>NC_064638.1:283079863-283406908 GCF_023864345.2 Schistocerca serialis cubense | reverse complement strand
CATGTTGAGTTTTATACGGAAGATTTTCATTCCCGAAATCGTCATAATTCTTGAACACAAAACATGTCCCATAATTGTGCAACACATTGGCGTTATATGGCTATAATTAAGTCCATCTGCCCTGCGAACATTCTTGAAAAGGTTAATGACCTGCGCTTCTTTTCCAGTCGCTAGGTACCTGGGTACCCTTCACTGCTACAGCGAACCAGGATAAACTTTCCCCTGAAGTGGAGCAATTTATTTCGCATAATCTTTGCACAGTCTTATAGGTATCTCATCTGGTCCTAATACCTTTCCACTACTAAGGGATTGTAGATGATTTTGCCTTTCACGATCGGTTATCTCAATATCTGTCATTTCAACATTCGTACGATGATTGAAAGGAAGGGCCTTCTTACGATCTTCCGCGATGAAACAATTTTGGGAGACTGACTCCAATATTACGGCCTTCTCTCCGTCATTTTCCGTTTTGGTGCCATTGTGGTCAATTAGGGTCTAAATAAATGATTTCGAACAGGCCACTGATTTTACGTAAGACCAAAACCTCTCAGGGATTTTATACAGATCCATTAACAAAAATTTTTCTTAACGCTTCTCTCATTGCTCTCTTGATACTAGCTTTCACTTTGTTTAGCGTTTGTCTGTCAGGTAGGTTTTGACGCCTCTTGAATCTGTGAAGAAGCTTTCTTTGTTTACGTAGCAGTTTTCTAACATGGCTGTTAAACGACGGTGGGCCTTCCCCTTATCTTAAGACGTTGCTCAGATCATACTTAGCTGAGGTATATGGAACGACGCTTTTGATTTTTTTTTTCTATTTGTGCTCCAATTCTTCGTCCGTAGAACTGAACATGTGATGTTGACTATTCATATACTCAGTTTGTATCCTATCACTAGTTATACTTGCTATCACAGTCTTATGATCACTGATACCTTACTCTACGTAAACTGATTCGATAAGTTCATGTCTGTTTATTGCTAGGAGGTCTAAGACGTTACCTTCACGAGTTGGTTCCCTAATTATCTGCTCAAAGTAATTTTAGGACAAGAAATTCAGAATAATGACACACGAATGCCACTCTCTGGCACCAGTCTTGGTAGCATAACTCTGACAAACTATATTTGGCAAGTTGATGTCACGCCTACTACAACGGAATGACAGAAAAATTGTTAATGATATTCTGGAATATCTCTCTGAAGCACTCTACCGCGAAAGCTCTTGATCCAGGCGGTGTATCAAAGCATTCAATCACCATTTTCGACTAATCTATGTTGCATCACTTCAGCTATATTAACCCACGTTCGAAATCCGTGAGAACCTCACTAGATAATATCGAATTCACATTTCTCTCCTTCAGAAATGCTTTTCTCGCCATTGCCAGTCCGCGTTTTATATCCTCTTTATCTCAGTCATCATCATTTCCTTTGCTGCCGAAATAGCAAAACTCTTCTACTACTTTAAGTGTCTAGTTTCCTAATGTAATTCCCTTAGCATCGCCTGATTTAATTCGACTACATTCCAATAACTTTGTTCTGCTTTTGTCGATGTCCATCTTATATCCTCTTTCCAATATACTATCCATTCCGGTCAACTTCTCTTCAAAGTCCTTCACTGTCTCTAACAGAATTACAATGTCATCGATAAACCGCAAAGTTTTTATTTGTGTATATAAGAAAAGGCACTCTCCACGCTTGCCGCGCAGGATTAGCCTAGCGGTCTAAGGCGCTGCAGTCATGGACTGTGCGGCTGGTCCCGGCGGAGGTTCGAGTCCTCCTTCGGCCATGGGCGTGTGTGTTTGTCCTTAGGATAATTTAGGTTAAGTAGTGTGTAAGCTTAGGGACTGATGACCTTCGCAGTTAAGTCCCATAAGATTTCACACACATTTGAACATATTTGATTGTGTATGGGTAAATGTAACACTTTAAATAAACAACAGTCTAATCGCGGTACTGACTTTAAAGAAATATTTAGAAATGGTAAACCAATGGCAACAGAGACTTTTTAAAATCTCATTAAAGAACAAGAATAGAGCGACGTATATAGTCCTGATAACACTATTGACAGATAAACACACTGCTGGCACCAGGGTATAATATAGGCATACTGAGGGGTTGTAGTATTCGTGACTCATTTGTCACGGTCATACTCTATTATAAGGCGCTCAGGAGGTCTGTCTGTAAACCCTTTGTTTTGATTCAGCAGCAGCAACTTTTCTGAGTGTATACCTGAACAGTGATTGCAGCTTTTACTCCAGTGTACAAAAATACCCCAAAGACGGCTACATACCCCTGTTGAACAGATTCAGAAATTTGAACGGGGTCGCATTGCGAGAGTGCTTGAAGGCGGACCTATCGACAGACTGCGGCACATATTGGGTACAGTGCATTGGTGGTGTGTCACTGCGCCCACTGAGTACCATGGGACATTCGCACACAACGTAGGTGAGGTTCTGGACGTCCGCGTAATACTGACGCACGTCAAATACACATTTTGCGGCAGGGACTTACAGCAGGTTTAACATCGCGCGAGATTTTTGCCACGCTACTAAGGACATCATTGTCGCCATCAAGTGTGGCTACTCAGGTGTCGTGGAGAGTGGAATGGTGCTGTGTTGTGTTCAGCATTGAGAATAGGTTCTGTCTGTATGCAAGTGATTGCCGTACGCCGTAGATCTGGTGATCTGCCTCTTCCAAAGTGCATTCGCTCATGACACACTGGTCCCAACTCAGGGTTCAGGGTGTTGCGGTCATCAGTTGTGACTAGCGGTTACATTTGGTGTTTCTGCAGGGTAAAAGTAACCAGTGCCCGCCTCATCGAACATACCATTATCCCCCTGGAAGCTGATGTGCTTTTCCAGCAGGACAGTGCACGTCCACAAACGGCTGCTGCAGTGCAACCTGCTCTTCATGGTGAACGACAACTGCCCTGGCTTGCAGTATCCCTCTATCTCCCACCAACTAGAGTGAATAGAACCTGATAAAGCGGGAACTTAATCGCTTCCATGGCCTGCAAGAGCCGCTGCCAAATTGCAAGAAAAGGCTTAAGATGCTTGGGACAATCTACCGCAGAATGCCATGCGGGGTATTTATGGTTGTTTAGACGCGAGAATACACGCCTGCGTTGCAGCCAGAGGCCAATACACTGTGCACTGATGGGGCAGTTTGGTCACCCTTTATTATCAGTCTGAAGTTGCCATCATATAATCCTGCACCGATGTGCAACCTATCACCTCACTTGTCACTAAAATGACCGTGTCCTATTTTTTTCTGGCAGTGTATAATCCTTTCCTCAACATATTTATCACGCTGTTTGCAAGTTGCTTTCCATCAGAACTTTCAGATCATGGTGCTATCACTAATAGGCAATGCAGGTTGCTGACTATTGGGATAAGTTACAGTGTAGAACGAAGTGGGAATTAAATAATGTTATAAAGAGTCACAATAGAGCTCCAGTAGCTCATTACGATCAGGATTTGACTTGCCTAAAAATGGTATTAGGGAGGCAAAAAGCACGTGGTATGGGAAAAGTGGATGCCAGACTCCATCCATAACCAATAGGACTGATAGAATAGATAGAGAAGATCCAATGAAGAGCGGCACGTTTCGTCACGGGACAGTTTATTCGCTATCAGAGCGTTACGGAGATGCTAAACAAACTCCATTGGCAGACGTTACAAGAGAGGAGCTGTGCAATACGAAGAGATTTACTACAGAAATTTCAAGAGAGCAGTTTCAGAGTAGAGTCGGATAACATATTACTTCCCTCTACATACGTCTCGCATAGTGACCATGATTAGAAAATTCGAAAAATTAGTGCCTATACAGAGGCTTACCGACAGTCATTCTTCCCACGCGCTACTGATGAGTGGAACTTGGTCGGAGAGCTCAGTTAGTGGTACAAAAGTACCCTCCACCACACACCATTCGGTGGTTAGTGGAGTATGATATAGATGTAGATGCAGAACAACTTAGTCTCAGGATCAAATTAAAACAATTTTTGAGTAATGAATGAACTGACTTGCCAGCACAAGAAGATCGAGGATATAAAGTCACTGGGTAGTAAAAATGTTTCTGTTACTAGTATGACAAATGTAATATGTACTGTGTTAAACAAACACTTCCTCAACAGGGAATCACATAAATCTATTAGAAAATGGCTCTCCGTTATTGATATCTGAGCTACATCTCAGTGATACTCAAGAGCGAAGGACGCAAACAGTAACTAAATTCGTGAAGAAAAGAGGTCTCAGGGATATAAGGGGGTCTGTAACAGTTCTGTGGTGCATACATTAGCCAAACACTTAGCCATATCTGTAATTTTTCTTCGAGGAATGGTCAGTTTCCTGTATGGTTAAAGTACTCAGTACTAAAACAGCTTTATACAAAAAGGAGAAAGGGATAATGCAGACAATTTTAGATGTATTTCTATGCCTCCCGTGTTTGCTATAGTTACTGAAAAGGCTGTATATATAAGAATAATTTGTCATTTCAGTTCACATAATTTTCTGTCAAACATCCTGCGCGGCCCTTACACAATCATGATTTCGGCTTCAAAGAGCTATTATCAAGTGTTTTAAGTGTTATAAATTGCCTAAGATGACATACTGTCGTATTAAAATACGCAATGTGATTAATACTGTCGTATTAAAATACACTATTAGACACACTGTGTATTTTAATACGACAGTATGCCATCTTAGGCAATTTATAACACTTAAAACACTTGATAATGGCACTTTGAAGCCGAAATCATGATTGTGTAAGTGTAATGTAACACTGTAAATGAACAACTGTCTAATGGCGGTACTGACTATAACTGTGGTACTGACTATGACTGTGGCCCCGCATCATGAAAAAAAAGTTATTAAACATTTCTAAATAGTTTGCACTTATATTTAACATGTGTGTATGTGCAAAAATTTCTTACTGTTAAAACTTGTGCATCTTGTCCTGAAAGGCCATTCACTCTTTCACTAACACTATGTGCCTCTATCAAGGCAGGATCAACAAAAATATTGTGTACTGTTCCCATCCACTCTGGTTGGAAACAACTGACGCCATCAGATGACATGAATTTAAGAGATCTTGCAACAGTTTTTGTATTCCACAGTCAATAGTCAAATTAATACTAAAATCACCAGATACGACTAATTTTTGCTACTTTCTATGAAGTGAACTAAGAACTCTCTGTAGCTTGAACAGAAATGATGATGATGATGTTTGGTTTGTGGGGCGCTCAACTGCGCGATCATCAGCACTCGTACAAAGTCCAAATGTTTACGCAGTCCATTTTTTCTTTTTTTCACAGTCCAATCTGACCACTTTCACGAATGATGATGATGATGATGATGAAATGATGAGGACAACACAAACACCCAGTCCCCGGACAGAGAAAATCCCTAACTCAGCCGGGAATCGAACCCGGGATCCCCTGATCCAGACGTAGCAACGTTGAACAGAAATGTCCTGAATTCGGAGTTAGGGGACTTATAAATAACTCTAATTCAACTGCTCCTTCGTAACATTCGAAATGCTGCTAAGTGCTGTGCTTTAATGGACTTAAATTATTATTATTATTATTATTTTCGATTATTCCCATTTAAGTGAACGTTTGAACTTGAATTCCTTTATGATGATTGTTTATGTTTTTTCTGAGCCCAAATTTTCTTCATGTGTTCACTGTGTTGTTTCTTTCGCTCCGCTGTCCATTTGCATCCTGGTCTCTTCTGTGTTGTGGTGTCAAATTTATGTTTTTTGATGATGTTCCTGAATTCTGTTCTATTATCTGCATCGTTGACTGTTATGTGTGCTTGTCTGAGGTCCTCTTCAACTTCTTTTATCCATTTTGTTTTTCCCCTGCCTGAGCTTATGACTTCAAGAATTCGCTTTGAAATTCTGTTTTCATTCATCCTGTGGATATGTCCGTAGAACTGCATTCTACTTTTCCTTATTGTATCCGTAATCTTGTCTGTGTATTTATATAATTCTGATATTGGTCTCTTCTTCCAGATTCCTTGCTCTTTTATCGGGCCGAAAATTTTCCTGAGAATTTTCCTTTCTTATTTCTCTATTTCTTTGATTTTAGTTTGCCCACCTACTTGTGTTGTTTCAGATGCATACAGTGCCTCCGGAAGTACGACAGTGTTGTAGTGCCTCAATTTTGCGTTAATGGATATGGACTTTTTGTAATAATAGTTCCACGTGAGTTTATATGCTTTCTGTAGTTTTTTTATTCTTTCCTCATTGGCCTTTAGGTTGATCCCTGATAGCTGGATGATTTCTCCCAGGTACTTAAAATGTGGTACTTGTACGATTTTCCCATGGGTTGTCACAATAGGCAATTTGTCTTGTGGCACTCTTTCTATGTACTGGGTTTTCTCATATGAGATTTGCAGGCCAGTTCTTTGTACAATTTCGTGTAACTTCTCTATGGCGTTAGTGGCTTCTTTTATATTATTTGTGAGGATTGAAAGGTCATCCGCAAAAGCTAAACACTTCACATTGAATCTATTATCTTTTCTAATGCCAATTTTGATTCCTTTGACGTCTTTTTCCCATGTCCTGATAATTTTTTCAAGAATGATATTAAAGAGTAATGGTGAAAGTCCGTCACCCTGTCGCACTCCAGTTTGGGTTTCAAATGGTTCCGAGATATCCCCCATAAATTTAACCTTGCAGACTTTGTCAGTTAATGGACTTAAATAGAATACCGTTTTTTAATGTACGTGGCAACTCCTCAAATCCGCAAAGAGCTACTTGAAAAATTGGCAGCTAACCTGTATCCTGGTAAAGGAAAGCCTCTGAACTGTCACTTTATTTAAGTGATACCGTTGTATACCAGTAATGTCAGAGTCAGTGTACATAAGCAATTAGTTATATTTTTATGAAATATGCTAATTCCTTCATTACCTAGGTAAATGACTTTTATGAAAGTGGATTCTCAATTACAGACACTGCCTATAAGAAGATATAACTTTCAGCTGACTTCAATCCAAAAAAGGCGTAGCCCCAACGACAACTATAACAGTAATTCTCTTATAAGTGGTCGCGTCGCCTGTCACGTCACTGCCACCTCCCCTTCTACTGAGGCTCAGACCACGTCTAGTGAAATCTGATCTAACGGCGGACTCAACTCTCACCACCGTTTTCGACATTATTCAGCGGCTAAGATGCAAGAATGATTCACTTCCTTCCCCCAGGTCAAAAACCAATGTCAAACGTCAGTTAACTGAATATGTAGAACGAAAGCAGCAAGACGTTAGGAAGTGTTTTCACTAAGGCTATGACGGAGAGTTCAACATGAGTAATACGTACAGTGGTGTATAAAACAGAATCCGCTCCAGTCATAATCTAGTCTCTACAGGTGTTGTAGAGGCAAAGATATTAAGCAAAAGGCAGCACTCCATTTCGAAAGAGTTGAGAACATCTACAAATTTTTTGGTCAAAGACTGATGGGAAACAATTTGCTGGCAACGTTTGGTTGATTTGACAGTTGGGGGGACATGCAGAAGGGTTTACCAGGTAGAGGGGTATTCACTATGGCTACACGAGTCGCGGTCGTTAAGACTGTACACAGCTGGGGCAAACTTTTTTGAAGTGGTTGTGTTTTTCACTACCAGCACTATTGGTAAATCACCTATCCCAGTATTGGGTTACTGTAAGTGATTCTTTCCACATTTTCTTTATTATGAAGTTTTTTTATACTAATAAGAAACTGTGCGAGTTTTCCAGTAATAATAATATTATTAGAAATTGGAGATCACCTCCTGATTGGAAGACTACAAGCCATCAATGACAATATATGGGAAAACAGCATCATACCCACTACACAAAAAGGGGGATAAGACGGTGCCAAACAATCAGCAAGTTGTTTCTATTCTACCACTTGCATACAAAGTTTTACCACGTTACCCGCTAACCAGACTGGACAAACAGACACGACATTTGGTAAGTGAATACCACGCAGGCTTCCGATTCGGTGCAGAACAGATCTAGAACCTCAAGATGCTACTGCAGCACCGAAGGTCAAACCGCACAAACCGCTCGATCGATGGCATCACCCTGTTTAATATATTTCGTGAATACGGTTTGGATAACAAAACAACAACGTTGATCGAACAGATCTATGCAGACACATCTCTAAAGTAAAATCCATGGGTAAATCTCCGGACCCTTTTCAAATTAGAACTACAGTACCACAAGGTGATGGACTGTCCCCATTCCTCTTCAGCCTAGTACTTTAGTAGTAGTAGTAGTAGTAGTAGTAGTAGAGGGGTTTTTGGGCGCACGACAGCAAGGTCTTCAGCGCCCGTTCAGTAACACAGAGAGACGGGTGTCAAGAAAAATCCCAGAACAAGAATATAAAACGGAACATAAAACACGGGTAACAATCGTTGAAAAATATGTGCTCATCCACACCGAAGCGTAGGATGAAGCAGGGTGTCAACAGTAAAACATGGACAACACAGGAAGAAAATGACAGAGGGAGCTAAAACAATGTAGCAGATGGAAGTGGCTGGCTGACCACAAGGAAAAAAGGCGAGGAGTCAGCCACTCTGCAATACACTAAAACCTCCAGCCTAAAAGTTTAGGCCAGAGTCCAGACACGTCACAAAACTTAAAAACCCTAGACACACACGTCTCATCATTAGCTAAAACAGAAGGCAGATCCCCATCAACTTGTGCTTCTGCCCGTGCATCACGGTATAAAATGCAGTCTTTTAAAATGTGCCGGACAGAGATGTGCACACCACAAGCGTCACAAAACGGAGAATCCTCCCGCCGTAACAAAAAGCTATGTGTGAGAGGACAGTGCCCGATCCGAACACGTGTGAGGGCCACCTCTTCCCGCCTGAGCAGCCGGCAGGAGGAACGCCACGGCCGAGTGGTTGACTTTACCGACCGCAGTTTATTGGCCGTCACCGCCAGCCATTCGTCCTCCCACAACTCCATGCACTTCCTGTGGAGTGCAGCGATGACAGAATGCAAGGGAATAGGACACTGGACCACATCCTGCTCTCTGCAGGCCTCCTTGGCAGCCCGATCAGTCTGTTCATTGCCCCATATGCCGACATGACCAGGCACCCAGCAGAAGGACACCTCCTTACCCCGCCGTTGGAGCAAGTACAGCTGGTCATATATCAGCTGGACCATCTCCTCAGTCGGGTATAGGTTCTGCAGTGATTGTAAGGCACTAAGAGAATCGGAGCAGAGAAGAAATCGATCGCCCCGAACACGGTGCATCAGTTCCAGTGCCTTCAGAATCGCGTGGAGCTCCGCTTCGAAATCGGTACATTCAGCAGGGAGAAGAATCCGGGTAACATGATCAGGGAACACCACAGAACAGCCAAGGAAATTCTCCTGTTTGGAGCCATCAGTGTAAACGACAGTGAAACCGTGATGCACATCTAAAATGTTAAAAAACAGTGACTGGAATGTAGAATCTGGCGTGTCATCCTTCTTAAAACATGTCAAATCTAAGTTTGGGTCTCCGGAGGAGCCAAGGTGGAGATCTGCTCCAACCGCGACGTAAAACATGAAGACCAGCCATAGACATCGCAGCGAGGCAATCCTGTGCGCGAATCCCATAGGGCTGCGTCGCACGTTGCCGGTTATGAAATAACCGTGCCAGAGGAGGCTGAGCAACGGTATGGTATGCAGGTGTGTATGGAGTGGACAAAGTTTTATGTGCATAAAAACTGCGTGACAGAATTTGCGGGCCAATAATTCTCTCGATGCAATCTACAACTCGACGTAAAAAGCTCACTTGCAACCACACATTAACATATGCAGTCACAGAAACATAAGACATCTACTGTGCGTTACATTCACATTATGACACGAAATTACGTTAAGTGATAGAAACGTGCGTTATAATCGTATTTGTGACAGGAAACTTCCAACACAGAAATCTGAATATTTTATTTAAACCCCGTTAGAGTCTAACCTAATCCTACACCGTGAAGTGTGCGGTCATAAAATTAACATTCAGATCTTCAGAAACACCACTCTCTCTCTCTCTCTCTCTCTCTCTCTCTCTCTCTCTCTCTCTCTCTCTCTCTGCACACATGCGCTGCTCATATACATTGTCAAAAAAGCACGTATGAAAAATTCACGCAACCCACTAACCAGTGTTTTAGATCTACTGTAGTTTGTGTCACAGGACTGGAAGTTATTAATACCGGGCAAATTATTTACAATTTTCAGTAAGTAATATCAGTATTAAAAACAATTCAAAACATAAGGGGTCCGGCACGAATAACAATCGGATTGAGTACACGCATCAAGAGAAAACAATACGTGGAACTACTGCACCAATTACTAAACGGATACAAAGTAGTCACTTTCATCAAAAGAATGTTTATAAATAACGATAATGAGTCTGTCACACGATAAATTATGAACATAAAACTGACCAGAAGCTGACCACGGTGTTACAACTTCAGAGTCACAGCTAGTTTGTTATGTATTCAAAGCCACTGACAACCAACAGAAACACAATTTAAGTTACAGTATGGATTCTGCCGATTGGTGATCATACAAATGCCTGTAAAGGAAGCGACAGAACACCAAAAACTTCATGCATGCAGAGCCCATATTTTTTCTTATATGTACATGACCCAATACCAACACAATAATCGCAACGTATTCACTTTCCAAAAGAACGTAGATCACGTATATTTGCGTATTTGCAACTTCCTCTGAGCATAGTCACTACTGACTGCGCGTTAGTCTCATGCTATTCTAAAAAAGTTGAGTTTCTCTTACCTTTAGGCAGAGAAAACGTGCTGCTGGGCGCTGCGAACCGAGAATGAAGTCTTCTGCGACTGAACTCTTTTATAGAAAACTAGAAATTTCGAATTTGCCTCATATGCAACAGTTGAGTAAGGAGCAAACATGACAAGTATCGCAAAACGACACTCGTTCGTTTAACTACACCATTCAGGCAGCAATTGTTTATCGCGGGGAAACGATCACAGAGTAAATAATACGTGGTGGGAAAACTCTCAGAGAGTAAATATTACGTGGCGGCAAAAACAATCTCGTAGCGATTGTTTTGCACAAACAGCCACTGTACCTGTGAACTTCCTTTGTACCACGAACAAATAGCGTAGGATAAATAGGGCTTCCACACCGATTCTATCGAACTGGAAATAAGCCGCACCAAATGCTGAAAGAAAGTGTCGCGTTGCACAGCTAAAACGAAATTGCACGCTGTAGCGAGAAGAACCGAGCGAAACCGAGACGTACTGACTAGTGCCGGATCGCCCGCTTACTGGGCGTTGAGCAAACGTGAAGTTTTGCACGCCTTGGCTGACCCCGTTCTATGCGATTGTATAATCTATTATCTTCTAGCACGACGTAGTGGTCCAGGTGTTATTGTATAGTCATATGACTTTCGTAGACAGTGACGTGTTTGTACTCCCGTTTGGCCGAACGGATCAAATATGAGATAATCTGGACCACTGTAGATCTTTCAGTGAGTCTTAGCTGGAGTAAATTTCTGCCTGTCTTCAACTCCTGTCCATTCGGCTATCCTTTTTCTGTAGTTCTTCACATAGTCGATACATTTCTCTACGATCGTTCGGGTTTCTGTGCTCTTCCCGTACCCTTCTGGAGATGCTTCATTTCAGTTCAGATTTCACACAAATGAAGGGCTGCGAGATGACATTCCAAAGATGTTCGGGCCCTCATACGGGTCCTCTTCGTCGAAATGTCTTGGCTCAAACGCGTCTAGGGGTTGAACAGCACGTGTCGCATTACACGCTCTAAATTAGACATTTGTGACCCTTTGGTTAAATTCTCTGGCTGATGGCAAGTTTGCGAAATTGTATGAAACAAAGTTAATGTAGCATAGATATCCAGCGATCACAAGCCCTACAGACCAAGCGCTGCTTCCACAAACAGCCTCCACTCCTTCCTGTTTTGTACCCGGTTCCTCTTCAATTCCCACTGCTGCTAGGTCCTTCGCCAGGTCGTCCATGCATCGCTGCCTTGGTCGTCCACGGGCATTTCGTGTTTGGTTTCCCCTCTAGTGCCATCTCCGCCTGTCTTCCATCTGGCATACCGGCTACATGGCCCGCCCACTAAGTTCTTTTGCTCTTTATCTTCTGTAGAATAATTGGTTTTCGCATCAGAAGGTAGGTTTCCACGTTTTTCCTCATTCTCCATTCTCCGTTATCTAAAACTGGTCCCCATATCTTCCTCATTACATTTCTTTCAAATGTTAATTATTTTTCCTTTTTTCGTTTAGTCATGCTTCATGTTCCTGAACCGTACATTACTGCTGGGTATGTCACTGTGTTAGAGATTTTCATCTCAGTGTTCACTGAGATTGATCTCTCTGAGGGAATGCCTGCATTTCATTCGCACTGCTATTCTTTCCTTGATGTCCATTTTTATGTTGTTGTCCATAATAAACTAAGATCCCAAGTACTCTCTTGAACCTATCTATCTCAAGAAATTCTTCCTGGTCTTGTCTTCTTGCTAATTGCATGAACTCTGTTTTGTCTAGATTCACTTTTAGTCATACCTACTGTGCATAATTGTCCATTTTCTGGTACCTTCCTTTCGACTCGGGAACTAAATTAACGATTCATAAATGATGTAGGCTACACAGTTCCGATTTTGTTACGATAATGTTTATCCAGAAAGAAAACCTATAACAACAGTGGTCGTATTTAGAATGACTATTACACTCGAGCCCATATCCATCTGACACAGTTCGATCATTCACAATCTCATCGTGAAACACAATGCCAATACTCGACCTCGATATTTACACGAAAAGTTAGAGTTCACACCAGCCGTGTGGCTGCTCACCGCTCTGAGACTAAGTCCCGTGATGCCACACAACGAGAACTTTTCTAAGTCATTTCAATTCCTAGCTGCCTAAAGATCGACTGTCCGCTTTCACGTCTCAATCCGAACTGTACCCTTTGGTATCTAGACTAGAACTGTCCGCTCTGGCGTCTGCACCAACACTGTTCGGCTGCCCGTTCGCAGCCGCGTTTCCCGCCTGCCGAACACACTCGCTCAACTGACTAGTGAAGTTCCCTTTCCCTGAAGCCGTCCATCTGATTGGCTACAGCTTATTCTACATTATTTTACATTTTAACATACTTAAATAATCAAAACTTGACCACCTTTATGTTCTGAATAAAGTAACAATAATATCCGGCGTTAAATTCTTTCACATAAAACCAATACAATTTCCTTCTTAACTCTGAATGTCATGGCCAGCAGTCTTGCACCAATGTGCTTTCTGATAAATAAATAAAGAACAAAAGTAACTATTATACACTAACTTTACAACAAATATTCTATTACCTAATGATTCAATATGGTGTCATGCTCTCATCGTTCAATGTGTTTTGCGTGGAGGAAATGATGATCTGATGCTTAACTGAAAATACTGATAGTTTAAATTTACTTTTTTTTTAAAGAATGAAGTTACAGAATTGATATTTACAATATTTGTCACTTCAGTGATGCGCTTCTATATGAAATGCCGATCGTTAAGATCGACCAAAGTGTGCAGATTTTAGCATTCAGGTCTTTGTTACAAAACTTGTTAGTTTCACTTTAACAATAAATCCCAAACTATTATAGATACCATCAATATTCAAGTTTTATTGGGATCATCGTGTAAATTTATGGAGGATGGCAGATTAAAATTACTGTGTCTTCATTCCCTGCATTATTACAAAATTAAATAATTTCCATAAATGTTTCCCTTTATGGCCGATCTTAGGTCTGCCATATTTAACACTGCTACGTCTCCCTGGCCACAAACGCCTTCTACTGGGTTTCCCTATGATGTTAGTTGTCGTCTGTCTCACTCGCACACTACAGCTCTTAGGCCTCAATAGGCAATAGACGCCTGTGAGTTTCCCCATCTCGTGGTGAAGCTGCGCCCTTTGTAGCACACAGTCCTGGACGACAGGGTTTATTTCACAATTCCTGAAGGCTGACTCTCGCAACCATATTCTTAAATGAGAGCGAAATACTGTTTAACTCACAGGGAGTAAGAAACTATCGATACAGATTTGTAGAATTATTAGAGGAGGTAAAAAGAAACACTTTTCTTATGAGACGCGAGTATCTCACGCTCACCTTTGCCCCATTATGGGTCCTTGCACAACACTGCCACCATAATGGTATTCGCCTCACCCAACGACTCACAGTGGTTTTGGTCACTGGCAAGTCTCCGCAGTGATTCTGCTAGACTTCACATTGTTTTGACTTCTTCATATACAACATGATTACAATGGCATCTGATTTGCTAATGCAGTTTTATCTTACTGCTACAAAGGATAAATTTTCATTACTGCTAGTTGTGTACACGTCCCTGGATAAATAGTTGCATTACTTGTGTTTATGTTATGATGTATATCTACAGATGGTACTTGAAGGGGTGCCGACAGGTTGGAAAATCCCTATCGTAATAAATGTAAAATTTATTCATTCTCTTGCGCACTCTTTAACTGTTATTATCACAAATCGTCCAAAGAATATTGGGCGTTGCTCTATGTTGTGTGCGATGACTGTAAGCAAATCTGAATCCAGTTGTACTATTCTGTTCACTGAATTTTCTATCTAATTCGGAAGACATTTCTTTGTTGAATATGTGTAATGAATGAATGTTGAAATAATTTATTGGTACATATAATCTTTTGGTGTCATGCCAGTTGGTCCTGTAAGCTAATGACACCCAAAACTGATTTTCCTACCGTCAATCATTATGATAGGTAGTGTAGTTATGAGATGAGATTCTTGCTGGAGGGAGCTGCAGTAGGTATGACCATATTTATCCACTATAATATACTGAATGAATTATTGACCTGACACATGGTAGTTTAGGAAGAAATGCAGCTCACATCTGTATTGACCATATGTTGTCCTCGTGGTTTATCAGTAAGAAGAAATCCATACTTGTCAAGATTCTAACATTGTCAACATACGTTTTTAAATTAATGCAAACCCAAGGCTACGCTCATATGTCCATCTTATAAATATATGGTTTTGTACGCTGTCTGAATGCAGTAACAAGGGCAATAAGAACTGTATTATCCGTACAAGGTGTTTGGGAAACCTTCGGCCTGTTTGTGAGATGTAAAGCACGTCAGTAGTGTTGTAGTGGACAAAACACATATACAGATTGAAAACGCATCCCTCAGCATCTGTGAGGGTTTTAAATTAGTTATTTCTGACTTCTCAGCTAGAAGGTACACTAATGATAAGATTTTATATTTATTTAGCAATCTATAATTAATTATTCTTACGAAGTATCAACTAAGCGTGGCAGGTGGTCTTTTTTTACATTGGTTTCGGTCTCACTGTTCACACTTGTCATCCTTATCATTATACATCATCAAGTGGTCTTGGTTTAACTGAAGACATACAATCTGATTCACGGATATTACCACAAGCGTCAGTGTCCTTTTTCTTCATTGCTAATCATCGCAGATGAAGACAGGACTTCTTGGAGAACGACCACAACGCAGATAGCGGCTTGGGGAGAGGCGAGTAGTGGTATCTGAGGTTTCTGTTGCGTCGTTAACTACGAAGTCATTGCTAATGGCTCCTACACCACTTCCCAAAATCGATGCTAATAGTGCACTTGGACTGTCTAACTATTTTGCAATGATTCCTACTTTTGCGTGTGAGAAGTCATGGATTCGACCCCCCTATGTTTAATCTGTTACATATAAATCATTACATTACCAATAGCCCAACAGGACTACGACATTAAAACATTAGCTGAGATTGGCTAGCAACAGCTCATATATGCTATATCTGATGCTGGTAGAGTCTGTATTCAATGAACATCTCGTTTAGTTTGTTAAACTTTAATGATTGCACATAAGCGCGAACACACGCACACACACACAGACACACACACACACACACACACACACACACACACACACACACACACACACACATACACACACAAAACGCTTTTTTACAATTTACGATAGAATTACACCCAAGACATACTGGGACGCATGCATCTGTCAGTAAAATAGCCCTATTTGTGCTGTCTGTTTGTTTGAGTTAGCAAAATATTTACACTGAAGAGCCAAAGAAACTGGTGCAGCTACCTAATATCATGTACGGCCCCCCGCGAAGACGCAGAAGTGCCCCAACACGACATGACATGGACTGGACTAACGTCTGAAGTAGTGCTGGAGGGAATTGACACCATGAAACCTGCAAGGTTATCCATAAATCCGTAAGAGTACGAAGAAGTGGAGGTCCCTTTTCAACAGCATATTGCAAGCCATCCCAGAAATGCTAAGTAATATTCATGTCTGGGGAGTTTGGTGGCCAGAGAAAGTGTTTAAGCTTAGAAGAGTGTTCCTGGAGCCACTCTATAGCAGTTCTGGATGTATGGGATGTCGCATTGTACTGCTGGAATTGCGAAGGTCCGTCGGAATTCACAATGGACATGAATGGCTGCGGGTGGTCAGACAGGATGCTTACGTACGTGTCGCACGTCAGAGTTGTATCTACACGTATTAGGGGTTCCATATCACTCCAACTGCACACGCCCCACACCATTACAAAGCCACAATGTTTGTGGGCTCGACTCTGGTGCGCAGACTTGTGTGCGACCTTGCGCTGCCGTAGAAAAGGGTGAGTTCGTTTGCATTTTTGCGGCGACGAACACGATGAAATCCGACATTGCAGGAGTCACGGCTGTGTGCGGCACGCTAGTTATCGGGCTGGTTTGCACGACCTTGTCACGATAATGATAGGAACCGCACTCTACGACTCACCGTGGTTTCGCTCACTGGCAAGTCTCCGCATTGATTCTGCAAGCTTCTATGTACAACTATGCTACTCTGGTACTCTGGTAAATCCAATAATGAAAGTACTCTACTTGGAAAGCAACCCTGTTACAGACGCCATTTTGGAGGCCACGTGTAGCGACGCCGACTATCGCACCTATTGGTATTTCATGAAACTACATGGGGACGGAAGCGAGAATATTTCACGACATCCCACAGCAAATTCCGTATTTCTCAACCGAAACTGGCCGAGAAAAAAGTGCGTTGCATTGAATATTGAACGTCCGCCGTACATACGAGTAGAATTCATCTGTCTGAAAGATCCTTCGATAAAAGTGTGCTGAGGTAATAGTCGAAAGCTGCTGGCATTGCCACTCGACGGACATAATAATAGACGTTTCTTCATGTCTCCATTCTTCTGTAAATAATTTGTGTTAGTATTTTGCAACCATTATTTCTGAAACTGCTGGTGCGGTAACATTCCTGACATCCGTCACGTGCCTTCTTTCGAACTGGGATGCAACAGACTGGGAAAAAGTCTTGCAGTAAACAGACTTGCAACATAGACCATTTAGACTGGTAATAATAACGTAAGGTTCAAATGGCTCTGAGCACTATGGCACATCTGAGGTCATCAGTCCCCTAGACCTTAGATCTAGTTAATCCTAACTAACCTAAGGAGAGCCGCGCGGGATTAGCCGATCGGTCTTAGGCACTGCAGTCATGGACTGTGCGGCTAGTCCCGGCGGAGGTTCGAGTCCTCCCTCGGGCATGGGTGTGTGTGTTTGTCATTAGGATAATTTAGGTTAAGTAGTGTGTAAGCTTAGGGACTGATGACCTTAGCAGTTAAGTCCCATAAAATTTCACACACATCTGAACATTTTTTTTAACCTAAGGACATCACACACATCCATTCCCGAGGCAGGATTCGAACCTGCGACCGTAGCGGTCGCGCGGTTCCAGACTAAAGCGCCTAGAACCGCTCGGCCACAGCGGCCGGCAATAACGTAAGAAAGTGACGAACGACAAAATATTTCTATTAGTGAGGGATGTAAATAGCAAATTTCATGACCTATGCGTAAACTCTCGGAACACTATCAATATTTGTTACGGCCAGTCTCACTCTGTGAACACGGGTGCAGCATCCTGTATTGCACTGACAGTTTTAGAACGTAAACGCCAATACGTTAGCAAAACTGTATCTTCGCGTTTAATTGATATTAGCGTATTTTCCGTAACTCATGTGCGGTTCTGATATTAACAGCCTCGTTTCACTGAATTATGACAACCGAATAACATTTGGTAGGAATATTTACGTGCGTGAACCTCGCATTTAATGACATCTATCAGTAATAGATGGGCTTTCGGAGCAGATCAGTATTTGATTACAAATAATGCTGTATGCCTACATGAAATAACACCACCCCTCCCTTCCCTCCCCTTCAGTAACAACTCACATTATTTCGACGTTTTGAGAACACATCCGCCGATTGCACCACACGCCGCGAAATACTAATGCGATTGCGTGTACAACTTATACACGTAACTATATATCTATATTTCAGCTAGCTGTGTTTCTGCGGCGAATCACTGAAGGTATTGCGAAGGATAAAAGGTGAGTGGAACGTGTGTAACTATTGTTGTACGACTGAGACGCGGAAGAACTGTCCTGTCTCTTCTGCGATTGTAATTACCATACAAGGAAGGCATTTACACCTCACAACAAATAGTTCAAATGACTCTGAGCACTATGGGACTTACGATCTGAGGTCATCAGTCCCCTAGAACTTAGAAATACTTAAACCTAACTAACCTAAGGGCATGACACATGTCCATGCCCGAGGCAGGATTCGAACCTGTGACCGTTTCCAGGCTGAAGTGCCTAGAATCGCTCAGCCACACCAGCCGGCACCGCACGACAAAATTAAAGTGAAAGGTGATTACCGAGAATTTGCGGAAGGACTGGATCAGGGGTTTACAAACTTTTGTTCGCCATTTTATTACACAGCTTTATTGATCATTAAATTTAGCAATTTACTCAGCGATTAAATATCCTTGGCAAAATGGTCACCAAACGGTTTTGCGATATTAATAAATATGAACAGGAATTTTGCGTCTCGTAAACTAGGAAACAATTAATTAAAAAGGAAGGCACTTAAATCCCGATGAAAACAAATAATTAGTTAAAAATAATTATAATATTGATTTAATCCTCGATAGGAATCTGGAACAGAATTTTATAAAAAAAAAAAACAAAAAAAAAACATGAAGGCTTCAATCCCGTTACAGAACAGAGCAAGGTCCAAACTTACGATAGTACAAGCAGCAAAGCGTAACAATTTCCGGTACACAAACATTCAGTGGTACATGAATATTAAATTGCCATTAATGTACAGGATAATACGGTTACCAGTACAGCTTCCGCAAGAGGATTGTAACATACAGGAAGGACAAGTAATGCCCTGTAAAGGTATAAAAACTAATGGCCAAATTGTTAATTGACCTGTCGATACATTAGGACGCTTGAGGTGCTTGGACTCTAGTGTCTGATGAGAAAAAATATCTGAAAAACATCCGGTAAATAACTCAACATCTATGCCGGAACTGCCGGATGATATGGCGTGCCTTGGTCCCAAGTTCCGCGACAGATCACATGACCACGAAACCTCTAGTGTGGGCACAACTCGTCCACGTCGTAGTCAAATTCGGTTCTGACGGCCACGAAAGACCAAACAGGAAAGGAAATGCATAGAGAAAATTGGTCCGGGCTAGGACTAATCTAATCGTGAGGCGGATACGTGGCATACAAACCACACACCAATACACTGAAATAACAAGGTTAAAGATAGCATACAAAGATCATATGTAACAAAGAAAAAGAAACTAGAGAGCTTGTCGTAGGATTCAGGACTTTCGGCCACCCTGACCCTCTGACTTATAACCGATCACAAACTCAAACTAAAATCTGAGAAGCAATATATGCTTACACATGAACACACAAGAACCACATTATAATTAATGACAAGGCCTACTTCCAAGCTACGGCGAAGGGAATAAAACATTACGTATAACCCCAGGTGAGACTACTTGACCTAGTGAAGCCGGCCGGTGTGGTCGAGCGGTTCTAGGCGCGTCAGTCTGGAACCGCGCGACCGCTACGGTCGCAGGTTCGAATCCTGCCTCGGGCATGGATGTGTGTGATATCCTTAGGTTAGTTAGGTTTAAGTAGTTCTAAGTTCTAGGGAACTGATGACCTCAGATGTTAAGTCCCATAGTACTCAGAGCCATTTGAACCATTTGACCTAGTGAAGTACAAATTAGAAGTCATTTAGAAATAAAAAGACAGAATTAAAACTAAACTTTAAACACATTTAAATGATCGGATTTTATTGTTATCCAGGCTTATTACAGAGCCACACAAATGGCAAGATTTATAAACTTTGAGTAACTGAATGCCTAGAGCACTTAAACTATCTGGAATGATACATATGATAACTGTCCACATGGGGAGAGACCATAGTCAAATATTCTAAGCTTCTGTCCAGGAGAGACAGATTAACAAATACATCACTTGCTTCCGGTTACTCAAATAGCCTTCAACAGACTAAATCCAGACGTACGATAAATCACGCGGTCTAAGGCGCTGCAGTCATGGACTGTTCGGCTGGCCCCGGCGGAGGTTCGAGTCCTCCCTCGGGCATGGGTGTGTGTGTTTGTCCTTAGGATAATTTAGGTTAAGTAGTGTGTAAGCTTAGGGACTGATGACCGTAGCAGTTAAGTCCCATAAGATTTCACACACATTTGAACATTTGATAAAATCACTTTAACAAACAAATTCGGAAAATACAACATATAAATCGCATCATACGACAAGGAAAAATTTCACTGCGTGACGGATCATTTAAAGTCTCTGCTTGATAGCAAGCTAACAGACCAATCACTTCCTTTTCACGTTGCAAGAACGGTCTACTCAAAATGTTGCGAAGTATTAGAGAGAAGACCACTGTAGTTGTATGATGTAGGCGAGAACATATGTCACTAGAATCAGAAACAATCACCTTCACTCAAACGTGTGACTTCGGCTCCATGTGAGGTAGTCTTATTGAAATCAATAGCAATCCTGCAGCGACGTAAGGTGCCAGCCTTACGATCTACCCTGCTCGATTCACGGCAAATAAGCAGCTCACTTTTCTGTCTCTCCTCTCTCAATCACTGAATGTTCCGCTAACTCACCGTGCCGATTGGCAACGTGCCAACTCTCGTCTTCATCGCGACAGCTGTCTTTCTTTTAGCTCCCCCCCCCCCCCCCCCCCAATCACTGCCAGAGCGCTCCAACACCAGTCTAAGTCTGCACAGGTGGAGAATTGATAATAAGAGAGCCGCAGTGGCTCATAAAGAATCACTTATCTAAAACCCTGTAATTGTCTCCTAATCTTGTGCATCAGTTTGAAATTTGGCTATATGTAAATGTCCCGTCGGGTAGACCGTTCGCCGGGTGCAAGTCTTTCTATTGGACGCCACTTCGGCGACTTGCCCGTCGATGGGATGAAATGACGATCGTTAGGACAACACAACACCCAGTCCCAGAGCGGAGAAAATCTCCGACCCAACCGGGAATCGAACCCGGGCCCGTAGGATGGAGATTCTGTCGCGCTGACCATTCATTCACCTACCGGGGGCGGACGAAATTTGGCTCAAATATGCCTATAAGCTTAATGCAAAAACGTGGTGCCCTGAGGCATTGCTCTCGGGCTCAGCGACACTTCAAACAGCAAGACGTCGACACATACAAAAAAAAAAAGAGAAGAAGAAGAAGAATAAAGAGGAAGGCCTGAGCTCAGAGAAGTTCATGTGAAATGTAAGCTAATGAATTCACATTGACTCCAAATTTTGCCATATATCTGCCCAAGGCTACCAGGCACTTGGTACACGATGTAATGTCATCACACCTCCTCATAGCCACATTTCATTCTTCTTTTGACGCCTCTGATGCAGGTCATAACAGCGACGACCAGAGACAAAATCGTGCGGTTTTCTTAAGGATGACCGAGGAAGTCATTTGAGACACATCAGCGCTCAGAATGGAAACGAAAACGCCTCTGGGTGTGGCGTAAAGGCCGTCACTGGAACTACCCTTTCGTTTGGGGCGTTTATTGCCACACATTTCGCTGTTGAAACGACAGTTCGCAGTGCGACGGGCAACAGAACGATGTTCTGGAGACTTTTGCCACTCTCCGAGCGTTTCAACTCCACCTTAAGGACGTCGAGGGGCTGTAACTCAATTAACTACTTCGAAGTGTCGTGCGACTGCAATTTTTACTTAATTCTTCACTTTGGCATCAGCAGGGGCAGTAAAGAACCACTCTACGATGCCTCGGATTACGTTAACATTTTGTTGAATGGTGTTTATCAGTCCCTACTGATTCCAAGCTGTACAGCAAAGCAAAAATTGCGGTCGCTTTACACTCCAAAAGTGTCAGATAGTGTTCAGTGGGTTTGCAGCACCACGATATCGGTGCAGTAGTCTTGAATCACCCATGTGGTGTCAGCAGTGTGGAACATTGTTAAGAACTTCACCATGTTGCTTATTGCGCTGCGAACTGTCGTCTTGGAACTGGAAATGTGTAGATATAACTGCCTCAGGCGAAGGGGTGATTTCACTGACGCCCTTTTGTCACCCCCTGAGGATATTTTCGTACCGATTCTGAGCGGCGGTGGGACTGAAATACCTACCTCGGCCACCCGTAATAAAATGACGTGGTTTAAACGACAGGTGTCGTTGTTTTAACCTCCATCGCAGGAGGGGTCGAAAGGAGATGTGAAATGTGGGTAAGAGGGAGTGTAACTGAGTGCATACAGTATTGAAACTTTTATATTAAATGTTGCGTACGATATCTGTACACAAAGGAAGCGACCATAGTCAAATATTTTAAGTTTCTGACCACGCATACAGCACTTAAACTGTTATATTAAATGTTACATACGATGACTGTTCACAAAGGGAGAGACCATAGTCAAATATTTTAAGCTTCTGACCAGGAGAAACTAATACATCACTTGCTTCCAGGTACGCAAAATACCCTTCAACAGACTAAATCAAAACGCAAGATAAAAATCATTTTAACAAACAAATTCGGAAAATACAACATATAAGTCGCAGCATATGACAAGCAAAAATTTAATATCGTGACAAATCATTTAAAGTCCCTGCTCGGTAACAGGGTAACGGACCAATCACTTCCCTTTCACGTTGCAAGGTACACTCTTTGACATAAAACTTGACCGGCGGCCGGCCGCTTCAGAGGCTAAGTCCGCGCCGATCGCGACATGGGACAATAAAACTGTCCACCTCGCTATTTCTCTAAGTCCGGTAAGCTGCACAATCTGGCAACACTGTAGACTGCGGCACTTCCTGGAGGAAAACTTGTCCCATGATGGAGAAACTATAGGCTGATTGCACCTGTGGTCTAGCGGTAGTGTGCGTTGTTTCTGTTCATAATGTCAGTGGATCGAGAGCAGCTGGCATAAAATATTTTTATAGCCTCTTCTGCCTGAATACTGAACACGTGAATGTAATAGTAGCGCAGATTCAATCTATTTCGCTTTCTGACACACCGATATCAAAATTTTGTCCAGT
Source organism: Schistocerca serialis cubense (assembly GCF_023864345.2). Lineage (NCBI taxonomy): Eukaryota > Metazoa > Arthropoda > Insecta > Orthoptera > Acrididae > Schistocerca > Schistocerca serialis. The sequence continues at coordinate 283,383,478 of NC_064638.1, read as the reverse complement.
AACCATTTTGCGGCAGATTTCCTGCAGACTGTCCTCCTCTGGACGCCGTAATCGGCAAAGCTCCGGGATCCACTTGCTGGCTACCGGCAGTGGCCGTGGCGACAGCTGCGGCGTTGCACTCCCCCGTTCTTTATCGAAAGCGCCTGCTACCGCTCATCGCTTTTGATGATTTAAAACGCTTTATTATTAAATGTTGCTCCACAGATAATTTCTACGATTTCCATTCACACTGAAAAGAACGGAGACAGACGCCGTGATTAGTAAACGGGTATTATATTACATTAATCGGTGAGAGCGGAGTATGGCCCGAAATTAATTTTATAGACTGGGACGAAATTAAACCACGTCATTACATTCGATCAATTAATAACTGCTTCATACCTCGTTTCTTTTCCTTTCAAAGTCAAGTATTTGTGCAACTTTTGGCCAATATTCGGATGTTTTCGTCAAGCCAGAGTGAGCGTCTGTGGTGTAAAGTGTATTACAGTCTTGTTTCATTCCTTATGGTAAGTCTATGTGATAAATTGTGTGAATACCTTGCAACGCATGCTCTGTAGCAGTGCAGGAACACTGCACATTTGGTGTTCCATATATGGTTTCATGAACTATTTAACGTTGATCGGAAGTGATATATGACGAACAAAGCTCAAATTCGTATCGTTGACAGTCAATTTGAATCTTTTCAGGAACCATTTTACAGTGAAGCATCTTGGCATTCGGAAAGCAGACATCCATGATATTAACATAATTTACTAAGTTGAAATTGCACGAAGATTGATGTGTAAAGGCATTGTTCAGATTTCGTATAAGGAATTTTTACTAGCAGTTTGCAACTCCATTAATTAAAATTGAAAAGTTGTACTCAGCAGCTTTCATCGAGATTGGAACTGCAATCTCATATAGCCTAAGCATCGCAGCACACAAGGGAACCATTTTTTTTTTTTTTTTTTTTTCACACTGAGCTAACGACACACTGCCGGCAACAAGCCCACGATAGTCATTGCGATATTGCCTGAGCCTCAAAACGCAACCTTAAACCCACAAACAGGTGTTATGTATGTGAAGAACGCCGTTCTTGGAGTCCAGAAATTAAATACACTTTATAGGTGTCCCATCTTACAGTGAATTATATCGTATGAGTCTTCGATGTGGAAAACGAATGTCAAGTGAATTTAGCGAAGTAATGCCGGGCTACACCCGGAAGTAAATGCTCTATCACAGTGTTGACAAATACTTGCTACGACGGTGCCAATTCTCGCCTCTCTTACGAGGCAGCTCTTCAGCGAAATGCTTGCCGTGATTCTCCGATACGGTTCTTCAGAGGGGAGACGCGCGTGCACGTTCGGTTTTCCTGCGGCGTTCTCCCCCGACAGTTTCTGACGTCGCCTTGTGGGCTATGTATACATTTGAGGCTTTCAATCATCATTAATCCAGAATGATACACGTTTCACCCTCCAGCGTGGAAGAAGGCTGTTGACGCTGACATATCATTTCAACGTTGGGAAAGCAAAACGGATGGTTCAGTGTTCCTCATTCAGCGTAAAGCATGTGAGATAATTTTCCGTAACGTTCTAATCACCTCAAAATTCAATCGAAGTAAAAATACATCGGAAGCGTATTTGAACGGAATATAATGTAAGATATTAAACGCTTTGCTCCTCGATGTCGAATGTATCCACGTGCAATCTTTTGCAGCAACGTATAGAATGTCATGATTACCACGACAATGAAGAAATATGTTGGTAGGGATGGAAGCAAGAAGAGACTCAGTCAACAAATATTCGATTCCTCATGGCATTCATTTCATTTGACACGTAAGAAGAGGTAAAACGGGATATTACTTTCGTTAACGCGAAAGATATACCAGACATATGGATAACGAGAAAGTATGCGTCTTCATACGTTTCCTCCTTGAAATCTGTATGCTCTATTATATACTAAGTAGCTTGATTATTGTTTCCGTAATGTTACGCTCTTGTTTGGCCCTTAAAGATGAACAGGTTCCAAATGCGTGTCTCTGCATGAAAGTAGTTGTTTGAACCCTTCCTGTATTGTTTGTGTTTTTTGCTTGGAATTCATGAAGCAGACCACTGTGCCTTCTCCCCTCGAGGGTTAGGTCTCAAAACTAAACCGTTTTTTATCCAATGGCATAATTTATTCAGACAACATCAGCACAAGACTATCAAACAAAGTCATCCATTTACAGTTGCAACACTCTAACCAGCAGTTGACCGAAGGGTAATCCACGGTCATGGTCCGAAATTAGCAGCTCTCTGCTACTGTGGCAAAGTCCGTACTACATTTTCGATTCCGCAGCACCTGTTTATCTGGTAACGCTGTGTTAAAACAACAGGAATAGTTGCAGAGTTGTGCCAGCATATCTGTCCTCCATTGTCAACTTTATGTATCTCTTTTCTCCCGTAGCGTTGATCACGAGAAGTAGAAGTAAATGAGTGTATTCTGCATAACGTAACATTCAGTATTCCCTTCTTTCATAGCCACTCTTCATGTGCATCGATAGCAAATAGGGATGTGAAAACTCTTGCGAGTGAGAGAATGACAATAATAATCGTAACAAGAACAAGCAAATGATGAATGAAGTTTATTGCAATGCAGAACGAGAATGGCTGTGAAAATAAAAATCTATAAAAATAGGTTGATCATTGAGTTGGCACAATGCAAAATCTTCTTAGCATTTTGTTACTGAATTTAGTTCTGGATGTTTGCAGAAAAAAAGGAAAAGTCGATACTTCTCGCTAGTGTAATATAATGTGAACCTTAGAACACGACTCAAGCAGGTCTCCAAGTAGCTACCAAGGCAGTGCTGCAGTCTGTTCCCTGACACTGCTCTGATGACGGTTAATGCAGATAGTTCCGATTATGAAATACAAAACGTATTGCAGGTTACTTGTTAGGATCGTAACATTCAATTTGCGATGTAGATGGCACATGAACGTGACGACTATCCAGATTACTTATCAATATAAAAAGACAATATTATTTGAATGGAGCAGGATTACTCAACATGAATTTTGAAATTTGGTTACTGACCGCACAGGTGCTAAACGTCGTCAAGAGTATACCAAGTCCCAATCGCACTAACAGTATGAAGCTCGCGGCTTTCACATTGCTATCTGCACCCTACTCCAGAGAGCCCTCGGAGGAGCTGCACTAAGTTGCCGATGTAATGGAAGACCTTCAAACCGATAACAGATCACATATTGAAAAATACAAGCGAATTCTCTTGCAGCTTAAGCTTATTGTAACTAATCTAAAATGATTGGAGAGCAACATTGTCCTATTCAAAAAAAGTAAAATGTTACACACTGTTGACGTCAAACGGACATTATATACGTCCCGTCTTGTGTCCTACTCATCTATAATATCCGGTGTACTATCAAAATGATTATATATAATGGATGCTAATGTAATGCATCGATACCAGATGGTGGGTTCACAACACTATTGATGCGAAAATAAAAAAGCAGTTCGCAAAAGCGCAGCTGTACTTTTTCGTACGTTTTCACCTCCAGATCTACCACAGATAATGTATACTGACAAACTTAGTCATTGTCCCTGTAGTTTTTTCCCTCTTGTTTCAGACCAAGTTGATTAAAAAAAGTACAAATTCGTGACTCTTACAGATGCTTCGAATCTGTTCAGTAATTTTGTCAGTAATTTTGATGTGACTTAAGATCAGTTAGGTCTACGATCATGGCAACCTCTGCGAACTTGTTAGGACACACTTACATGTGACAGGTATCACCTGATTTAAAATTTACTGAAAGGAATTGATACATCGTTTGCAGCAAACCTGGAACAGCTTTCGGAGGCAACTACCATTTTATAAAGTCACTACAACTACGCTGCCAAGGAATTCCAGCATAAACACTCTCATTGCCACAATCGCGGCTGCAGTATATAACTGATAAACTCGCAAAATGAAAGATGAGACAAGGGGTAGCTTCTGCATGAAATGACCTTGTATTCACAAAATATTCAGAATATTTCATAGAGAAGACAAGAAAACGTCAGGCGAATTTAGCAGAATAAATCTGTCCCACAGCTGTAAATCATTGTTATGCCTACAGGATTGCCAAGTGATGCCTACAACGTTGCAGTCAGGACCACGCTGACAGCAAGAAGAACGTGTTTTCGTAGCCTGAATATTTCATGATAGGATCCAGACATCCAATCTGTCGCTAGAGATTCTGCTCTCCAAATTTTTGGCCATGTGCCTACAATTTAGTAATAACCCTCTGATGGCTATTCCCATTGATGTGATTCGGATGACGAGAAAGCCCTGCTATGGGTTATCTATATGTTTACTGAAAGCAAGCGACATTACATAATAGCAGGAAGCCTGTCATATACTTTCAGATAATGTTTCCTGAACTTCAGACATATATCATTTTAGCATCCTTACCCCATCAAAAAGGATTTCTTGTTATTGCATTTGACATACAAGTTACAACTGAAGGCCTCAGGTGTCTTGCTTCCCACATAGCAAAAAATGGTTATCACTCTCACTGTCGCATGTCATACCCTAATTCCTTCAGCATCATCTGGTTTAGTTTCGACTACAGTTCGTTATCCTTAGAAATATGTCCATATTTCAAAAAGTATAAGTATCATCTCTATGTAATGTTCACTGCGGGGTTACTCAAGAAGCTTTTCGAATAGAAGCGAAAATCGCTTAGCGGATGAGAACTTTACTTCGTGGTACACCTCAGAACGAAAGAAACAAAATAACAGGAAGAGCAGCAGGCTCTTCATACTGAGCGTGGGCACTGTCAACGCAGCGCCCTTAATTTGGCCATATTCCTCCGAATTTACTTCCCGATAACCCAAAGGCGCTGTCACTACAAAAATATCAGCAATTCACACAGGAATTACTATCCACATGTAATTGCTAGAATACCTTGCTACGTCAGGTATCAGGTATGTGTTATCAGACGCTCGATCTGAGCTGTTAATTTTTATTGAATCAACCTGCTGTGTTAAGGAAATTGATCAGAGTAACTGAATGAGTTTATTATTTTGGTATAATGTATGAAAACCCACTTTTCCCACTTAATCGTATCCTAAATATACGTCGACTGGGTTGAGAGGACGGCCGGCGAGGCCGTGCGGTTCTAGGCGCTTCAGTCTGGAACCGCGTGACCGCTACGGTCGCAGGTTCGAATCCTGCCTCGGGCATGGATGTGTGTGATGTCCTTAGGTTAGTTAGGTGTAAGTAGTTCTAGGTTCTAGGGGACTGGTGACCTGAGAAGTTACGTCCCATAGTGCTCAGAGCCATTTGAACCATTTGTGAGTGCTCGGAACCATTAGTTTATAAGTAGGAATGTGTTGATTTACCATAATTTTTTAGTAATGGTCAATTTCAATTCATGATTTTGGTTAGTTTGTATCAAAATCTGATCTGGAAGTGCAGGAACATATTAACTCGTGGCTTCAACTAATCGAGCTGCTACGAGAAATTCATGGTAGAAAGTAATGTTCTTAATTTTGATCTGAAAAAATTAATTTTCAAAGAAGCCATTTGTAGCTTGCATGTGTTTCAATTTGTATTTTGACGGGTTTCTGAAATTCATGGATGAAGGAAAGGTTGCTAATTTAATATGAAAGAATAAGAAGTCACGTTTTGTGAAATGAGTCAGTAGAAATTTACGTGTGAAGCTGATTTTTAGAACAACAGGATTTGAAAGATACGTGGGAATCAGTGAGACCGGTTTCCTGAATTAAATAAAGGGGAACCAGCATAACAGTAATTCGTGTAGCCATGCTATGCAATCTATACACGAACTGTAAGTATTGTGAAAAGTTCTGTGTGTGTATTTATGTATCTTTTGGAAGGGAGGTTTTGGATGGTATATTATTTAATGGTCTCGAGATATTATTAGGAAATCAGTCTAAGTAACTTGTGGAGGTTTTTTTTTCAGTTGGAATAACGTGCCGCGCACGAATATGAGCGGAACGTAAATTTCAGAATGGCGACCGCGCGAAGTTTCCAACCACGCGAGACTTAGTTAACATCGAGGCACATCGATAAGTGAGAGGTGTTTTTGGGATGAGACAGTGATTGAAGAAGTTACAGAATTTTTCTAGAACTAGTCCGCGTTGAGATACGATCATTGCTTTGTCCAATGGTAATAAGAGTGATAGTGTGTGACTGTGACATTATGAATCAAGCATTGTGGGCTATCCTTCGTTCCTTCCCGTAGGTGAGACAATGGTTATCTTCGTAAGAAACCATAGGAAGTAGAAATATCTTTATATGAGCTGTTACAAGATCATCTGTTAGGGAATTTAATCCTGTATGTTACTGGTAATACCGTTATTATGTTTTGAGAGATGAAAGTAAGACAGAATGAAACGAAATAGATTGTAGAACGGAGGAGGAGTTGTTATGCAGGTCCAGTTACGATTCCGGTTACTTACGCTTTTTCTTTAAACACCGTCAGGTGATTAACAGTGTACCAAATTTGGGGTTAATATACTCCTGGAAATGGAAAAAAGAACACATTGACACCGGTGTGTCAGACCCACCATACTTGCTCCGGACACTGCGAGAGGGCTGTACAAGCAATGATCACACGCACGGAACAGCGGACACACCAGGAACCGCGGTGTTGGCCGTCGAATGGCGCTAGCTGCGCAGCATTTGTGCACCGCCGCCGTCAGTGTCAGCCAGTTTGCCGTGGCATACGGAGCTCCATCGCAGTCTTTAACATTGGTAGCATGCCGCGACAGTGTGGACGTGAACCGTATGTGCAGTTGACGGACTTTGAGCGAGGGCGTATAGTGGGCATGCGGGAGGCCGGGTGGACGTACCGCCGAATTGCTCAACACGTGGGGCGTGAGGTCTCCACAGTACATCGATGTTGTCGCCATTGGTCGGCGGAAGGTGCACGTGCCCGACGACCTGGGACTGGACCGCAGCGACGCACGGATGCACGCCAAGACCGTAGGATCCTACGCAGTGCCGTAGGGGACCGCACCGCCACTTCCCAGCAAATTAGGGACACTGTTGCTCCTGGGGTATCGGCGAGGACCATTCGCAACCATCTCCATGAAGCTGGGCTACGGTCCCGCACACCGTTAGGCCGTCTTCCGCTCACGCCCCAACATCGTGCAGCCCGCCTCCAGTGGTGTCGCGACAGGCGTGAATGGAGGGACGAATGGAGACGTGTCGTCTTCAGCGATGAGAGTCGCTTCTGCCTTGGTGCCAATGATGGTCGTATGCGTGTTTGGCGCCGTGCAGGTGAGCGCCACAATCAGGACTGCATACGACCGAGGCACACAGGGCCAACACCCGGCATCATGGTGTGGGGAGCGATCTCCTACACTGGCCGTACACCACTGGTGATCGTCGAGGGGACACTGAATAGTGCACGGTACATCCAAACCGTCATCGAACCCATCGTTCTACCATTCCTAGACCGGCAAGGGAACTTGCTGTTCCAACAGGACAATGCACGTCCGCATGTATCCCGTGCCACCCAACGTACTCTAGAAGGTGTAAGTCAACTACCCTGGCCAGCAAGATCTCCGGATCTGTCCCCCATTGAGCATGTTTGGGACTGGATGAAGCGTCGTCTCACGCGGTCTGCACGTCCAGCACGAACGCTGGTCCAACTGAGGCGCCAGGTGGAAATGGCATGGCAAGCCGTTCCACAGGACTACATCCAGCATCTCTACGATCGTCTCCATGGGAGAATAGCAGCCTGCATTGCTGCGAAAGGTGGATATACACTGTACTAGTGCCGACATTGCGCATGCTCTGTTGCCTGTGTCTATGTGCCTGTGGTTCTGTCAGTGTGATCATGTGATGTATCTGACCCCAGGAATGTGTCAATAAAGTTTCCCCTTCCTGGGACAATGAATTCACGGTGTTCTTATTTCAATTTCCAGGAGTGTACTACAAAATCAAACATTTATCCGTTGTGCATACATTTGTTTATTTATTTCCTTGAGTAAAGAATTTAATTAGTAGTTGCTATGTGGAAGAATCACGCAGTGACACATTTAATGAGAATACACAGGGACCATTTAGCTTTAGTAGGTTTCCGGAACACTTTAGGACCACGCAACTGGTTTGACCTTTATTTTTCTTTCAGTACCCTACCCATCCTCCCTCGTTTTCTATAATTGCTCGAAGGCGTCTGGGAAGTGATAAGGCTAAATTCCTCGAGAGGTTGAGATGATCGTTGATCTCCCACCATGTATTCTCTATATTTTCCCACAGAGTTTCCGAATTCCTTGACCCAGGTGGTAACGACCTCGTAACCTCCGCCCACATATTTTCAATGGGGTTGAGGTCTGGTGATTTTGGCACGAAAGGAAGAAGTTGTACTCTCTGCTGATCTTGGAACCAGTTCTGGACTGCTAGGCTATTATGAATCGGGCTATGATGCTGTAAAGAAATGATCATCCATTAATTTCGAAATTCAGTACTTCTAATACTATGAATACTTAATTTCCATACTGTGAAAAAATTCGACAACTGCAATGGCTGTGTAGTCTAAGCTACAGGTCTATAAATCATTCGGAGGATTCCACAGTCCAAAATACTTTGCTGATAGCTGTTGACAAAAACCTATGCTGACAAGGGGAGGGTTCTGGGACGGAGATCAGGATACAGAGCGAATGGTAATACAGTTTAAGGCGCCAGTTATAACACACAGGTAGGCCTTCTTTCGGAATATGGTTCAAATGGCTCTGAGCACTATGGGACTTAATATCTGAGGTCATCAGTCCCCTAGAACTTAGAACTACTTAAACCTAACGAACCTAAGGACACCACACACATCCATGCCCGAGGCAGGATTCGAACCTGCGACCGTAGCAGTCGCGCGGTTCCAGACTGAAGCGCCTAGAACCGCGAGACCACTCCTATGCTTTGGTAATGATGAGGTCGAGTGTAGGTTGTTCAATACAGTGCAGCAGTCTGTTGAACTGTTAGACTCGTTGCATGGTTGTAAAGCTAATCTGCTTCGCTTATTCAAAACGATTGATTGCCTTCACTATAGAATTCTTTCTTCTGTACATCCACTGTCAAAGATATATAGAAGAAAAAAATCTGTTTTATAGTGAGATATTCTCTACGGACTTTACACGTGCTCGTTCGCTCAATGTGTTGCATTTACGGAAGGCGGCCGTGGCCGCTGACGTCACCTGTTCACACCTCGTGCCAACGCGGCCCCGCGCTCGGAGTAAACGCCTGCAGTTGAGGTAAATGGCTGATTTCAGGAATGTTAATAAAATAATCTTCCCTTCATATTAGTGAGAACTAAATACCACTAAGAGTACGTATCTTTATGTAATGCTCATTGCTCAAGAACAATTCGTGTATGCAACGTTGCTGTTATGACTAAGATCAAGAAATCTGCAAATCGTAACCCAATTCATATATTTGCATGCACCTACGGAATATTAAACATGAAAACAGTTTGTTTCTTTGTCATATAATTTTTAATCAAGGCAATGCGGGCAGTTGCCAGCTGATATCAAAACTGAATGTAAAGGATGAATAATGAAAAAGATATACAAGAAACAAATCTCGAACCCATGAACAACTGTGTACTATCCTGGAAACGTGCTGATCCGGCTATCACACAATTTCAAAGGATGAGAAAACCATCCTGTCCACTTTTCGGGGACGATATTTCCTGACAGAAAGCACACTAGGGTGAGCGGCTTTAGGTTGAGACACAAGGAACCTCAAACTACGTCACCAGTACGTTCACTCTCCGATTCCTAGCCCCGTCACCACGCACTTCCAATGTCAAAGTGGCTGGCAGAAACCAGCGCGAACGACCTGGGATTTGGTGATACAGGCCTCGTCTCTCCTGTTTGACAGATGTGTTATCATTCACCCATGCCAGGAGGTGAGGAAATGCACTTACGAAGACGTTGAACACATTTTAATTTTACATGTGGACTTTACTGCGCAGTTATATTCTAAGTTACGAGAAGTGACCTGGAGAAAAAGAGTGTATACCTTGGGGGAAATGTTATAGATCATGACTGTAATGTTAGTAAAGTACTGTAAAGTATATTTTATCTCATGCTTAACTTTAAGAGAAAAATCAGTCAAGGCAGTCAACAGTGAAAAGTACAGCATGCCTCCAAGAAACGTACGAATATCGTACTATTTTAATAAAAGGAAATATGGATCGGTTTATTGGGGCAGGCCAATTCGGGAACAAAGTAAGAACAACCAAATCAGTTACAGGTTCGTATGTGCTGCTAGTTAAAAGAGAAGAAATGAACCGATAAATAAATAATGCCTTCATTGATTTAGGAATGGTTCGAAATGGAAGGTATAATTTTACTATTATAAAAAACTGGCCTGGATTGAGTTGATTAGCTCAATAATCAATACAAATGGAATAAAATGGGAATATGACGTCTGGAAATGAGTAAGCGAGGACGTCCATTGTCTACATATCTGCTTCGAATATAGGGTATTAAAAACAAGAAATCCATATTTCGAGAGCTGATAGGATGGACAGAAATAAGACAAACATATTCAGTAAACAAGAGCAATGAGTCTGAAATGATTATCTTAAGAGCAATGAGCACTTCCTCACCTTTACCACTGTGAAAAACATCTGTCTTTCTACTTAAAACACTTTTCTTGTACAGAAGAAGTGCGTGTAGCTCTTACGATATGCAGTTTGTCTTGTTTTAGTCCATACTACCGACTCGCAAAGTATGGAAAACCACTTTCCTTAACACCGTGTATATATATTACAGAAGCAATACAAACAACGGAACAGTTAACATTAAAAGTTAAATTCAATTGTGAAAAGATACGCTGCATCACATTTGTTAACAATTTCCTAATCATTCCAGATTTAGAAACAAAATAAACAACATTTTGCAGGTATTACCCGAAAATCGAGAAGATAATAACACTGGAATGTAAGAACAACCACCAATGGTAATGGCAATGAGAAATAGTAATAAACATAGGAACACAGCAATAAAAACTGATGGCATTAAAAGTATAGCACTTCAGCCACGCCAGGACCAGAATGAGAGAGAAATAGATGCTTAACAAAAGTAAAGCGAATAAAAGTGCTAGCAAACCATTTATGTTTACGAATAATATTCTTTCAAGTAAACATACAAGTGATAGAAACATAGAAACACACTGCAAAATGGACGATGTGGAGTACTCTTTTCTTTGGAAGTGAAAGACTGAATCTGAAAAAATAAAGTATGGTCCGCCTACAGGTAACAGGATACTGAATGTTGTGGAAAATGACCAAAACAAGGTAGACGGAGATAGAAACGAATCGCAGAGTCGTGTAAGAAGTAACTGTGGAGAGAAGCCTAAGAAGAGAAAAGGTAAGTAGGAAAATTTATGTATATCAGTTTTTTATACACGGCGTCTTCCTTACACATACAATTATCGAACGAGGCACTAAGAAAGAGACTAAGATGATGCCCGGGAAAGCTATATTTCACGGCCATCAATATCAAAGCAAGGTGGAGATATCAAAATTATACGTCGCACAAAGTAGATTAGTCGCTTCGATAAGAAGTAGAGCCTATCAAAGTAATGAATAAATCGTAGGAGAAACCGGAAATACTCTTAATTGTTCCACACGTCCACTGTTCACACCTGCAGAAGATATATTTCACCGTCTGGGTACAGCATTTCAGCACTCGGCTTCATAATGGCATTCAGTATGTTAATGTAGGCCTCTCCGTTGAGAATTCCTTCTATTCTCCAGAGAGGACCTGCCCCATGAGCCGAAATATAGCCACACACAGCTACAGAGAACCGTCCACTTCTTTGTCTTTCGTTAATATACATTGGCTGGAAGCGTTGTCCTCGTGGGCGGTATACCTAACGCAAAAAACATTTGCGTGTTAATGCAAATATTCACAAATTCAGGGGTTACAATTACTTATCAGATGAGGGATGAACTACTAAAATCATGATATAGGGAACTGTTTATATTTATTATTTTGTGCTTACTACAAATGTAATGTCACTAACAGCATAAACTAATAACTTTATAGAGAAAATTTCGTGTCTCACCTGAACAGGGGCGTCGCTACAGGAAGAAAATATTTTTTCATCCGAAAAGATGACTCTGCTCCAGTCAAAGTCGATATGTTGTGCGGCAAAAGCCATGCGGTCAATCCTCTGATAGTCGGTCAATGACTGCTTTACAGCAGCTCTCCGACAATATAATCCGGCGTCTTTCAGTCTCCTCGCAACAGTCTTTCCGCTGCCGGGAAACTGAGATAGCTCTTTCAGGCCACGGCAACTGAGGAATGGATTAGCACGTATATTCTCCAAAACACGATGATCATCTGCTGCAGTAGACACACGGCGCCGGCCACTTCCTCTTTTCCGCCCTATATAGCCCCTTTCCTGGTAGTCTTTCCACCAGCGTCTAGCTGTTCTTGCCGGTACTCCACACTTTTCTCCAGCTTCTGATGCCGAGTAGTTGCCATGCTCAATCAGTGGAACCACGCGCACCCTACTCTCTCGATTCCACTGCGACTGCATTGCGACTGTCGCCCTTGTGACGTTACCATGCGTTTTATAGAGAGAACCATTTACAATTCAGTGGAGAAACAACGACTGACAAAATAAAAGAATATCTTTTTTCAGTTATCTGACACACAAAAATATAAACTTCGTTAAAATGCTTTGTCGTTTCTTTCTTAACAGTGATTCTTGACAATCATTAGGCAAAATATTAAACGATGCTGTTGTTCATTTAAGTCAGCCCACAAATAAGCAATGAAAGATATATTAAGGTTTCTGTCGCACTTATAATATCCATGTAATCTATTTGACTTATTACTTGAGTAACATGTTGAAAAAACACTGCGCCCTCTTGACACTGCCACTCGCAGCATGTGACGTCATGAGCAGTGGGCCCAGACACGTGGTGTTTGTGTTGACGAAACAGGAACGCTGCTGCAGCCACCGTGGTGTGAAAATAGCAGTCGGTCTTGACCATGATCACATCACTCGACTACCCAGAAACTGACTCCCATTCTCAAATCCAACGAAACTAGTGAAATCTGCGTTACGCGACTTTTCATCATGACAAAAACACCCTTCCCATACGCTACCAGACTCGAAAGCATTCAGTAAATGAATTTTTCGAAATCACTTCTGTACCTTGTGACGTAAAACATGGGCATTGATACTGCCCACAGTGCTGCTGCCAGCAGGCCCTTCTTCAGAAGTGGTCTTTTGTATTTTCGAATCGCTGCTCAATTTGATGCTCTAAAGCAAGCCAGAGCTTTATGGGTGTCTAACTTACGGTGTGACTAACACACGATATAACGCTTTAGGAATTATCTGAGGCCGGAAACAATGAAAAAATGTGCGTCATCAAGGAATGGGCTGAAATAAAAATCAGTGATGGTCGCAAGCGAAACGTTACCTAACGTGACCAGGTATTCTATCAATTACACGTCGGAAGGAGCTCCCATATGAGTACACTGATGCTTTTGTATCAAGATCACATTTTGGTCTATCAGGAACTAAATTCGATTGAAACTGGTCCAACTTCACGGCACTACATCAAACCCTCCGGACGCTCGCTATGGTCAACTTGCTCCTCTTAATATTATTTTGTTTCACTCGGTCTGGAGTGTGCTGCAAATTGAAAGGCTCGTTCAGCGGTTCTGAGCACTTTTATAAGCACAATTTTTTGATTGCATCACGGTAAACATTGCATGTAGATGTTATTTCTCTTTCCTTGATGTATAGCCTTTAATAAAAGGGTAATGAGCAGCAGTAAAATTACGTAAGGCTATGCAGAATGTATTAGGTCAGGAAATGAGACGGTGGTAGTCGTAGGCGTGGTTTCCCATGTGGGCAGCAAAATAACTGCTGCGCAGAAGTAAGAAGGATATGAAATGTTGTCTGGAAATAGAAACAATAGCTTTATTGAAAAATAAAATCTGCTACATCCAAAAATGAATTCAAATATCAAGGCGTATACTCCGAAAGTATTTCTCTCCGTTTCTGCTGTTATTTGATGATGTAGGTAAGCACGAACAGTGGTAATACATGGGCTTTAACCATGATAGGAGTCACAGACGTGGGAATATTACTCAAAGGGTTAACAATTAGGTTTTCTGCTCTTTTTAGACATGTAGGCATATCGCCATACCTGTCATTCGGACTGCAATGCATCCGCATCCGTTCGTGAAGAATTCCTGCTAAGGAAACGGAATCTTCTTGCCACTAACGTAGTCAAGGACTCACAACGTCGTACACCTTTGTTGGCAACTGTGTTAGTATGAGAATGATTTGCGGTTGTGGGGCTACATTGTATCTGCTACATCCATTTAATATTTTCTTGTCATCTCGATCAAATATTGTCAATAATTATCACAGAAGGAGTGGTTTTGAGTTAGGAAACGTATTTCAGTTCAAAATGGTCGCTTCATGCGAAAGGTGGTCGTACTCTTCATGTTTCACGTTGGGAGCTGTATACGTCAGCTACGATTATGGTAAGGGCAGTATTTACTACTGTGCGAACAAGGCACTGCTGCAGTAACCATAGCTGTGTAACCATAGCTGCTTTTTCTTTTCATTAGTTCCAGTTGTTCTGCAGAAGCTTGATCTTATCAATTCCTTCCGCTAGTGCTCTTTTTTAAGTTCTAATGACTAAAGGACCAAACTGCTAGGGTCAACAGTCCCTAGACGTAGAAACTACTTACACTAACTTTAACTTATTCGAAGGACAACACACACATTCATGCCCGGGGGAGGACCCGAACCTCCGGCAGAAGCGGCCGTGAAATCTGTGACACGTCGCAATCGACCGCGCGGCCACACCGCGCGGCAACTACTATTCTAAAGGTCAAAACTGAGAGACTATTCTTAGCCCTCCGTATCGTATGTGTTTCGAAAACCTCTCAGGATTTGCGACAGTAGTATTCTTCGCGAATGCCAATCTACAACAACAACCAAACAAGCCTAAGTCCCTGAAGAGACTAGAATTATCTGTCAGGGACCCGAATTTGTGTTGTTTACATCATCTCGGTGTCAAACAAGACGGTAACAGTCACTGAAGCAATACACGAGGTTATTATTGATGTGCCCGCAGCTCGTGGTCGTGCGGTAGCGTTCTCGCTACCCGCGCCCGGGTTCCCGGGTTCGATTCCCGGCGGGGTCAGGGATTTTCTCTGCCTCGTGATGGCTGGGTGTTGTGTGATGTCCTTAGGTTAGTTAGGTTTAAGTAGTTCTAAGTTCTAGGGGACTGATGACCTTAGAAGTTAAGTCCCATAGTGCTCAGAGCCATTTGAAACATTTGAACTATTTAACACAAAATGACATTAAAAATTTAATTTATTCACAAGCAGCTAGTTGAGAATATGTATTAACATTAAATGACACGACGAACCGTTTTGTTCTGCATTTGGATTCAAACCCAGCTCATGCAGACTAAGCAAAGATTTCGTGACTGACGGACACTAACAGTCATTCCTGATTAGGCATACAGAGAGTGACATACCTCGATTTTAGACAGTATCAGTTAGCAAATATCAACTTTAAATTGCATAACGCAAACATTTTTAACAGACGCAAATTCCTACCCAGCATCTATTGTCCCTGTTAACGAACGACGAGAGATGTTAAATATTGCTTCTTCACAAGTAACTTACATGAAATGCCGTGAGGTAAAGCTGTGTGTTGGACACGGATTCGAACCCGGAACCTAATCGGATTGTTATCGAAGCACAGTCAAATGTGACATATCGGAATTTTGCGGCAGTAGCTAGATGTTTTAACTGAAATGACGAGACGAAACATTAATTTTTTCCTTCCCAGGACTCCAACCCGGCCCCTATCGCTGTTATATTCTAGAGAAAACGAACGTTAAATATAGGTTTGTTGCACCAGCAGTGACATGTGAGCATGTTTGAATTGAAATAATATGACGAAGAGTTCAGCGCTCACTGGGAATAGAGCCCCACACATATCGTTGTTGACTACACACAAAGATAAGTCAGCTACCGAATTTTTCTCCACCTGCTGCTCAGAATAGCATCTTGAACTTACAGTCATCTCGCAAATAGTTCTGTGTCTCACTGGGAGTTAAAAACGTCAGATATCGTTAGTGTTGACAGCGAATGAAAATACATTAAAAATCAAAATTATTATCCACCAGCAGATAGGTGTTCTCATGATAGAGCTTGATAATACATAATTAAATCTTTAGTGCCGGCCAGGATTCGATCCCATTCACACGTAATATGTGAGGGTGTTGAGGAATCTGCAGTTTTGGACAAACAACAAATTGTAGCCGAGCTGTATTGCCACGAAGGGATCAAATTCCGCGTTAAGGGCGGTCTGAGTTGCATTCCCAGTTCAGAACCAATTTTATCGACATACAGAAGCTCAAATAAAGGATGGAATAAGTGTCCTGTGACCATACATAGCGTTTGTGTCGTCACTTGAAATAAATAACTAGTATAAGAAAGGTTACTGGTGATAGAGTTTCTACATGTCGCCACTCCAGACTTTATTGTGGTTCAACCTACCGTCTACTTGGTAAAGAAGGAATATCATCTTTAATGTGAATTTTCAGACCACGCAGCCATTATATCTTCTTCACTTGGTGTAGCCAGGAGAGAATGGAATCTGTCTCTCCCTATCTAAAATCATTGACAGAAGTGGGAATCGAACCCAGACCATAGGTATAACAACCTACCAGCCGTCCAACAGACCACGAAATTCCCTTCTCTGCGAGTCATTTTTCTATCGAAACGCAGTTGCGCCACACTGGATAAGAATTCTGACACACAGGCTCCCTGTAGTAATTTGCAGCATGTTCAGTAAATTCATTTACCTGGTTGACCGAATCACCATGAACTAGCTGCCTCGGCTACCCAGTGCATACATTCGACTATTTTGTAATCACAGAAATAAAATCACGTAACTGCCACCTACACACAACTGCCAACAGTGTAGGATGCAGAAGTTTAAATAGGAAGTGTTCCTTTCCACTTGAGCTATTCTATTGCGCTATCTGTTACTAGAAAACGTCGCTCAGTCCAAAAGAAAAGCTGTAACTGTTTGTCTCTCAGAAGTCAAGACCTGGCCATATGCATAATCTCACAGTGCTGTGGAATCCAAAAGTTCTGGAGGAATAGTTGCCGAGCTCTGGAGCTGTTGTAGCTACGTGTCAGCTTGTAGCATAGATAAGATGTCGCGAGTTCGAATACATTCAGTGCCACATTTAATAAAACGCAATTCTGCTCTCTGCTGAAGTTATCAATCTAATGGAACTTTGAACTTAATTCCCTTCACTTCTCAACCCAAAGTAGTCGCATGTGGAAAAAGGACTAACTACTGTGACATTTTGTTCTGTTCAGGTTTAATAGACAGCAGGCAGCAGATGCATCTCGAAGATGTGTAGGGAGAGCGCATCGTGCCATAATATGTCAGAAAAGTATTTTCTACAATAGCTGTCGTGTGGTAGTGATATTTTATTCTTCTTCAAACTTTGACAGCTTTAACTCAGAACAAGTTTTCTACATGCATGTAATCAATAAACTGCATGTGCATTGTCAGACTGTCATAGGTAACATCAGAGAATTCGCATATATAGTTGATGATTAATTTCTCTCTCATGTTTACTATTGTTTTAACAACACTAAAGGAAACCTTACGAAAATTGTGCACTGTATTATAAGAAATGAAATAAAACTAACCATGATAACCTTACGACGAAAGTATCTGTACACAAGCATGCCTCTATCGACACGAATTAGTAAAATACTACTCACTTAGATTTTGATTGGGTCTGTGTTTAATTGGTATGCTGTGTCATACTCAAGAGGTATGCAAATGTGGCATTTCATAAATATAGTTACGTATTCCTAGAAACCCAAAATTCGCTTGTCAGCAGCGGAAAGAGGCGTTACCTGTTGTGCAGCATTGTAAGTTTTTCAACATTGCACTATGAGCTGAAAGCGTTTTCTTACGATTTCCTTATTGATGTTTGATCTGACTGCTTGTAGCTCTTTCACAGAAGGGATAAAAACGTTACAGTCAGTGAGACTGGAACTGCGAACCGTAACAGACGCTGTTTCACAGGTCAGCACGTTACCACAGAGCTGGCGAGGAGGTACGGGTCTCAGCATCCTATTTCGAGGGCAATAGTAACTAGAACTCGTAAACCGCTATTTAAAGGTCGAGATCAGTTGCGATTTCCACCTTCAACGACTTTCCTGGGCTGAAAACCGTAAATTTTCAATCTTTTGTTACCCTTCAAGCGATAATAACTCAGATTATTCAATGGAAATGACAGGTAAAATCAAGTGAACTTTGAGGCTTAATTCCGTGCACACCAGGAAGTAACTCGTCGATCACAGAGTTGCCAAACATACGTTGCCTTGTTGCCAAATCTCAGTTACAGTACCAGCAGGAAGAAGACGAACCGATGTGATCCTACAGCGGTCTGGGAAGTGACCATAGCTGGTGTCTCCAAGTCGCGGCTGCTACGGCCTGGAATACGTAATGCGTCTGATTCGCTTTCTGTAACTAGGTTTAGGGCCTGGAGCGTAGTTACTAATAATACTCAGAACTGACTGCAAACTGAGCATCATAAATCAGTAACTCTCATTGTTGTTTTTATATTTCTTTCGTAAGTGTACTCAAAACTAAGAAAGTCATTCACAGGCGTTTTCGTGCCTCGCCGATAGTCGAGCACAACAAACAAACAAACAAAAAAAAGAATGTGTGTGTGTGTGTGTGTGTGTGTGTGTGTGTGTGTGTGTGTGTGTGTGTGTGTGCGTGTGTGTGTGAGAGAGAGAGAGAGATAGAGAGAGAGAGGGGGGGGGGGGGGGAAATAAAAAGCAATGAGAGAGAGTGTAAAAAATTGTTGTAAAGAAATTGAATCATGGTATTTAAAGAACTTTTTCATTAAAATGACACGTTCCACATCATTACGAAATGTCGTATTCATGATCTATTGAACAAGAGGTAATCTAATCTAATCTAATCTAATATAATCACATCATATTGATGATTAGCCATGAAGAGTCATGAATTACCGAAAGTTTTGCCAATATCAGTAACCAAATCTAAACTTGAAAATAAAAGACGACAATTTTTGTAATAAACCGTGACTCCTATCAAGACCCTTTCGTCCCTGTTATCTAACCACGAAAGATGTCTGATATACCTCCATTCTGAAGTAACAAAGTGTGCATGCATTTAAAGATGAAGTGCATGATGTGAAGTTCTGTGACGGAGATACGAACCCAACACGTAATCCGATTGTTAACTAAGAAAAATCAAATGTTACGTATCGGTTTTTCTTACGAGCCGCTAGGTGTCTGAATCTAAAATAAGGATACAAACTTTTGTGCCTAAGCGACAATCGAACTGCACACCTATCGTGCATCCATGAATATAGCATAAGTATCAGTTGCTTACTCATGAACAGTAAGATGTGTGCGTGTTTGACCAGAAATAACGACACCTGTTGCGATTGTTGGCAACACATGAACAGACATTGAAATTGCGCGTTAATTTTCACTAGCAGGTCGGTGTGCACTTGATAAAGCTAGAAATGAAATTATGAATATTTTTGTACTGGATCAGGTTTCAGACCCACATACTTACCTTTGGAGGAGACCTAGAGAAGATTGCAGTCTTGGGAAAAGGAACGAAATGACTGAACTATACTGTTCCGAGAGATTCAGATCCTCGAAAGAGGAGATACGAATTCGAATCACAGTCCAGCACCAAATTTTTAAACGTCTCTAGTTCAATCAAGTACAAGTAAAATAAGAGCCCTGTCCCTTTAAATGGCTATCGGTTCATCAAATAAAATAAAATTTGCTAATGTAAGTAAGCTTACTGGCGACTGTATTTCTGTTTACCATGATTTCCGCTGTGTCATTTCCCAACGTTAACCGGCTCTGCCCAGTCGGTAAGGAAGGAACGTGATGTTTAATGCGGATTCTGGATTATAACGTCTTTCTCTTGAGGTTACCAGAGGTAAAATAAATATGTTTGTGCCTCTTAAAAGTAAATGCCTGAACCCACGCATTGCACCTGTGATAGCTCGTTCCACCAGACCATTGTGGTCACATTACCCAGCCCCAGGAGTGTGCTGTAACGGATGATGTGCTTAGCTTACAAAATTCGTCACGGTGGAAAAAATGCGAGTCTATTAAATGGTCAAGTAGAAGCAAGCTTCTGACGCAGAGATTATGCTATTCTCATGTCAGCAGGATGTAAAGACTCTTCTAGGCATCATAGGCTGGATGTGAAGCCATTTTGATTTTTCACAAATTCAGCAAATTTCGTAGTTCTAGAAAATCCACTGTGAAGTGTGAAGTTGCCGGATAATTCGATTATTACTGTTATTATTAATATCATTTTATTCATACCGCTGCTGGAACACGACCGTAGTCTTGAGGTAAAACGCGAGACCAGCTAATATGACGTCTGGCGACCGAAAGCACATATAGACAAAATTTTTATCGCCCCTTTCCTCTCGGTGCTGAAGCTATGAGTGTAATACAAGCGAATCTACAATATCATATTAGCTGGTCTCGCGTTTTACCTCACGACTACGGTCGTAGTCAAGAGTACTGTACTAAGACTGGAGTCAAGACTTCCTCTGGGAAGTGCCGCAGTCTACATGTTGCCAGATCGAGCATATTGCCAGACATAGAATTCTGAGAGGAGCATGACTGTATTGTCCACCTTACGTGAACGACTCGGCGGTCAATTTTTTGGTCTGAGACTGTATCTTCAACACATATTGTACGCTTAAGACCCAGAAGAATTTAAAACAAAATGTATTTTTTAAGAGAGCAACGTTAACCATACCGTTCGAAGTATTCATAGTATTGTATACGTCTGTGTAAACGCCTTCCAATGACCACTCAAGAAAGACAAGGATACACAGTCTAGCTTCAATATTATAAATACGCCTCAGTTTGTGGATGGACTCAGACTTAGGTTGATAATAATTTTGAAAATTTAGCAGCCCTGTACCCATTGGTGTTAAACTCGTTTTCAACCAATGATTCCCACAGCTACAGGGATACTACTTGTGATACCTCTTAGACAGAATACTTAAGCAGTGTTATCAGACGAAAAGATCAACCTGACACAAACTGTGGGAAGTTTGTTTTACAACCTTCGTACCTGGATATTCAGCTTTTTCCTATTTGAGATATCTGTGAACGTTGCTGCTTAAGACAATTTAAGCAGAAACTAAATTCCCTCAGCTTCGACAATGTTTAAAGAAATCGTCTTATCGGCACTAAATCGTGGTTTGTGAATTGTTTACCGGCCGTACTCTTCCGTATTTTGCCGGTTGGAAGGCGAAAGCTTACTGACAAATTTCACACAGAAATTACTGTTACAGTGTAGTTATGGAGCCAAATGAGTGAATTGCGTATTTTCCGGTGAGAAAGAGCACTGGCAAACAGTCTTCGCTACATTAGGTTATTTAAACTGGTGTCACTCTGAGCTAGACTTTATGGTCAGCGACTAAGTGTAAGGTCAACGTTTCGGATGCGAGTTTGCGACTGCGAAATACACTCCTGGAAATTGAAATAAGAACACCGTGAATTCATTGCCCCAGGAAGGGGAAACTTTATTGACACATTCCTGGGGTCAGATACATCACATGATCACACTGATAGAACCACAGGCACATAGACACAGGCAACAGAGCATGCACAATGTCGGCACTAGTACAGTGTATATCCACCTTTCGCAGCAATGCAGGCTGCTATTCTCCCATGGAGACGATCATAGAGATGCTGGATGTAGTCCTGTGGAATGGCTTGCCATGCCATTTCCACCTGGCGCCTCAGTTGGACCAGCGTTCGTGCTGGACGTGCAGACCGCGTGAGACGACGCTTCATCCAGTCTCAAACATGCTCAATGGGGGACAGATCCGGAGATCTTGCTGGGCAGGGTAGTTGACTTACACCTTCTAGAGCACGTTGGGTGGCACGGGATACATGCGGACGTGCATTGTCCTGTTGGAACAGCAAGTTCCCTTGTCGGTCTAGGAATGGTAGAACGATGGGTTCGATGGCGGTTTGGATGTACCGTGCACTATTCAGTGTCCCCTCGACGATCACCAGTGGTGTACGGCCAGTGTAGGACATCGCTCCCCACACCATGATGCCGGGTGTTGGCCCTGTGTGCCTCGGTCGTATGCAGTCCTGATTGTGGCGCTCACCTGCACGGCGCCAAACACGCATGCGACCATCATTGGCACCAAGGCAGAAGCGACTCTCATCGCTGAAGACGACACGTCTCCATTCGTCCCTCCATTCACGCCTGTCGCGACACCACTGGAGGCGGGCTGCACGATGTTGGGGCGTGAGCGGAAGACGGCCTAACGATGTGCGGGACCGTAGCCCAGCTTCATGGAGACGGTTGCGAATGGTCCTCGCCGATACCCCAGGAGCAACAGTGTCCCTAATTTGCTGCGAAATGGCGGTGCGGTCCCCTACGGCACTGCGTAGGATCCTACGGTCTTGGCGTGCATCCGTGCGTCGCTGCGGTCCGGTTCCAGGTCGACGGGCACGTGCACCTACCGCCGACCACTGGCGACAACATCGATGTACTGTGGAGACCTCACGCCCCACGTGTTGAGCAATTCGGCGGTACGTCCACCCGGCCTCCCGCATGCCCACTATACGCCCTCGCTCAAAGTCCGTCAACTGCACATACGGTTCACGTCCACGCTGTCGCGGCATGCTACCAGTGTTAAAGGCTGCGATGGAGATCCGTATGCCACGGCAAACTGGCTGACACTGACGGCGGCGGTGCACAAATGCTGCGCAGCTAGCGCCATTCGACGGCCAACACCGTGGTACCTGGTGTGTCCGCTGTGCCGTGCGTGTGATCATTGCTTGTACAGCCCTCTCGCAGTGTCCGGAGCAAGTATGGTGGGTCTGACACACCGGTGTGAATGTGTTCTTTTTTCCATTTCCAGGAGTGTACTTTCCTACATTATAGAAGCGAATATTAAATTTGAACTAATATTGCGAAAATTTTGTACTTGGACAGCTTAGAATGAAAATACTTCTGTTTATTGCAAAGGGAAACAATAGATTTTCTAAAACACTGTCTGTCATACACTACTTGAAACAGGTCATGTCGACCACATCATGTGGAAGAACTAACAGCAACGTATATCGGAAGGCAGTAAGATCACTTGCTTTTGGTTTGTCAGTACTCGATAGCCATTTCTAGGCGAAAGTAAATGAAGAAAGGCAGTGCGATTTTGTTACCACGTAACGTCTTCGTCAATTACTTTAGTTTTAATGTAATCTACGACTAATTGCTGGTGTTTGATATTAACATGAAAAGGATTCCGTAGATAGGGAAAGAAACTGTTCATCGGAAACTACTTCTATAGTGACCAAAAGGCATTAAATGATGTTCAAGCACTTGAGTTCCAGCAGCGGTATACTTAAAATGATATTAATAATAACAGTAATAATCGAATTATCCGGCAACTTCACACTTCACAGTCGATTTTCTAGAACTACGAAATTTGCTGAATTTGTGAAAAATCAAAATGGCTTCACATCCTGCCTATGATGCCTAGAAGAGTCTTTACATCCTGCTGACATGAGAATAGCATAATCTCTGCGTCAGAGGCTTGCTTCTACTTGACCATTTAATAGACTCGCATTTTTTCCACCGTGACTAATTTTGTAAGCTAAGCACATCATCCGTTACAGCACACTCCTGGGGCTGGGTAATGTGACCACAATGGTCTGGTGGAACGAGCTATCACAGGTGCAATGCGTGGGTTCAGGCATTTACTTTTAAGAGGCACAAACATATTTATTTTACCTCTGGTAACCTCAAGAGAAAGACGTTATAATCCAGAATCCGCATTAAACATCACGTTCCTTCCTTACCGACTGGGCAGAGCCGGTTTACGTTGGGAAATGACACAGCGGAAATCATGGTAAACAGAAATACAGTCGCCAGTAAGCTTACTTACATTAGCAAATTTTATTTTATTTAATGAACCGATAGCCATTTAAAGGGACAGGGCTCTTATTTTACTTGTACTTGATTGAACTAGAGACGTTTAAAAATTTGGTGCTGGACTGTGATTCGAATTCGTATCTCCTCTTTCGAGGATCTGAATCTCTCGGAACAGTATAGTTCAGTCATTTCGTTCCTTTTCCCAAGACTGCAATCTTCTCTAGGTCTCCTCCAAAGGTAAGTATGTGGGTCTGAAACCTGATCCAGTACAAAAATATTCATAATTTCATTTCTAGCTTTATCAAGTGCACACCGACCTGCTAGTGAAAATTAACGCGCAATTTCAATGTCTGTTCATGTGTTGCCAACAATCGCAACAGGTGTCGTTATTTCTGGTCAAACACGCACACATCTTACTGTTCATGAGTAAGCAACTGATACTTACGCTATATTCGTGGATGCGCGATAGGTGTGCAGTTCGATTGTCGCTTAGGCACAAAAGTTTGTATCCTTATTTTAGATTCAGACACCTAGCGGCTCGTAAGAAAAACCGATACGTAACATTTGATTTTTCTTAGTTAACAATCGGATTACGTGTTGGGTTCGCATCTCCGTCACAGAACTTCACATCATGCACTTCATCTTTAAATGCATGCACACTTTGTTACTTCAGAATGGAGGTATACCAGACATCTTTCGTGGTTAGATAACAGGGACGAAAGGGTCTTGATAGGAGTCACGGTTTATTACAAAAATTGTCGTCTTTTATTTTCAAGTTTAGATTTGGTTACTGGTATTGGCAAAACTTTCGGTAATTCATGACTCTTCATGGCTAATCATCAATATGATGTGATTAGATTAGATTAGATTAGATTAGATTACCTCTTGTTCAATAGATCATGAATACGACATTTCGTAATGATGTGGAACGTGTCATTTTAATGAAAAAGTTCTTTAAATACCATGATTCAATTTCTTTACAACAATTTTTTACACTCTCTCTCATTGCTTTTTATTTCCCCCCCCCCCTCTCTCTCTCTATCTCTCTCTCTCTCACACACACACACACACACACACACACACACACACACACACACACACACATTCTTTTTTTTGTTTGTTTGTTTGTTGTGCTCGACTATCGGCGAGGCACGAAAACGCCTGTGAATGACTTTCTTAGTTTTGAGTACACTTACGAAAGAAATATAAAAACAACAATGAGAGTTACTGATTTATGATGCTCAGTTTGCAGTCAGTTCTGAGTATTATTAGTAACTACGCTCCAGGCCCTAAACCTAGTTACAGAAAGCGAATCAGACGCATTACGTATTCCAGGCCGTAGCAGCCGCGACTTGGAGACACCAGCTATGGTCACTTCCCAGACCGCTGTAGGATCACATCGGTTCGTCTTCTTCCTGCTGGTACTGTAACTGAGATTTGGCAACAAGGCAACGTATGTTTGGCAACTCTGTGATCGACGAGTTACTTCCTGGTGTGCACGGAATTAAGCCTCAAAGTTCACTTGATTTTACCTGTCATTTCCATTGAATAATCTGAGTTATTATCACTTGAAGGGTAACAAAAGATTGAAAATTTACGGTTTTCAGCCCAGGAAAGTCGTTGAAGGTGGAAATCGCAACTGATCTCGACCTTTAAATAGCGGTTTACGAGTTCTAGTTACTATTGCCCTCGAAATAGGAAGCTGAGACCCGTACCTCCTCGCCAGCTCTGTGGTAACGTGCTGACCTGTGAAACAGCGTCTGTTACGGTTCGCAGTTCCAGTCTCACTGACTGTAACGTTTTTATCCCTTCTGTGAAAGAGCTACAAGCAGTCAGATCAAACATCAATAAGGAAATCGCAAGAAAACGCTTTCAGCTCATAGTGCAATGTAGAAAAACTTACAATGCTGCACAACAGGTAACGCCTCTTTCCGCTGCTGACAAGCGAATTTTGGGTTTCTAGGAATACGTAACTATATTTATGAAATGCCACATTTGCATACCTCTTGAGTATGACACAGCATACCAATTAAACACAGACCCAATCAAAATCTAAGTGAGTAGTATTTTACTAATTCGTGTCGATAGAGGCATGCTTGTGTACAGATACTTTCGTCGTAAGGTTATCATGGTTAGTTTTATTTCATTTCTTATAATACAGTGCACAATTTTCGTAAGGTTTCCTTTAGTGTTGTTAAAACAATAGTAAACATGAGAGAGAAATTAATCATCAACTATATATGCGAATTCTCTGATGTTACCTATGACAGTCTGACAATGCACATGCAGTTTATTGATTACATGCATGTAGAAAACTTGTTCTGAGTTAAAGCTGTCAAAGTTTGAAGAAGAATAAAATATCACTACCACGCGACAGCTAATGTAGAAAATACTTTTCTGACATATTATGGCACGATGCGCTCTCCCTATACATCTTCGAGATGCATCTGCTGCCTGCTGTCTATTAAACCTGAACAGAACAAAATGTCACAGTAGTTAGTCCTTTTTCCACATGCGACTACTTTGGGTTGAGAAGTGAAGGGAATTAAGTTCAAAGTTCCATTAGATTGATAACTTCAGCAGAGAGCAGAATTGCGTTTTATTAAATGTGGCACTGAATGTATTCGAACTCGCGACATCTTATCTATGCTACAAGCTGACACGTAGCTACAACAGCTCCAGAGCTCGGCAACTATTCCTCCAGAACTTTTGGATTCCACAGCACTGTGAGATTATGCATATGGCCAGGTCTTGACTTCTGAGAGACAAACAGTTACAGCTTTTCTTTTGGACTGAGCGACGTTTTCTAGTAACAGATAGCGCAATAGAATAGCTCAAGTGGAAAGGAACACTTCCTATTTAAACTTCTGCATCCTACACTGTTGGCAGTTGTGTGTAGGTGGCAGTTACGTGATTTTATTTCTGTGATTACAAAATAGTCGAATGTATGCACTGGGTAGCCGAGGCAGCTAGTTCATGGTGATTCGGTCAACCAGGTAAATGAATTTACTGAACATGCTGCAAATTACTACAGGGAGCCTGTGTGTCAGAATTCTCATCCAGTGTGGCGCAACTGCGTTACGATAGAAAAATGACTCGCAGAGAAGGGGATTTCGTGGTCTGTTGGACGGCTGGTAGGTTGTTATACCTATGGTCTGGGTTCGATTCCCACTTCTGTCAATGATTTTAGATAGGGAGAGACAGATTCCATTCTCTCCTGGCTACACCAAGTGAAGGAGATATAATGGCTGCGTGGTCTGAAAATTCACATTAAAGATGATATTCCTTCTTTACCAAGTAGACGGTAGGTTGAACCACAATAAAGTCTGGAGTGGCGACATGTAGAAACTCTATCACCAGTAACCTTTCTTATACTAGTTATTTATTTCAAGTGACGACACAAACGCTATGTATGGTCACAGGACACTTATTCCATCTCTTATTTGAGCTTCTGTATGTCGATAAAATTGGTTCTGAACTGGGAATGCTACTCAGACCGCCCTTAACGCGGAATTTGATCCCTTCGTGGCAATACAGCTCGGCTACAATTTGTTGTTTGTCCAAAACTGCAGATTCCTCAACACCTTCACATATTACGCGTGAATGGGATCGAATCCTGGCCCGGCACTAAAGATTTAATTATGTGTTATCAAGCTCTATCATGAGAACACCTATCTGCTGGTGGATAATAATTTTGATTTTTAATGTATTTTCATTCGCTGTCAACACTAACGATATCTGACGTTTTTAACTCCCAGTGAGACACAGAACTATTTGCGAGATGACTGTAAGTTCAAGATGCTATTCTGAGCAGCTGGTGGAGAAAAATTCGGTAGCTGACTTATCTTTGTGTGTAGTCAACAACGATATGTGTGGGGCTCTATTCCCAGTGAGCGCTGAACTCTTCGTCATATTATTTCAGTTCAAACATGCTCACATGTCACTGCTGGTGCAACAAACCCATATTTAACGTTCGTTTTCTCTAGAATATAACAGCGGTAGGGGCCGGGTTGGAGTCCTGGGAAGGAAAAAATTAATGTTTCGTCTCGTCATTTCAGTTAAAACATCTAGCTACTGCCGCAAAATTCCGATATGTCACATTTGACTGTGCTTCGATAGCAATCCGATTAGGTTCCGGGTTCGAATCCGTGTCCAACACACAGCTTCACCTCACGGCATTTCAAGTAAGTTACTTGTGAAGAAGCAATATTTAACATCTCTCGTCGTTCGTTAACAGGGACAATAGATGCTGGGTAGGAATTCGTGTCTGTTAAAAATGTTTGCGTTATGCAATTTAAAGTTGATATTTGCTAAGGAAACGTATGAAGACGCAGACTTCCTCGTTATCAATATGTGCGGCATGTCTTTCGTGTTAACGAAAGTAAATTCCCGCTTTACCTCTTCTTACGTGTCAAATGAAATGTATGCCATGAGGAATAGAATATTTGTTGACTGCGTCCTTTCTTGCTTCCATCCTTACCAACATATTTCTTCATTCTCGTGGTAATCATGACATTCTATGTGTATGCTGCAAAAGATTGCAAGTGGACAAATTCGACATCGAGGTGCAAAGCGGTTGGTATCTTACATTATATTCAATTCGAATATGCTTCCGGTGTATTTTTACTTCGTTTGTATTTTTAGATGATTATGAACGTTACGGAGATTTATCTCACATGCTTTATGTTGAATGAGAAACATTGAATGATCCGTTTTGCTTTCCCTACGTTGAAATGATATAATGTCGGCGTCAACAGCCTTCTTCCACGCCGGAAGCTGAAACTTGTATCATTCTGGATTAATGATAATTGAGTGTCTCATATGTATCCATAGCCCACAAGGCGACGTCAGAAACCATCAGGGGAGAACGCCGCATAAAAACCAAACTTGCGCTCGCGTCTCCACTCTGAAGAACCGTATCGGAGAATCACGGCAAGCAATTCGCTGAAGAGCTGCCTCGTCAGAGAGCCGAGAAATGGCAGCATCGTAGCAAGTATTTGTCAACACTCTGATAGTGCATTTACTTCCGGGTGTAGGTCGGCGTTACCTCGCTAAATTCACTTGACATTCGTTTCCCACATCGAAGACTCGTACGATATAATCCACTGCAAGATGACACAATTAGAAAGTATATTTAATTTCTGGACTCCAAGAACGGCGTTCTTCACATAAGTAACACCTGTTTGTGTGTGCATTCGGGAGGACGACGGTGCAATCCCGCACCCGGCCATCCTGATTTAGGTTTTCAATTATTTCCCTAAATCGCTTCAGGCAAATGCCGGGATGGTTCCTTAGGAAGGGCACGGCCGATTTCCTTCCCCATCCTTCCCTAATCCGAGCTTGTGCTCCGTCTCTAATGACATCGTTGTCGACGGGACGTTAAAACAGTAATCTCCAACTCCTCTGTGTGTTTAAGGTTGCGTTTTGAGGCTCAGGCAACATCGCAGTGACTATAGTCCGCCTCTGGCCGCCAGTGTGTCGTTAGTTCAGAGGTTCCCTTGTGCTTTGCAGTGCTTGTACTATAAGACATAGCAGTTCGAATCACGGTAGAAGCCGCTGACTACAACCTTTTACTTTCCATTTTAATTAATGGAGTTGCAAACTGCTAGTAAAAATTTCTTATGCGAAATCTGAAGAATGCCTTTAAACATGAACCTTCGTCCGATTTCGACTTAGTAAATTAAGTTAATATCATGGACTTCTGCTTTGCAAATTCCAAGGTGCTTCACTGTAAAATAGGTCCTGAAAAGATTCAAACCGACTTTCAACGATATAAATTTGAGCTTTGTTCGTCATATAGGTCTAACATGTCAGAAGGTTGTTTATGAAGTGCACATGTTCATTAATATAGTTCCCTTCTTCTAAATTTTTGCAATAGCATTTAACTGTAGACGTTTTCTAACACCGGCGTTAGCAATTCCTTTCCGTTCTCTGAAACCTTCAAAACGACAAATTTTTCTGGTTTAAATCTGATGACCTTAACTATCACTTCCGATCAACAATAAATACTTCATGAACCCATACATGGAACTCCAAATGTGCAGTGTTCCTGCACTGCTACAGAGCATGCATTGCAAGGTATTCACACAGTTTATCGCATAGACTTACCATAAGAAATGAAACAAGAACTGTAATACACTTTACACCACAGACGCTCACTCTGGCTTGACGAAAACATCCAAACATTGACCAAAAGTTGCACAAATAATTGAGTTTGAAAGGAAAACAAACGAGGTATGAAGCATTTATAAATTCATCGAATGTAGTGAGGTGGTTTAATTTCGTCCCAGTCTATAAAATTAATTTCGGGCCATACTCAGCTCTTGCCGATTAATGTAATATAATACCCGCCTACTAATCAGGGCGTCTGTCTCCGTTGCTTTTGAGCGTGAATGGAAATCGTAGAAATTTTCTGTGGAGCAACATTTAATAATAAAGCGTTTTAAATCATCAAAAGCGATGAGCGGTAGCAGGCGCTTTCGATAAAGAACGGGGGAGTGCAGCGCCGCTGCTGTCGACACGGCCGCTGCCAGTAGCCAGCAAATGGATCCCGGAGCTTTGCCGATTACGGCGTCCAGAGGAGGACAGTCTGCAGGAAATCTGCCGCAAAATGGTTACTGGACAAAATTTTGATATCGGTGTGTCAGAAAGCGAAATAGATTGAATCTGCGCTACTATTACATTCACGTGTTCAGTATTCAGGCAGAAGAGGCTATAAAAATATTTTATGCCAGCTGCTCTCGATCCACTGACATTATGAACAGAAACAACGCACGCTACCGCTAGACCACAGGTGCAATCAACCTATAGTTTCTCCATCATGGGACAAGTTTTCCTCCAGGAAGTGCCGCAGTCTGCAGTGTTGCCAGATTGTGCAGATGACCGGACTTAGAGAATTAGCGAGTTGGCCAGTTTTATTGTCCCATGTCGCGATCGACGCGGACTTAGCCTCTGAAGCGGCCGGCCGCCGGTCAAGTTTTATGTCAAAGAGTGTACATGCCACGTGCATGGTGGCCTTGGGCAAAAATGTTGCAAAATTTTGTGCCAATCTGACACCATTAATCCACCTTCCATATCATATGAACTTCTGACCTTATCTTTTACTATTATTATTATTATTATTTTCTTCAGTGTGGAGACATGTCGTAGTTTGAAGTGCCACCGAGGCCGAGAGTCTTGTCACAGGGCTCCACGCTTATATAACATTACAGCTGAACATTTTAGACATCTTTCAGCCAAATTTCAAATTTATGCGTTAGAAAGGGGTTTTGAAAAGGTGATCCTTTACTTTTGTTGCCGAGTGTACGCCTAAGCTCTAGAAGTTACCTTGTGGTGTATGTCAGAGTGTACTTTATGTACTACTATGTCTTTCTCCCCCTTTCTACTGCGGTCGGTGTGCGGCAGTAAGATTACTTGCCTAACCTTCGTATAAACTCGCACGTTTCTTACTTTAACTTCACACTCTTTCTACACTATTAATCAATACGTTGGCTGACTCATCTACGAAAGTAGGCTCTCGGAATTTTAAGAGTAAACCACACCGTGGTAAACAAGCACTCGCATTTAGCGTTTGCCACTGGAGTTTGATTAGCAGCTCCTTGAGACATTCCTGCTTACTAAACAAACCTGTGACGAAACACGCTGCTCTTCTTTAGATCTTCCCTACTTTATCTACCAACCATATCTGCTGAGGGATGCCAGACTAACGAACAGTACTCAAGTATCTATCGAATGAGGTTTTCCAAGCTACTTCCTTTATGGAAAGATCCTGCATCCTGAGAAATCTTCTAACCAATCCGTCTAGCATCTCAGTTTTATGCGGTCTTTCCACATTAAATCATTCCACACAACTCCTCCCAGATATTGGAGGTTGTTTTGCAATCGTATGATCATACGATAATGGGTCTGTTCACCAAATTATGCGCAATACCTAACATTCGGTTATGTTGCGTTTTCAATTGCTAGTCTCTTCGCTATTTCCTGCAATTCGCTACAATTTTCCAGCGCTTTTTCTGTATACAAGAGCATCATTCGCGAACAGCCTCAAGGAACTATAGGCGTTATCAACTAAATTATTTATCTGCATCGCGAATCATAAAGACCTATGACTCTCTCTTGGGGCACACCAAAGCTACTGTTACGTCTGAAGAATTATTTCCGTTAAGAATGCCATGGTATTTTTGGGACCCTTTCAGCTGGCCCGCTCCTATTCTTTAGGTTAGGCGACAATGCCGAATTGTGTCGAACGTCTCCGTTTAGACAAGGAACACGGCTTAAACCTGGGAGCCTAATAGCTCTCGCTGTTTTTCAAACGATCGTCGTTTGTGGACTCCATCTTGTTTCCTACAGAAGGGAACATAAAACTACCAAGAAAAGAAGAAAACTGAAAAAGATTACTTGTAAAATTAAAATATAATAATATTTAGTAACGTGGAAGTTACTGACTTATGCCTCGACCCATGTCTTAGAATCTTGTCCTTTAATCCTGTCAGTGGTTTCAACATACACATTTTCTCCCCTAAAGTGAGCTGAGGCTTCTCATTTTTTAACAGTTATTTAATTTTCAGCATCTTTCTGCAACGTCTCATACAAAATACACCAGTTCTTGAACATTCACGTACTTGAACCACATCAACATTGCAGATGACACTGTTTTGCGTTTATGCGGCTGTGACCGGCTGCACCCCTGTCAACTGACTGGTGCCGACGTTCTGTACAGCCAACTTTTGATTTTCTTGTCATCTCTTACGACGGTGCGTACAATTAGGAAAGTCCGACTTTCTCGCTATTTAGCTGAATCTGATGAAACCAGACCTAGTCTGATAGTCACATTAATTAAAGTTGATCTTTATTGGATGCCCCTTGACGAACACAGGCATAAAAGAAATTGGGCGGACTGTATCAGCAAATAAGCAGGACACACTTGTATACTTGAATCTTTATACTGTAGAAACTAGATATATTGAGGCAATGGCATCATCGAATACTGGATTAAAAATATCTGTTCATAGTATTAGGACGTAGGTAACAAGCAGACACAGCTGTAGCAGAGCACAGAATTTCGATGTGTCCATTATGTAGTCAATCCTCTTTGAAAATCTTAAAATATCGATTTTTTCACTCAAAATGTTCTCTGTGACTCCTAGTTTATTGTAGTGTCCATGCCAAGTTTGCCGGGAACTCCTCCATCGAGGTACAAGGCGATGTGTGAACAAGTGACTCGGAAAACATTCGCAGTGGCAAAGAAATATGCCGACATCACAGTCAGTGTGGCAGCACATAATTTTAACGACAGTGTAACAGGCTTTATGAAAATTATGAACGTGCTCGACTCTCTTACAACTTCTGGCCAAAAACGCACAAACAGCGGTTCGAGTGAGCAGAGCAGCGGATGACAGAAGCTGCCAAAGAGGACCGCAGGACCACCGTGGCCACGAAGAGGATGGAGGATGACCACCTTCTGGATCGGGAAGGTTTGTATTACGGTCCAGGGATAGCTGACTAGAGGTATGCTTAACTCAACTACAAAAAATATGCCCCAAAACTTTAAATACGTTTTTGTTGAAACCGTATTAATGAAACTGGCGGGAAACGTAACCTGAGAACAGTACATACAACTTTTATCGGAATTCGATGCCGCTATTCAAAATGGAATTCTCTATCAGCGTACGTAGCCATTTAGCGATATTTTAAAAAGTCTATTTTCGGTGAACGGTTTTGTCTCTATTTAGTGGGCGAAGGAAACGACAATTGCTTCAACACGTCACCATGTTGTTCTTCTTCTCCTTCTTCTTCTACGTGATCAGGCCCAGTGGACCGCACGCTGCTGCAATTTTCCTCCTCCATTGTATTCTGCCCATTGCTGCTGCTATCCGTCATCCTTTCACAACCATTGATGCTCGGTTTAAATCCTCATGGAGGCCATCCCTCCAACGCTTCATGGATCTCCCTGGGAGTCTCTTTCCTGTAGGAGACAAATCCAGGAGCTTGCAAGGCAATCTGTGATCCTCCATTCGGACCACATGGCCGGCCCAATGCATTCGTTTGTCTTGGACAGTTCCTGCTATGTTGGTCTGCTGGTATAGTTCCTCAAGCACTTGGTTGGGTGTTATCCTCCATTCCCTTGTGACTGCATCCACAACCGGACCGGATATCTTCCGAAGCACTTTTCTCTCATAAACGAGGAGCGTATGGAAGTCCTATACCCGGATACTCCATGTCTCAAAGCCATATAGAACAACAGGCTGGATCAGGGTTTTCTATAGTCGAATCTTGAAGTGTTTAGAGAGGTATCTGGATCGAAGCAGTTGTGCTAGTCCGTGGTAAGATCGGTTTCCTGCTTGTATTCTGGCATTGATCTCTGCTTCACATGACGAGTTCTCAGTGAAAAGTGCCCCTAGGTATTTAAATTTATGCAATCTCTTGTAGGACTGGTCCCACCTAAAGTGATTGTAGATGACCAGTAGTCTGACTTTCACCACACGTCGTAACGAGGTACTCTGTCGTGGCTTCGTTTATGTTTAGCCCCAATTTGCTGGCAGCCTCCTTTAGTGCTCTGGTCATTTGCTCCAACCCCTCTTCAGACATAGAGTAAACAGATGTCGTCTGCATAGGCTAAGTATGCCAGTCTCTTTCCAACGATTTCAATCCCTTCACTTCCTTGGAAGGTCTCGCGTACGAACTTCTCGAGGGCAAAGTTGAACAGGATAAACCATCTCCTTGCCTGAGTCCTGCCACAATTTCAAATTCCTCAGTTTCGCGATTTCCCATCCTCAACTTTGCACGTGTTTCGCTCAGACAGACCTTTATCTTTATCACCATATTGTTAGAACTTAATATTTCTTAATTATCCTATTTATGCTGTTAGAAAATGTATTGAAAATGACTTAGGCAAAGTTATTTAGTCCAGGTCCAGTAGGAAGGCTTCGGGAATTCCCGCCGATGACCAATGTTCTGGTCGCGAGGCGACCTTCCACCGAGTGCAGCGTGTACAGCGAGTGTTCTATGCGGACACAGAAATGATTTCTTAAACTCACAGGTGTAAGGCATAAAACTATATCGTTAGATTTGGCACTACTTTCTATTTTACTTCGAAAAAAAAATAAAATAAAAACTTCAAAATGACCTATTTTTCATCCGTTCATGGAGGCGTACCCCCATAACCGTTTGGTGTCGAGACCCGTCATATATGGATCAATGAAAAGGTGCCCTTACTATGAGGAGGAAAAAAAAGGCAACAAATTCAGTATTACAAACATAGCTATAAGAAATAACCTGGAAAATCAAAGTTACAACATCTTCCTCATTTATTTTTCATTTTCTAGCAATGTGCTTTGATCAAAGCAGTTTACAGACATCCTTTTATTAAAATGCTCAATTCTGGTCATAACTCTGTTAAATTTTTTCTGTCTCTAGACTGTCGAATTATTTCAAATACAGTAGTAAAATTACACTAACAATAGACCATACAGCAACGTAATTATATAGATATATACAATAATGTAATCATGTAATCATTTTTTATCATTGAGAGTAGGTGGAACTTCCTTTTCACCAAGTTAAGTAGTGGCATGTACTCGCCTGTGCTACAAAAGTTTTACTCTGTATTTCACGTAAAAGGTAATAACATGCAATAACTTATGTTTATAATAATTTTGTGTAGCTTAAAGGCCTGGTATAAGGCATTCAATTGGACGCCATTTCTACGAATTGTTTCCCCAACCCACCGTAGTAAATCAACTGGAAAAAGTGTACCTATACTTTAACGTGCAATCCGAACTACGTGCTATTGCCTGCGAAGCTTCACATCATTCAGAGGTTAAGTGTACACTAAATGCATACTGAAAAATTCCGTGGTGCGCCAATGGTTCTATCCTGCGACCTTACAGTTTCTAGGCAAGTTTATTGCTCGTGAAAACCACACATTCCAAGTTGTACCACAGTGAGACCTTCAGAGGTGGTGGTCCAGACTGCTTTACACACCTGTACCTCTAATACCCAGTAGCACGTCCTATTGCAATGATGCATGCCTGTATTCGTTGTGGAACACTACCCACAAGTTCACCAGGGCACTGTTGGTCCACATTCCCCCCTCCTCAAGGGTGATTCAGTGTAGATCTCTTACAGTGGTTGGTGTGTCACGTCGTCCATAACAGTCCTTTTCAATCTATCCCAGGCATATTCGGTATGGTTCATGTCTGGAGAACATGCTCGCGATTCTAGTCGAGCGATGTCGTTATCGTGAAGGAAGTCATTCACAAGATGTGCACAATGGGGACGCGAATTGTCGTCCATGAAGACGAATGGCTCACCAATATGCTGCCGATATGGTTGCACAATCGGTCGGAGGATGGAATTCACGAATCGTACAACCATTACGGCACCTTCCATGACCTCCTGCGGCGTACGTCGGCTCCACATAATGCCACCCCAAACAGCAGGGGACTTCCACCTTGCTATACTCACTGGACAGTGTGTCTAAGGCGTTCAGCCTGATCAGATTGCCTCCAAACACGTCTTCAACGATTATCTGGTTGAAGCCATATGCGACACTCATCGGTGAAGAGAACATCATGCTAATCCTGAGCGGTCCATACGGTATGTTGTTGGCTGCACGGTATCTTGTTTGCAAAGATGGACTTCGTCATGGACGTCGGGAGTGAAGTTGCGCATCGTGCAGCCTATTGCGCACAGTTTGAGTTGTAACACGACCTCCTGTGGCTGCAAGAAAGGATTATTCAACATCGTGCCGTTGTTGTCAGTGTTCGTCCGAGTCATAATACGTAGGTAGCGTCATCCACTTCAGTAGTAGTCCTTGGGCGGCCTTAGCGAGGCATGTCATTGACAGTTTCTGTCTCTCTGTATCTCCTCCATGTGCGAAAAACATCACTTTGCTTCACTCCGAGACGCCTGGATCTCTTTTTCAGACCCCTTCCTGGCACAAAGTAACTGGAGACGCAGTCAAACCGCGGTATTGACCGTCTAGGCATGGTTGAACTACAGACAACACGAACCGTGTACCTCCTTCCTGGTGGAATGACTGGAACTGATCAGCTGTCTAATGGGCGCTGCTCATGCATGGTTGTTTACATCTTTGGGTGGCTTTAGTGACTTCTCTGAACAGACAAAGGGACTGTGTCTGTGATACAATATCCACTGTCAACATTTATCTTCAGGAGTTCTGGGAACCGGGGTGATGCAAAACTTTTTTTGATGTGTGTATGCTACAATGCCCCATTTCTGTTTTGGATTCGGATTTGGAACCAGCACTGGTTAAATGAGAAATACGAATATCTATGGAGCGTTATGTTTTAACTAGTTGGTCTAATATGTTTGTTTAATGGTAAAGAGCGTGCTTGTACAGGTTCCGGAACTCTCGGAACCGAGGTGATGCAAAACTTTTTTGATGTGTATATTTCGTCTAGTCCTAAGTCGTGCGGATGACCGCTGACACACTATTTCCGTGTACAATGGAACTCATTTGCACAGATCATTATATACCACGTGATGCCACAAAGTGTGGCTGTCGCCGGCGTAAAAGGGCTGATCGAGTAGTGCTTGTGGAGTTTCATTTTTCACAGAAATGTAAAAAACTACGGTTGTCAGGAAACAAAAGTGTTAATAATTGACGTACGGTTGATGGGAGACTGCTGTAACAACGAAAAACTCCAATTATGATCACTCTAGGTGAAGTAGGGTGCATCATCGATGATATGTGCTCAGCGTCCTGAATAACCGTTGCGTAGTACATGTGGTGGTCCTGTAGAGTAAGAGTACGAGATTACTTGTTTTGTATAGCTGCTGTGGATAACATCAGCAGAGAAAATGAATCAAAGCCGTATCAGTTGTAGCACGCTAGCGGAGTTTCTCTTTAAGTCTCGATACTAGAGGCGCATGTGTGTCCTTTATTCCTGCGTGGCCCTGCTTTGTAGGAAATTGTACGAGATGAATATTCACAAGCTCGCAAGCTTTCTCTCACCTACTTTAAGACCTTTGCCCCGAGCATAACGTATTCGTATGCAAATGTCTTCATGTGAGGTGCAGAAATTAAAATGAGAAGCTCATAAAAATTTCGCACTGCAAAGTTCACAGTTACCGACGTCTAGTTGCTCACAGATTGAGCCCAGTATATTTCGGAGCGCTTTTTTCTCTTCATACGGCGATTTCCAGCAAAGCTACTTTGGTTTGCTCCATATGTCCTTCCGAAACACGTATGTGTCTAAATATGATTAGTAGTAGAGACAATTAGGCTTTTCACCCCTCGCTGTGCCCAGCAGTTTACATTGTTCTTTAAGCGAAATGCTCCCAACACGGATCGCTGTGAACTGGGAGGTCAGTAGTCAGGTTCACAAGCCAAACTACACCCATGCTAATAAATAAAGGATAACTACAGAATGTGGTGCCACACAAGGTGGCAGTACACAAAACTGGCGCTAATAGCATAGGCGCACAGGGAACACACACGACACAGATCTGTAAACCAACGTATTGGTGATAAGTCGAGAAAAACGTCCCGAAACACATGTGCTACAGAACGCCACTGTTCCCTGCGCATGTACATCAGTATGGGATATGATCACCATGCACACGTACACAGGCCGCACAACGGGTTGGCATACTCTCGATCAGGTGGTCGAGGAGCTTCTGGGGTATAGCCTCCCATTCTTGCACCAGCACCCGTCGGAGCTCCTGAAGTGTCCTAGGGGTTTGAAGAAGTGGAGCGTTACGTCCACCGAGGGAATCCCAGACGTGCACGATGGGATTTAGGTCTGGAGAAGAGGCAGGACACTCCATTCACCTGATATATTCTGTTCCAAGGTACTCCTCCACGATGGCAACTCAGCTGGGCCGTGCGTTATCATTCATCAGGAGGAAGGTAGGACCCTCTGCACCCCTGAAAAGGCGGACATGCTGGTGAAAAATTACGTCGCGATACACCTGACCTGTTACAGTTCCCCTGTCAAAGACATGCAGGGGTGTACGTGCACTAATCACAATCCCACACCACACCATCAAACCACGACCTACATAGAGGTTCCTTTGAAGGACATTAAGGGGTTGGTGTCTGGTTCCCGTTTCACGCCAGATGAAAACCCGGCGAGAATCACTGTTCAGACTATACCTGAACTCGTCTGTGAACATAACCTGAGAGCATAGTTCCAATGACCACGTACAACGTTCTTGACACTAGGCTTTACGGGCTCTCCTGTGACAAGGAGTCAGTGGAATGCACTTTGCAGGTCTCCGGGCGAATAAACCATGTCTGTTCAGTCGTCTATAGACTGTGTGTCTGGAGACAACTGTTCCAGTGGCTGCGGTAAGGTCCCGAGCAAGGCTACCTGCAGTACTCTGTGGCCGCCTACGGCCACTGATGGTGAGATATCGGTCTTCTTGTACACTGTGAACGTCCCGTACTGTAGCGCCTGGACATGTTTTCTGTCTGCTGGAATCGTTGCCATAATCTTGAGATCATACTTTGTGGCACACGGAGGGCCCGTGCTACGACCTGCTGTGTTTGACCAGCCTCCAGTCGCCCTAATATTCTACCCCTCATAGCGTCATCAATACGTCTTCTTTGAGCCATTTTCAACACATAGTCACCATTAGCACGTCTGAAAACGTCCGCACACTTACTCGCTGCAGCGTACTCTGACATGCACCAACACGCCTCCGCGTATGTGGACTGCTGCCAGCGCCACCGTGCGACGACCGCAGGTCAAATGGACCGCATCGTCATACCCCACCAGAGCGTTGTTTCACCATGTATCAGCTTGAGTGTATTTGCTGGAAGTTGTTTCTCGGGCTGGAAGAAACAAAAGAAACAGCAATATAACCATGATTAAGCATATGTTGTGGTGCAAATGATAATATTCGGTCTTATGAATCCTTTATAAATTTTCGTACTTCGTCTGTTCGTTCATACAGTAGACTGAGAAAAAACAAGTCGCAACACTATGAAGGTGTTGTGCAACATAAACGAACGTTGGTAGGAGTGCTTCTACATCTGAGAGATGATATCCATTCGCCGGCCGAAGTGGCCGTGCGGTTAAAGGCGCTGCAGTCTGGAACCGCAGGACCGCTACGGTCGCAGGTTCGAATCCTGCCTCGGGCATGGATGTTTGTGATGTCCTTAGGTTAGTTAGGTTTAACTAGTTCTAAGTTCTAGGGGACTAATGACCTCAGCAGTTGAGTCCCATAGTGCTCAGAGCCATTTGAACCATATCCATTCAATTTCGTGCCAGCCTCGTAAGAGTGGCGCTTTTAGCGCCACTACGATGATGCAAATCAGATTTGCTTTAAATACACGCTGTAACGGTCATTAGCGTTAGTTAGTTTTGATACTGCTCATGGTGAGCTGATTGTAGTCAACAGTGCCTTTCAGAAGACAAAGACGCCATTAACAACACTCAGTGAGCCGTGGCTGGCTCGTGTTATGCTTTGTATTAAACCTTGGTTGCTACTCTGTGATTAGTCTCCCGCAGTTATTGCGATTATGCTGTTATCCTCTCTCTCCACTAGTGGTAGCAGCAGCATGTATCGGTATTCGCACACTTGTACTACCTTTGGCCTCGCGCTTATAGTTTCCGGCTGTGCCATGTGCGGTTGTTGGTCGGTTGGCGTGGAGCAGCGAGGAAGTCTCCGTGGCGCGTGTTTGGCCGGGGCCGCTGGCGGGGTCCACGCGCGGTCGGAGTGTGAGGGGCTGTTCCCATTGCTACGAGGTCCAAGGCTCACCGATCCCGGACGCGAAAGTTGAGTCTTTACATAATGTACCAGCCAGCCACAACTGTTCACATTGTGTCGTTTGAATTTCGTTGTTTGTTGTTTGAACATTCCCGTGAGCAACAACGTGTGTTTTCAATTTGGCGAAATTCTACATGCTCTCCTATGGAGTTTTACTTGATTATTTTGGAACTGAAGTGCACCAGCAGAATCTTCTGCCTTGTGGCCATTAACGTTCCGGTTACCTGCCCTGGCCACTGATGTAAATTCAGTCAGTATATTTTCTCATCGTGTTGTGGTTGTCCAGCACGGTGTGTAGTTTGACAGCCGAATGTGTAATTCGTTGATGGCGCCGATACCTTCTGTGTTGTTCCATTGAACTCCCTGTTGTGTGCTGGTCAGGTGGAGCGGAAGCTATCCTGTCGCTTGGTCTGTCTGTCGTTTGGGTTGCCGTCGGATTGAGAATTGTTGGGCCGACTGCCTGTCTTACATAAGCGAGCGTTAGTGTTTGAATTCCAGGCCGACCCTTGGAAATTTCTGAGGGCCGTTTGATGTGCTGCCTTTTCTTATTTGTCCTTGTTGTTTGTTTATGTATAGCTTCTAGCCGATTTTAAATTTAAGTTGTTTTGCCCTTAAGGCGTGAGATTGTCTGGGCCATCAGCCTGATTGAAAAAAATTTAGCATAAGGCCTTCCGCCTTTTAAAATTCCCGAGCAGTCTAAGGCGCTGCAGTCATAGACTGTGCGTCTCATCCCGGCGGAGGTTCGAGTCCTCCTTCGGGCTTGGGTGTGAGTGTTTGTCCTTAGGATAGTTTAGGTTAAGTAGTGTTTAAAATCAAATGGCTCTGAGCACTATGCGACTTAACCTGTGAGGTCATCAGTCGCCTAGAACTTAGAACTAATTAAACCTAACTAACCTAAGGACACCACACACATCCATGCCCGAGGCAGGATTCGAACCTGCGACCGGAGCAGAAGTAGTGTGTAAGCTTAGGAACTGATGACCTTAGCAGTTAAGTCCCATAAGATTTCACACACATTTTTTTTTCTAAAATTCAAATTCTTGTTTTGAGCCTTAAGTTATTGGCCTTCAGCCGATTTTAAGTTAAAATTGTTTTGCCCTTAGGGCGTGAGATTGTTTGGTGCTTCAGGCTAATTTAGTGAAATGTTATGAGGCCTTCTGCCTTTTAAAATTCAAATTTTTGTTTTTGAGTCTTAAGTAATTGGCCTTCAGCCAGTTTTAAATTAAAGTTGTTTTGGCCTTGAGGCGAGAGATTGAATGGGGCATTTATCTGGGAATTAAGTTCTAAATTTAATGTTCGGCTTGCTTTGTTTTTAAAGTTTTCTTTACTCTTCTAATGTATGCAAACGAATAAAGTAGTTTGTTCGAGTGCAACTGACAGCCACTCATTTTGGCCCCTTTCCACAAATTAAACTATCTGTCCTGTCCTCGGGATATAGCAGGGGATTTCACTCAGTGAGTTTGAACGAGGTGGTATAATAGGCCTTTAGAAGGTGACTGTTCCTTCTGTGATATTGCAGAAAGACTGTCC
Organism: Schistocerca serialis cubense; assembly: GCF_023864345.2. Taxonomy (NCBI): domain Eukaryota; kingdom Metazoa; phylum Arthropoda; class Insecta; order Orthoptera; family Acrididae; genus Schistocerca; species Schistocerca serialis. The sequence continues at coordinate 283,341,213 of NC_064638.1, read as the reverse complement.
TTGAATGTAGCCACTGTACATGATTGGCTGTACAGTCGCAGGAAGACCGGGCTGCGGAGGGACACGTGGCACTACCGAGAGGGAAGACCATTGTGATAGTCTTATAGCTGTGGTGCATCATACTGCATCTGCAGCAGCAATCTCAGCAGCAGTTGACACCACATTGACACAATGAACTAGTAAATATCGGTTACATTAAGGAAAGCTCCGATCCAGATATCCTGTACCATGGATTCCACTGACCCCAGACCATCGCCATTGGCTACTTCAGTGGTGTCAAGCGGGAGCTTAATGGAGGACACAGCGTGGAGGTCTGTTGTGTTTTCTCTTGAAAGCTTTTTCTGTGCCGGTCCCAGTGACGTCCAGTTGAAGGTCTGCAACCACCTGTGTGCGTGCTAGACATAATGGACCTATACCTGGTTTAATGGTCTCAGGTGCAATTTCATATGGCAGCAGGAGTTCTCTCATGATTACCACACGCTCCCTGAATGAAAATTTATACACCAGTCTAGTGATTCGACATGTTGTGCTGCCAGTCATGAACAGCATTCCAGAGGGCGTTTCCCAAAAGGATAGCGCTCGCTCACAAATGACTATTGTAACCCAACATGCTCTGCAGAGTGTCGACATGAGCCGTTCGCTTGCTCGATCACCAGATCTGTTTCCAATTGAGCACATATTGGACACCTCCAGTGTCACCCACAAACAATATTAAATGTCCCTGTGTTGACAGACCAAGTATAGCAGGCATGGAACTCCATCCCGCAAACTGGCATCCGCCACCCGTACAACAAACACAGTGCACGCATTTTTGCAACCTTACGTTCAATGTTCTGGCGCTTACATCGGTTATTAATGTACCTGCATTTCATGTTTTCAATTGTTTATTTAGCTCTCACATTAACCTGTTATCTTGCAGTGTTAATTAGTTCAATGCGTTACCTACGAATATGTGGTGGTGGTGGTGGTTAGTGTTTAACGTCCCGTCGACAACGAGGTCATTAGAGACGGAGCGCATGCTGGGGTTAGGGAAGGATTGGGAAGGAAATCGGCCGTGCCCTTTCAAAGGAACCATCCCGGCATTTGCATGAAACGATTTAGGGAAATCACGGAAAATCTAAATAAGGATGGCTGGAGACGGAATTGAACTGTCGTCCTCCCGAATGCGAGTCCAGTGTGCTAACCACTGCGCCACCTCGCTCGGTAGGAATATGTATTCCGATATTTAATTACTCTATATTATCTACGTTTTGGTGTTGCGATTTTACTTTTCGCCAGTGTATTTTGGAATATCGTCGCGTGATATTCTCATCCGCATGTTACTTTCCAATTTTATTAGATGTTTCTATGAATTCTAATATCTACAAAACAGTATTGGAATTTTTAGGCAAAACTGACGAATAAAATCAGAAAATAGTCTCTCATGATAAATTGAAAATAGACGATATAACGCTGCCCTCGAAATACAGTTTGAGTTCAAAGGAAGTAACGACAATGACCTTTTGGTCACAATTTTTTCGTGTTTTATTGAATAAAGTAGTCCACAATATAAAAATAGATACAAAAATTCAACGACATTAGGGTATATAAAGTTTGAAGCCCCTGTTGTACTGCCTATTACGTTGGGAAAATAGGCAGAAATTTCAAAACCTGCTTCCAAGAAAACTTGGATGATTTCAGACTTAACCACTTTGAAAAACCACTGCATAACGTATGATGAAAAATAAACACATTATCAACAGCATGGAAAACAATTGGTAGTACCACATAATGCAGCCAATTGTAAGACGATAAATTTGTTAGAATATATGTACACCTTCATAAAATCCATGTCAAATGGAAAGACATTTTTCGCTGCCCATGGCTATGGTTCTTTTCTGCTGACTCGACACATGACTACTTAAAGTTGCGTTTCTTACCAAACTCTGCTTGACAATATCTCTCAGATTCCATGTCATTATGCTTCGCTTGCAGACTTGGGCGCTCGGTCTTTACCCCATGATGCGATAGCTTGCGTGTTTGACACAATTCGCTCGGCGTTACCCTCCAGCTGGCATTTGCAAATTACACCTTCTAACATCCAACCTTCCCACAACAAGAACATACCTTTCGAATCACCTCACTCAATAACAGAAGTAAATAATGTACTAAAGCGATGTGCACTTGATTATGAACCCCCAAGCTCGAAATGCATCGTGTGATTCAACAAAACATGGAAAAAATTGTGACAAAAAGCGTGAGCACTCTGTGGTGTCGGAAGTCAGGGGATACCTCCCAATATCGTGTTGGACCACCTTTCGCCGGGTGCAGTGCAGCAACCTGACGTAGCATGGACTCAGCATATCGTTGGAAGTGCCCTACAGAAATATTCATAAATATTGAGTCGTGCGGCCTCTTCAGACTTCCGTAAATACGGAAGTGAGGCCGGTGCACGATTTGGGGCACGAACTGACCTCTAGATTGTCACATAAGTGTTTGATGGGATTCATCTAGGGCAATCTGGGTGGTCAAATTGTCCAGAAAGTTCTTCAAATCAATCGCAAACCACTGTGGCCCAGTGACATGGCGCCTTGTCATCCATAAAATATCCATCGTTGTTTGATAACATAACATCCACACATGGCTGCAAATGGTCTCCAAGAAGCCGAACATAACCGTTTACAGTCAATGATCGGTTCAGGTAGACCAGAGGACACAGTCCATTCCATGCCGCGCGGAGTGACCGCGCGGTTTTAGGCACCATGTCACGGATTGCGCGGCCCCTCCCGCCGGAGGTTCGAGTTCTCCCTCGGGCATGAGTGTGTGTGTTGTCTTCAGCATAAGGAAGTTTAAGTTAAATTAAGTAGTGCGTAAGTGACTTTTGTCACTTCGGTGTAGGTTGTTCCGGTTCTGCCAAACCAACGACCTGGCTTTAATTTCCTTAGCGTTACCATGGAGGTACTGCACGGAAATGTATTTAACCCATCATGCCAAAAAAAACTTTTGGGTGTTCTCATCTGTCTCGAAATACAAGGATGTCCCTTGGGTAGCCTCTTAGCCTCTGAAGCGCATTTTAAAACTAATTTTAAATTGTGACTTAATTTTATTTTGTATACGATTGTATGAGCCACTCATGGTGAATGCTTCCTCATAACTTCGTTCAAAACACTTATTAATATGTAGTCCTTTATTGATATGAGTCCCAATTATCTGGATAAAGTGACTGAAATACTTTTACATCACAATGATTTGAAAAAACAACCTGATTATGTTAACACAGCGAAGTACTTCTACTGAGTAATCTTTCTTTTTCGTTCTTCCTTTTTTGCTTAACGTTTTAATTTTTTTTTATCCTTTATTCCTTCGGGCACCCGACTCTGAGGCCCCAATTCTTGGGGCACTGACCAGATCGACTCAGCCTTGTTACACCACTACTGTTGCCACTGGAGGTTTCCTTAATTGTATGGTGATTACAATAACTAATATGATGGTAACGGCCTTGTTGCAGGGGATTCACGGTTCCCGTCAGATCACCGAAGTTAAGCGCTGTTGGGCATAGCCGGCACTTGGGATGGGTGACCGTTCGGGCTGCCATGCGCTGTTGCCATTTTTCAGGGTGCACTCAGCCTCGTGATGCCAATTGAGAAGCTACTCGACCGAATAGTAGCGGCTTCGGTCAAAGAAAACCATCTTAACGACTGGGAGTGCAGTGTGCTGACCACACGCCCATCCTATCCGCATCCTCAGCTGAGGATGACACGGCGGTCGGATGATCCCGATGGGTCACTTGTGGCGTGAAGACGGAGTGCTTTTCAGTTTTACGTTAAGTCTTTTCCGCTTCTCCTCATAAGCTACAAATATGACGCAGTTCACAACAATAAAGAGTTGTCTGGTGCAGTCCACGCCCTGCCTAGCATGAATTGCAGACGAGGTGAACAGCAAGTGAAGTGAATATTTTATTCCGAGTTAGTAAAATCTTACGAAAACTGATAACTGCAGTGAGAGCATAGAGCAACAATAGCCATCAACAAACTTCAGAGTTCTGGCACCCAAAACACAAGCGCCAATTCAATTGCTCTTACTCCTAAAAAACCTACAAGGTCCTTAGCCAAACAGTCAGGAAACAACACACCGGAAACTTACTAACCTAGGGAAAATCAATAAAGCTCTCCCTTGTCAAGAAACAGACTTATAAGCAGAAAAAGCGAGTGAGTGCAACTCTCGTTACCTTCATTGAATAAGAGAATGATCATTGAGGAACGACAATGTGCACAAAGATAACAACTTCACATTGAGAACAGTTATCTTAAGTGTACAACAGGTTATATTTGTTATTAGTGGTTCGCCTAACCATGGAAATGTTGTAGGAGATTTTTGAAGGAGCTAATAATTCAAATCGAATATAACAGATTTTTACTTCATCTAATTATTGGACACTGTACTCAAGTAGTTAACAGACAGCAAAGGTTTCTAAATATTTGGATTACATTCACATAAAACGATGCTTACGCCATGAGCAGGTGCCAAATTACATGGAAGGTCAAGTGGAGAAAAGGCAACCTGGCGAATTTATTGTTAATGAAACAAAATTGTAATCAAGTGGACAACTGAAGTTGCTTGCCAGGAGAAATAAGTAGTGGGCTGCTGAGAGTATACTACCGCAGAATGCGAAACTTACGTTTCCCCACAATCAGCAAGATGTGCACCCAGCAGTATGAGGCGACGGCTGGAGGTCCAGTCACACTGAGACCAGGACACGATTGAGCGAACCTTATTTTTCCGTCCTCAGTTCTATAGTTTCAAATAATTCTACATGAAGGGACGGCTCACTGCTATTCCCAATACGACGGATTAGAATAACACTTTATAAAACAAATGAATGTGGCAGACTCTTCGCTCTCTTGTGGAAGAAAACGCACATTAACAAACATAAGGCTGATACTGACCTGGAACAGTGGCACCCCCAGACAGGTCAGCCTCTTCGCACCAAGCACAGTGGCAATGTGACTCAGTTCGATTTGATGAATGAGCAAAATTTTGGAGAAAAAGCAACCGTCTTTATGAAGTAGGCCTCACCCTCACTTCCCCAAAACCACCTGACTTCCTCGTGGGGCTCATCTCTCCTAATGACATCCACTGACTGCCTTCCGCCTACAACAGGACCTTGAGGCAATGCTGGGAATGCACCTTCCAGGGGTAAAGATACAAAGCGTTCCTGCTAAGGACATATCTCCAGTACTCTCAATAAAAAAAACACCAGACAGCTGCAGAAAAGGACTTGTGACAGTAATGACACATACCTTTAAGAAAATAGACGATTAAGTTTATTAAACTTGCTTTGGAATTTTTTCGAGGGGACTGCTACCGAAATATCCAGGTTAAATTACCTGTTACATTAAAAAAAGCTTACTGAAAATGCCCTTAATTTTGGAACTATATTTAATAAGTTCATTATTAACCATTAAATAAGTTTCCCTAAGTCGCTGATTCTTCTTTCTTGTCTCATATTTTACTGCGTCCCAAATATTGTCTTTCTTGTTGCTGAAAGATTTTTTTAATTAGATGCATCGATAATATACTAGAGTCATGCATGACAGGACGTCAGTTCCCAATTCCCATCCGCCCAGATGTAGGTTTTTGAGATTTCCCTAAATCACTTAGGGCAAATACCGAGATGATTCCTCTGAAAGGCCGTGGCCGATTTTGGTCCCTATCTTTTCGGATGAATCCTTTGAAAGGTCGCGGTCGCTTTTCGTCCCTATCTGTTACACGAAAGTGTACTTTGATTCTAAGAATTTCATCATCGACGGGACATTAAACCATAATCTTCATTCATTCTTTGAAAATACATATATTTGTATTATATGTCAAATCTAGTTAGAAGTTTAGAATTCTATATGTAACATGACTTTACTCTTTAGTTATCAGATTCCCTAGATCTTATTCTGCATGGTATAGTGATTCTGTTTGTAGTTTCTGATTTGAAATCATTAAGTGGCTGAGAGTACAAGTGGTGCAAGTGATTGCTGAAGCAAACTCAGTAAATGGCCGCCGAACGCCATTCATAAATTAAATGAGTTATTTTCAAAACATCAGATTTATTTTCTGAGAGTCAGTCTGTGTATAGTATGGTTAGAAATTTTAGTGCCCTTGCATTATTTTATATACTAATTTAAAAACACCTATATTGCTTGCATCTCAAAAATCTTTGGAGTGCAATAGGTAAAAATGCAATAACATTCTGTTTACTATACTATATTTTGAAGTTTTTTGGTACAATACAATTTATAGACATGACACAATAAATTTACATTATAAAAAAGGATATTGGAGAAATAAAAGTGCAATAAATATAACAAGCTAAAAAACTGAAGGTAAATAGCAAATAAAATTAAAATACCGAAACGAAAATATATTGGTGTAGTTCGAACACATGCGTAGAACTTTCATATTCACTATGTACAGTCCCCTCACAGTAAGTGTCTATAGTATCATAATATATCTCTCTGTGGTAGCGCTTGAAGAATGGCCTTCCCTTGATAACCATTCGTGATGCTGTACCAATGCATTGCTTATTTTATCGTCCCTTCTTTGACCACGTCCTTTCGCGAGTCCCTCATCTCACACCCATGGCAACCGCTGTCTGGGAATGGGATATATCGTTATAGAGCTCATGGTAAAGGGAAGTATATAGTTATTCATCTTAAAATTTATTTCAAACTCATCTTGATGCAAGGGCTGTAGAAGAGCTATCAATGCGGACTAATACTGGAGCTCTTAAAGAATACTCCTATAAACTCAACATCACGGTTTACTGAATATTTGAACTGCATTGCTAGAGGATTTTGTATGGTGATTCAGATTTAGCTGGTGCTCCTACACTGTATTTTCTTTCCTGCTTTGTCTTTAGCAGCTTCATCATTTGGAAAGGCATTATGGCTTTAATTGAAAGGAAGTTTTCGGTGTTGATTTCCACTAAAGAAAACTTTCTGCTGACCTCGTTGACTGCTTCTATACTGTTTTACAGAACAAATGGATATTTGAAGCATTTCTTTATCTTTTCAGAGAGAACAAAATCTCATGTCTGATTTAATCATGCATTAAATATTACTATAAAAACTCTTAAAAGCATACACAAAAGGCTACTGATGTACTTTCGAACAAGAGCGTATCACAACCTTCATTAAAGTTTGCAGCAATTTTTCTGCTATCCATCATTTCGCTTATACTAGTTGTGTTCTAAACTTAATACAGGCATTGGTTTGAAGCTTAAATTTTATCATTACATAGCGCGTTACTATGCAAGAAATCACTTGTGCTTATTTTACTTAGAAGAGATCTTCACCAGCCTTCCAAATGCGCGTTTAGATCGGTTCCTTTTGAAATGACGCACTTTCAGTCCTTCATTTAATCTTCTTACATAGAATAATTTTTAGGGCATTTATTAAAAGTAGCCAATATTCTGTTACCGAACATATGAGGAGGTAACCCGAAGAAGAAAAAAAAAAAAAAAAAAAAAAAGAAAAGAAAAAGCCAGAATAACAATGCCGTCAGTGGAGCTTCTGTAGTACACATTTCTGCCGCTAGGTGTGCATAGCGCAATTCATTGCCATTTCAGTGCCACCTGTGTTGTCGACCTGGCAAGTTCTCTTCATCTTCAGTGACTGTCTTTGCTAGCGCTGTTTTGTTCTAGTTTCGTTTTTTATGATGGCAAGTTTAAGTAAACAACGGGCAGCTGTGAAATTTTACTCAGCAAAAATGCTACTGAAACAGTTTTAATGTTGAAAACAGATTAGCAAGATGATACTACTGTGGCCGCCCACTTCATATATCGTAGAGCCTGCTGCATCGGCATCCCACTTCCCGTTCAACCAACACGGGATGCCTGCATCACAGGGCGTAATTCACTAGCAAAACCAATGTCGTCCGTGTTGTAAACACAAATATTTATCGGCGGCTGCAACACAACAGAACATCGGGTCTCCACCAACGGCCGCCATGGACCGCTACCCATTCGCGGAGCCTGCAGAACAGCTTCACGAGAGGTCGCAGCTAGCCCAGGAATTACTTTGATAAGCCAGGCACGCGATCGCAAATAGTTCCTGCAGGTACACCCGCAAAACGGGCTTTATAGGGCGGCGCACTGCCGGCAAAGGGCAGTTCAACGCACCGCTTGGATGGATACCGAGCTGCCACCTCGGCAACCACGGCCAGACGCGTCTTCTAGCTGGCCGATCTCTTGCAGATGGACTTGGCATAGTCAACAAACATCTTGACATTGTGCAATTACTTTATTGTGGTCTCTCCTAGTGATGAGTAGTGTCTTTTCTATAACTATTTGTTATTTTATATTTGTGACGATCCGCAGTTGGGCTTGAGTCTGTTGCTCTTTTGCAGACTACACTATTGTTTCGTTTTGGTGAGTCCAATTTGTTTCTAGACTTGTATTTTCCGCATTTCTATTCTGCTAACGCAGATACTTCAGATAATATGAGAAAAGCTCTAGTGTACGAGCGGTTTGCTCGATTTAAAACTGGCGACATGTCGATTCATGACAAATCTCATCCTGGGCGTTCATCAAGTGCCAGTTTTTCCCCCATGTCAGACATTCTATCAAACCTTTTATTTGGAAATTTTAAAAAGATTGCGCAACAGTATTCGTCAAAAAAGACCCGACTTGTGGCAGACAGGAGACTGCTTCTTCCACCACGACAACGCATCTGCAAACATAGTCATCTCACTTAGACAATTTTTGGCTAAAAATGGCATGGTTCCGATGCCCCACGCACCTACTCGCCTGACCTGGATCCGTTCGTCTTTTTCTTATATCCATGCAAAAAAAGGGGCATGAAAGAACAGCAATTTTGCAACAGTGAAGAAGTCAAGAAGAAAACGAGGAAGGACCTACCAGCCATTTCTAAAGATGACTACGAGAAATGTTTTGTTCAGTGGGAGCACTGGTGGGAGAAATAAGTTGATTGTAATGGAGAGTATTTTGAAGGGAATAAGGTTTTTGTGTAAACATTTTAAAATATATAGCTTGTAAATAATAATAATTCGGTTTTTTTTTTTTTTTTTTTTTTTTTTTTTTTTTTTTTTTTTTTTTTTTTTTTTTTGCTCGCACCATGGGCCATGGTCGGCTTGCGCTAATGCCATTGTTGCTCGTTTTGGGCACTTTGTCACCATCGAGTGGCGTCTTATTCCTCCCTCAGTTACTAACTGAACGAGTTGCTCACTAGCCTCCGTTAGTGGCAGCAGCAGCGTTTATCGATACTAGTACTGCCGTAACCTTTTTGGTGTGGTAGTTATATTTCCGTGTCATGGTATGAGTGTCGCAGTTGGTCGGTTGCGGCGGAGCAGCGAGGAATTCTGGTACTATCTGCGAGAACTGCTAAGTTCGTCGCCCATCACACCTGCACATTGGAGTTGATTAATCGGTGAACCTGTCATGAAAGTTCAACCGTTGAGACATCTCTTCGTTGATTCAAAAAATGGTTCAAATGGCTCTGAGCACTATGGGACTTAACAGCTGTGGTCATCAGTCCCCTAGAACTTAGAACTACTTAAACCTAACCAACCTAAGGACATCACACACAGCCATGCCCGAGGCAGGATTCGAACCTGCGACCGTAGCAGTCGCGCGGTTCCGGACTGCGCGCCTAGAACTGCGAGACCACCGCGGCCGGCTCTTCGTTGATTGCTGGTTGTTGCATCCTGGTCTGTCCCCGCAAGTAGCAACGTGATGGTGTGGTGGAGTCGGCAAAATTTAATCTTTGAAATGATTTTAATTTATTACTGAAGTGCGCCAGCGGTAGCTTCTGCCTTGTGCCCGTTAACGTTCCGGTTACCTGGCCTGTCCGTTAGTGTAGTTTGAGGCGGTGTGTTTTCCTCGCCGTGTTGATGCTGTCCTGCACGGTGTGTAATTCGACAGCTTGATGTTGTTCTCTTTTTCTCTTTGAGTGTTTATTGTTCCTTGACTATTTATGTCGGCCGCGGTGGTCTAGCGGTTCTGTCGCTTAGTCGGGAACCGCGCGACTGCTACGGTCGCAGGTTCGAATCCTGCCTCGTGCATGTATGTGTGTGATGTCCTTAGGTTGGTTAGGTTTAAGTAGTTCTAAGTTCTAGGGGACTGATAACCACAGATGTCAAGTCCCATAGTGCTCAGAGCCATTTGAACCATTTGACTGTATTTATACGCCAGTTATTAAGACATAATTCTGTTTGGTTGGTTGGTTGGTTCATCAGCCGTCCGTAGGTCGTGCTGCAACCCGATTGTTTAGTGTTACGCTTGGCTGAGTGTCTCACCAAAACTATAGCTTGAGTTTCCTCCCCAGGCCGGCCCTTGGAACACTTCTGACCACCATTGTTTGTTGTTTCTGATTGTCATTTTATTTGGTCGCAGGTGCTGTGCCAGGCCTTCAGCCGTGTATTAATATTGTCTGTTTTATGTTTAGTATATGGCCTTCAGCCGAACTTCATAACAACTTTAAGATTAGGCGTTCAGCCGTGTTTCATTTAAAATTCTTGTTGCTCTGTATTTAGCCGGCCGCGGTGGCCGTGCGGTTCTAGGCGCTTCAGTCTGGAGTGAGCGACCGCTACGGTCGCAGGTTCGAATCCTGCCTCGGGCATGGATGTGTGTGATGTCCTTAGGCTAGTTATGTTTAAGTAGTTCTAAGTTCTAGGGGATTGATGACCTCAGATGTTAAGTGCCATAACGCTCAGAGCCATTTTTTTTTTTTTTTTTTTGCTCTGTATTTAGGCCTTCAGACGAGTTTCTTTCAGAATCCGTGGCTTTAATATGTAAATCCTTGTCTGTGAAGTTTCTTTTTAATTATCTTGAATTCTTGAAACGGCCTTGAGCAGTGTTCTTTAAATGTTTATCTTGACCTTGTATTTAACTGTTCTTGACTAATTGTTTGGGCCTTCAACCAACAAGATACTGCAAGTTTTCGTAAGACGTTTTTTCTGTTGTACTTATCTTCTGTTGTACTTATCTTAAAACCTCTCCTTTATTATGTAAAGAAAAATTTTTATAGGGCTTTCAGCCGAAGAATTAATTGAATTTTCCTTAATATTGCCTTTAGCCGGAATTTGTAAATGCTTGGCTTTTAAAGAATTTCCTTAGCTGGTCTGAAATATTATGTCGGCCTTTACCTCAGAAGATATCGTAATTTTGCTTAAGTAAGGCCTTCAGCCGTTACTCTGAAACCTGGTGTTTTAAAAGCAATCTTTCAACCTTATTCTGGAGAAGTTACTTGGGCCCTCAGCCGTCAACTGATCTTTGTTGTTTTACAGAGAAAACTGTGGTTTTGTTTGAGCAATAAAGTTGGGTGCGTTCTTTTATAAGTAACAGTAATTGACCTGGGCCCCTTCCCACAACCTGATCCGCTCTGTCCTGTGACACCAGATTTCACACTCGTATTAAATTTTCCAGTGTCTGTTTCGCAAATACGTCTTCAAGTTCTCCATTCCGTCATAGCCTTAGTCACAAAGCTTACGTCTAGTCCACTTCCTCCAGTAGTTCTAACACACTACGGTGGTTTTGCTCTACAACCGCTGCCCTGACAAGTGTCACAGCTGGGTGATACCTGTGTGCAGACTTCATATAGGCGTGAGCTGGGAGTTGTGCGACGTGAGATCCAGTACCGCGGCGAGTGCGCCATAAAGAATGCTTACTCAGCAACAACATTCCTCATTACTCCGTGCTGCCGTACAGGGGGTCGATAACTGGCGCACAGGAGCCGGCCGTGGTTAGCAAGCAGCGAGAGAGTGCGCTGAATACTGAGGAAGCGTACCAGAAGTCGGCGACGACGGCGGCCTTAATGACCGGAGTGGAGAATCCGTTCAGTAGCGCCGCGAGTTTCACTGCTGGGATGGCGTAAAAGGCATTCGGCCCAAGGCGGCTGGATGGGACGCGCACGCGCCCCGTGTTGTGCCAAGAACCCTCGGACGCTGGCCAGAGTGACAGGCTATGGCACCCACTGGATCCAATTCAAAGCTCCAAAATATCGGGGCTAGCTGTTGTGGTGGCTGATGAGCCTGTAGCTGCTAAGCCACACATTCGAGCGATGACTGCCGCTGATGTTACGATGGTCGTATGAACAGTGCCAACGGAATGCTAGAATGCTGCTAACGGATGATCTGTGCGCATATTCACGGTGTAACGGATGTAAGAGCAGATATTTATAATGGTGACTAAGGCTGGTATTCTGAACGACATTGCTTTAGTGAAACTTCCTGGCACATTAAAACTGTGTGCCGGACCGAGACTCGAACTCGGGACCTTGGCCTTTCGCGAGCAAGTGCTCTACCAACCGAGCTACCAAAGCACGACTCAGGCCCCCTCCTCACAGCTTTACATCTGCCAGTATCTCGTCTCCTACCATCCAAACTTCACAGACGCTCTCCTGCGAACCTGCCAGGAAGTTTCATATCAGCGCACACTCCGCTACAGAGAGAAGATCTCATTCTGGAAACATCCCCCAGGCTGTGCTTAAGCCATGTCTCCGCAATATCCTTTCTTTCAGGAGTGCTAGTTCTGCAAGGTTCGCAGGAGACCTTCTGTATACTTTGGAAGGTAGGAGACGAGGTACTGAGAGAAGTAAAGCTGTGAGGACGGGGCGTGAGTCGTGCTTGGGTAGCTTAGTTGGTAGAGCACTTGCCCGCGAAAGGCGAAGGTCTCGAGTTCGAGTCTCGGTCTGGCACACAGTTTTAATCTGCCAGGAAGTTTCATATCAGCGCACACTCCGCTGCAGAGTGAAAATCTCATTCTTGAAACATTACATTAGTATTTACTTCATCTTCAGACTATCGACTACAGCCATTAGAAGTCTTATGTTTTTCGAATAGTTAGTACCTCCATGTACATTGCCAAAAGCAAGCTATTAACGCGTATTTTGCCGGCCGAGGTGACCGAGCGGTTCTAGGCGCTACAGTCTGGAACCGCGCGACCGCTACAGTCGCAGGGTCGAATCCTGCCTCGGGCATGGATGTGTGTGTGACGTCCTTACGTTAGTTAGGTTTAAGTAGTTCTAAGTACTAGGGGACTGATGACCTCAGAAGTTAAGTCCCATAGTGCTCAGAGCCACTTTAACCATTTGAATGCGTATCTTCCCCTGGGCAGACGGTCAGTTGTTGAAATGTGGATGTGTGCACGCAGAATGTGTAGACTATACAGCCACGTGTCGTTCACAGATGAGGTATGGCCATGCATAAAAGATCAGATCGTTAAGTTTGTGACGTGTTTGTGGGAAGATGTGTGAACATATTACGGTACCACACACAAAAACATCTGCATTACACCCGTTACACCCCGTATACTAGCCCTGGCCGTGTGTTTTGTGACTGGAGCTCTGTTCCCGTCACATAGTCAAATGGTTCAAATGGCTCTATGGGACTTAACATCTGTGACCGAACGAGGTGGCGCAGTGGTAGCACACTGCACTCGCATTCGGGAGTACGACGGTTCAATCCCGCGTTCGGCCATCCTGATTTAGGTGATCCGTGATTTCCCTAAATCGCTCCAGGCAAATGCTGGGATGGCTCCTTTGAAAGGGCACGGCCGATTTCCTTCCCCATCCTTCCTTAATCCGATGAGACCGATGTCCTCGCTCTTTGGTCTCTTCCCCCAAACAACTCAACCCAACTTAACATCTGATGTCATCAGTCTCCTATAACTTTAGAACTACTTAAACCTAACTAACCTAAGGACATCACACACATCCATACCCAAGGCAGGATTCGAAACTGTGACCGTAGCGGTCGTGCGGTTCCACTCTGAAGCGCCTAGAACTGCTCGGCCACACTAGTCGGCCGCCACATGGTCGGCTGTGGAAACATTTCTTCCTGCAACGGCACATAGCAGCCATATCCACTGCTAATGGAAGAATGCAATTTCGCAGAACGCTATGTCAGTGTTATTGTGACGCGCAGCTGCAGAATTGCGTAGACGTCTGGCCGCATACCCTCTCGTTTGCGATGGCATGTCTGGGACTGATGCTGTAACAACACTGAGCTGTCCTGGATAAATGGGGCACATGATTCGCTTATCTCTATGTCTTAAGGTTGTAAGACGTATATATTTGTATTGTCTATTGTCAAACCACAATTTATGAAAGATGTTTATATTTTATTAATAGGATTAAGTAGGAATAATTAATATTTGTCATTTTGGAAATAATTGTGTTAGCAGGGAATGTCCGCGCCAAAGTATTGTTGGCAGGTGAGTCCGCACATTGATATAATTTTAAAAAGGGCTGGAGAGAACGCGTTTGGATACATTTTAAGAAAAGAGCGGGAAAGATCGCACATTGATACATTTTGTAATGCTAGCAGGGATTGTCTGCACCAGAAAGCATTGTTGGTGGGAGAGACCGCACTTTAGCGTTCGCAGGAAGTCAGTATTAAGCGAGATGTGAAGCGAGTCGGTAGCAGGTCTGAAGCGAGAGGCTGAGAGGAGCGGTGTGCCTGCCAGCCACCTGCTATGATTTACAAGAGATTATAAACGGATGTACAGAGGCATCAGCTAACTATGATCGTAAGAGGAACTAATATTATTGAATAATTTTTTTTTTATAAACTCAAGACTACTGAAGGTATGTTTGCGCAATGCTAGTTGTAATATTATTGTAAAAAGTAAGTCCCATTTGCACGTTTGTAAAATCATTCATTACCAGCAGTAAATATTTGAAGAATGGTTTTTAGAATATAATTAATTTTTGCCAGCAACATTGCATTACTGATTATAATCCATCCCAAAAATCATCAACGTAAAACTTTGCAAAATTTTAACTATGAATTCCGTAACTTTACTCAAATTAATTAAAGAATAACGTCAGCGTTGCTATTAAAGAATAACGTCAGCTTTGGTTATAAATACTGCCACTTACTATGACAGCCCACCAGCAGCTAATAGAGTATAGTCAAACAGAGTAAGTATATTCACGTCGAAGTTCGATGTAGCAGTCAGTTGGTGATCCAGTAACAATAAGGAAGGTAAGGAACAGTTTTGGGTTATTGCAGGTAAAGACTAAGGGCCACGACGACGACACATTCTATGTTTCAACGAAATAATCGGCAAATCACTTTTAATAAGCAGCATTTAATTTTGTATGCTAAGATTGCACTTATTATTATTGAGAAAGAGAATTAATTTCAAAGGGAAGATTTCATTTGCTATTATTAAGCAAGAGATAGATACCATAAGGGAAGCTTTCATAGGTTATTGTAGAACGGAAGGCTGCGTAACAAAAGGGGTATAGAGAAGACGGGAAGGTTTCAAGGTTTCCAAAAACCAGATTTCATTATTTTAACACAGTGAAAGGCTTGGCTAAATGACTTTCTGAGTCTTCATCTTTTCTTCCATTTTAATATTTTCTTTATGTTTTTCAGTTTAATTCTAATCCTCAGGGAATCACCGACAATTCCCCGGTTATCCCAGCCTAGATTATGACCCAAGAGCTGGCAGATCTGATCTAGGGTCTAAAATACAAAACTGTTCGCATGGAAAAAGGTTAAGTCCCTCATCGAGCATTCTAGACGTGTACAGCCACATCACAGACTGTGGCAACACTTCCACCGCGTTAATGTTCAAGTTGGATTATAACGGCAACATTATCATACCAGCGGAGATACTATACCTATAACTGGAAACTAATGCTAATTAAATATTGTACTCCGAAATATAGTGCGTCGACAGTGGTCATGAAATATGTAGTGATTTAACCGGTAGCGCTAGATGGAGGCCAAAGAAGGTGGTAGCGTCGCGGTTGAAGGTGCTCATTGTCAAAGTGCATGGTCGTCATACGTTGAAGCAGAGTTCGGTTCTTCCATCTGGTCAGTGCTCTTCATGTCCCCGTCGTTGTAGGAGCCAACGGCCTTTCTGTGGTAGCATGTCTTGTCTTGATGAATACAAACTATCGCAAGTTATTTGTAGTCTTTAAGAGAAATATAACTACAGTAACAGAAACGGTATCACAAAACTCTCATAAATTTATCCAGTTTGTTTTAAAGAAACTTGTTTTATAGGAGTGAGAGAATATAAAAGGTGCTGGTTGTTTTGCTTTGCCCATCGCTGGTGAAGAGACTAAGGATTATGATGGGTGAAGTCAAAGTGACTTTAATATATCTTACTGGTTCCTTCCCTGGAACAACGCATCAAAAATGCTTCTCATCAAATATTCCCGTTTTTTTTGTACGAGGGTCAATAAAACATTGAAACACGTATCTGTTTTGTAATAGCTGTTAATAAATAGCTGCCACTATTAAAGCTCCAACCTTCGTATATAAAACCAACCCACGTATTTTTAACGTCTTTAGCGTCTGGGAGTCTTAAGCGTTCGGGAGTCTTTGCGCTCATGATTTTAGTACCTGAGCTTTTAGTGTCTTAGCTCTGAGTATTCGCGTCTCTTAAGTTCATGCGCCACTGCATGAAGTAGTCAACTTAACCAAAAGCAGGGCTAATTAAAAGTAAACTTCCGTTCTTTTAATTTATTTACAAAAGTTCGAAAACTGATAGCAGTGAGATAACGCTAACTTCCAGCAAAAATCTCAATCCATAAAAGATCAATATCATTAATTAGAATTTAAGAACTTCAGTTATTGCCAAAGCTACTGCTCAAACATCGCGCTGCAATTTGACTTTCGACTATAGACCCTGTTTGGACATTTATTATCAAGCTGAAGTGTGACCATTCATAGTAGTGAATCATATCAAGGAAACTGTGTTACTAAAAGCCGTGTTAAGGGAAAACTCGATCAGAGTATCACGAGACGGTAACCGTGTTTTGTATTATCTCTGGACAATAATAATAATAATAATAATAATAATTTTAATAGTTTATTCCACGATAATACTGAATGGAATAATTTTCAACCGACAAAACATCGTTCTGTGTTAAGTAAACCTTGTGTCTTTTGAGGGAATTAATTCGTTGTACATGTGATACTCTAATCAAAGATATCAATTCATTCTGAAACGCGAATCGGCCTACTAGTAACTGTTAATGACTGTCTTTGGTGGCAACCGTTAAACAACGTAGTTAACCGATAGAAATAATTTAAACCTAAACTTATTAAGGGAACAGACTTTAAGATATCTGTGTAAACCCGAATACAGACTCAAATTAGTGCAAACAGCGGACATTATCAACAAATATTGACTGCAACAGTAGACTGTGTTGCGTGGCCCCGCTTTCACGTATATCGAGGAGCTGAAGAATACTGGCTGGTCATAGAAAAAGGGTATTACGCTTAGGTGATCATGGAACTGCCAGTCGGTAGCAATAGGAGGTGTTGCAGACCTCGTCATTAATAATACCGTTATTTACTAATACCGCCTTAACATTTTCTCTAATACCACGTAAACATTGCCGCTCGGGATTAGCCGACGCCGGTACGGTAGCTCAGCGTGTTCGGTCAGAGGGTTAGCTCCCTGTGTAATAAAAAAAAAAAACTGAGTTGATCTATCAACAACGAACTTAAACGGATGTCTTACGACGTCCGCCCCGAGCAGTTGCAACGAACAAAATCGAATAAAATGAGATTAAAAAAAAGCGGTCCAAGACGTTGCAGTCATGGACTGTGTGGCTGGTCGCGGCGGAGGTTCGAGTCCTCCCTCGGGCATGGGTGTGTTTGTTTGTCCTTAGGATAATTTAGGTTAAGTAGTGTGTAAGCTTAGAGACTGACGACCTTAGCAGTTAAGTCCCATAAGATTTCACACACATTTGAACATTTTTGAACATAAACATTTTCTCTAATACCACACAAACATTTTCTTTTCACGATCCGCAAGGACGACGGATCTCTATTGAGGTTTGTGCAACGCCAATACTCGTGCAAAAGTGCGAAAATTGTGTTGTCTGAAGCAGTTATGTAAAAAAAAAGAAACACAGCAGTACGATACTCCCCGGGTGCTATTTTCCAGTAACTTTGGTTTTATTTCGTATCTTTTCGACTGGTATTTCGAAGGAACGAATTCGTAATAACATATTTCACCCACATAAAGCGACTGCATAAAATAGGGTGGAGTATTTGCCCTGCCTCGGGCACGTGTGATACGTTTTAGCGCGTGCTGTCGATTTCCATGTTTTGACACGAGGCAAATGGAAAACCGAGGCAGAGGAGGTGTCGGGTGGGAGGCGGCATTGATTGCCGGCAGGGGCGCTTTGTGGCGCGGACAAGTTGTGCAACAAACCTGCGCGCAGTTCCTTACAGCACCCGGCAGGGCCGGCCCTTTCTGGGCCTAAAGCGGCGCCTTTTCTAGCGACGCGGCGCCTCGTCTCCGCGTCTTTGGCGCCGCGGCTCGAGGGTTTCGGGAAACACGGCGGCCGACCAGACTTTGTCCGCGCTGTAGCAGCGCCGCCGCCTGTGTCAACACGCCAGAGTCAACAGGAGCGCAGCGGCGCAAGCGCGGACTCTGTCCCGTCTCTGCAAACGTCGGACAACGCACACCCTCGCCTACCAGCAGCGTCCCCTGTCCAGTGGACACTGGGACGACACACTTCTGGAAATCATGGAAGTGTCGGTTTTCTCGAAATCTGTCCTTATTCTCTTTTCGATGTGCGGTTCTGGCTGGATTAAAAGAAAGGTCTGGAGCGCTAGGCACTTTTTTTTATTTAACTAAGGCATTTGATTGTGTTGAACACAAAACATCGCTCCTGAAGTTTGACCATTACTGAATACGTGAAGTAGATCACAATTTGTTCACATGCTACCTTAAAAGCAGACAACAAAAGCTCATTCTTCACAGTACTGAGAATGGATATGATGTGGGATAGGAGTGGGGCATGGTTAATTAGCAGGTTCCCCAGGGATCAGTGCTGGGGCCATTCCTCTTCCTTATTGTACAGGGTGGTCCATTGATAGTGACCTGGCCAAATATCTCACGAAATAAGCATCAAACGAAAAAACTGCAAAGAACGAAACTCGTCTAGCTCGGAGGGGGAAACCAGATGGCCCTAAGGTTAACCCGCTAGATGGCGCTGCCATAGGTTAAACGGATATCAACTGCGTTTTTTTTAAAAATAGGAATCCTCATTTTTTATTACTTATTCGTGCAGTACGTAAAGAAATATGAATGTTTAAGTTGGACCACTTTTTTCACTTTGTGATAGATGGCGCTGTAATAGTCACAAACGTATAAGTACGTATCATCACGTAACATTCCGCCAGTGCGGACGGTATTTGCTTCGTTATACATTACCCGTGTTAAAATGGACCATTTACCAATTGCGGAAAAGGTCTATATCGTGATGATGTATGGCTATTGTGATCAAAATGCCTAACGGGCAACCTGGACGACATCATCCAAGTGTCGGGACCGTTCGCCGGATACTTACGTTATTTAAAAAAAAAAACAGGAAGTGTTCATCCACATGTGAAACGTCAGCCACGACCTGCAACAAATAATGATGCCCAAGTAGGTGTTTTAGCTTCTGCCGCGGCTAATCCGCACATCAGTAGCAGACAAATTGCGCGAGAATCGGGAATCCCAAAAACGTCGGTGTTGAGAATGCTACATCAATATCGATTGCACCCGTACCGTATTTCTATGCACCAGGATTTGCATGGGGACAACTTTGAACGTCGTGTACATTTCTACTACTGGGCACGAGAGAAATTACGGGACGATGACATTTTTTGCACGCGTTTTATTTAGCGACGAAGTGTCATTCACCAACAGCGGTAACGTAAACCGGCATAATATTCACTGTTGGTCAACGGAAAATCCACGATGGCTGCGACAAGTGGAACATCAGCGACCTTGGCGGATTAATATATGGTGCGGCATTATGGGAGGAAGGATAATTGGTCCGCATTTTATCGATGGCAATCTAAATGGTGCAATGTATGCTGATTTCCTACGTAATGTTCTACCGATGTTACTACAAGATGTTTCACTGCATGACAGAATGGCGATGTACTTCTAACATGATGGATCTCCGGCACATAGCTCGCGTGCGGTAGAAGCGGTATTGAATAGCATGAATTAGACATGTAAAATAAAAGAAATGAAAGTAAATTGTCATCAGGAACAAAATTGAAGAGCTAGGGCATGTGTTGAACATTTGTGTCTGCGTCTTCCCTACCGAATGTAGGCCGTGTGGCCTGAGAATTATAATTGCATTATATTTTATAACTATGTGCACTTCTGACCGTTAAGGCTGCAACAACGGAATGTATGGGAAATAAAGGAATTTTACTTACTGTGTGTGCATAGCAGGGCCGGCCGCGGTGTGCCAAACCGCATGCGATCCGGATATGCGGGCCGCGAGTGGGCCGCCACTCGGGCCTTCTCGGCTTTCCTCGGGAGTACCCGGTACAGAGCGACATTTTACACAGTATTTCGATGTGGCATTTTTCGGTCGGTACAACTCGCTTCAGTTCGGAACGACATTCACAGGTCAAATGGCTTTTTACACAAAAAGAGGTAATCTATCGATCTGTCACAAGCATTTAAAAATCAATGAGAGTGACAGGAGAGCGAGATGATAATTCTCAATATCCACCATGCAGTCTCTTAATCGACGGGTCCTGGATTGACATTAGAAAACCATGCAGAAAGGATTTAAGGATTTAATTGACATTTAAAGAGCAAAATACACTCCTGGAAATGGAAAAAAGAACACATTGACACCGGTGTGTCAGACCCACCATACTTGCTCCGGACACTGCGAGAGGGCTGTACAAGCAATGATCACACACACGGCACAGCGGGCACACCAGGAACCGCGGTGTTGGCCGTCGAATGGCGCTAGCTGCGCAGCATTTGTGCACCGCCGCCGTCAGTGTCAGCCAGTTTGCCGTGGCATACGGAGCTCCATCGCAGTCTTTAACACTGGTAGCATGCCGCGACAGCGTGGACGTGAACCGTATGTGCAGCTTTGAGCGAGGGCGTATAGTGGGCATGCGGGAGGCCGGGTGGACGTACCGCCGAATTGCTCAACACGTGGGGCGTGAGGTCTCCACAGTACATCGATATTGTCGCCAGTGGTCGGCGGAAAGTGCACGTGCCCGTCGACCTGGGACCGGACCGCAGCGACCCACGGATGCACGCCAAGACCGTAGGATCCTACGCAGTGCCGTAGGGGACCGCACCGCCACTTCCCAGCAAATTAGAGACACTGTTGCTCCTGGGGTATCGGCGAGGACCATTCGCAACCGTCTCCATGAAGCTGTGCTACGGTCCCGCACACCGTTAGGCCGTCTTCCGCTCACGCCCCAACATCGTGCAGCCCGCCTCCAGTGGTGTCGCGACAGGCGTGAGTGGAGGGACGAATGGAGACATGTCGTCTTCAGCGATGAGAGTCGCTTCTGCCTTGGTGCCAATGATGGTCGTATGCGTGTTTGGCGCCGTGCAGGTGAGCGCCACAATCAGGACTGCATACGACCGAGGCACACAGGGCCAACACCCGGCATCATGGTGTGGGGAGCGATCTCCTACACTGGCCGTACACCACTGGTGATCGTCGAGGGGACACTGAATAGTGCACGGTACATCCAAACCGTCATCGAACCCATCGTTCTACCATTCCTAGACCGGCAAGGTAACTTGCTGTTCCAACAGGACAATGCACGTCCGCATGTATCCCGTGCCACCCAACGTGCTCTAGAAGGTGTAAGTCAACTACCCTGGCCAGCAAGATCTCCGGATCTGTCCCCCATTGAGCATGTTTGGGACTGGATGAAGCGTCGTCTCACGCGGTCTGCACGTCCAGCACGAACGCTGGTCCAACTGAGGCGCCAGGTGGAAATGACATGGCAAGCCGTTCCACAGGACTACATCCAGCATCTCTACGATCGTCAACATGGGAGAATAGCAGCCTGCATTGCTGCGAAAGGTGGATATACACTGTACTAGTGCCGACATTGTGCATGCTCTGTTGCCTGTGTCTATGTGCCTGTGGTTCTGTCAGTGTGATCATGTGATGTATCTGACCCCAGGAATGTGTCAATAAAGTTTCCCCTTCCTGGGACAATGAATTCACGGTGTTCTTATTTCAATTTCCAGGAGTGTATTACAAGTATCGACAGATGGGGTTCATTGTTCTGCACATCAAGAACTTTTGCTAAATTTGCAGCCCTGGGGGTCCTGAAGAAATCGGTGGTGCAAATTGTAAAATCTCTGAAGACGCACTTACTATTCAACTGCCAGTTGCTACAGCTTTCGATTGAACTGAACGAAAGTAAGAAGACTTTATATATTACTGCAAAGTACGATTGTTAAAACAAGGTGCATGTTTGGAACTGCTGGGTCTGTGGCTGGATGGCTAACTGAATACAACTGTGATGAATGGATGTGGTTCACCCTACTTGCTGGTACATGACTTGTAGAAGCAAGTAGTGCGTTTTTCACTATATCTGTACTGGTGAAATGGAATTGGTGAATCAGGCGCAACTCGGCTTTGTGGCACCTTCTTTAGTTGTAAAAACAGACATAATGTCTTATGGGATAACAGCAATCAGTGATTTTATAATGTTACTTTAAATCCGTCTTGGTTGCAATATTTTTTTAATTTTATTATAATAAAAAAAAATTGTAATCAAGACGAATTTAAAGTAACATTCTTTAGTTGTACCATCAACAAACAAGTTTTGATGTTCTCAAAAAATGGCTCTGAGCAGTATGGGACTCAACTGCTGTGGTCATCAGTCCCCGAGAACTTAGAACTACTTAAACATAACCAACCTAAGGACGTCACACACACCCATGCCCGAGGCAGGATTCGAACCTGCGACCGTAGCAGCAGCGCGGCTCCGGACTGCAGCGCCTACAACCGCACGACCACCGCGGCCGGCTTTTGATGTTCTCAATCGGGAATGTTTACGTATGGTTCCCTAAGTGACGTCGCCTGCAGAGCTGGAGCTTCGACAATCTGCCAAAAATGCCTGCATTGCTGGTGGATGAGGTGTCCCAATACAACATTTAGCACATGTAGGACTTAATACGTGGAAAAGGAAGTATTGTGTGTTTAAGACATCCCTAGAACACTTTGGGAGAGAGGTGCGAGTAGAAGAAGCCGGGAGATGAGATGCAAACATAACCCTGGAAACGCAGGTAAAGATTTCGTAGAGGATTTGTCGCTCAAAAATCGTATTTGAATATTGAGTGTGTGTAAGAGGATCGTTTTATGCCTAATATAAGAAGTAAATATTTACTAGCACTGAAAGAGACGCATATATTGTCCACTTCCCGCACTTTGTCACCTGTTTGAGGCAGGAAATGCGCTAGTTTTGCAGCAGGACAACTGCCCGCGGCGGTGTGGTGCCCGGTGCGCTATCAGCAAGGCGATCATTGTTGTGGCAGCAGACTTACGTGCGCGAACAGTGGTTCACCCAGTTACAATATTAAACACTGAAGCGGTACAACGTTGCCTTTTTAGACGAGCCCTGGCTCTGTTCAGAGTATCATGATGGGCTTATTGATATGTAGAGGTCCTGTCGATAGCTAACGATGCCAGATTTTATCCATCATCGTACGGTCCAAGCACCAGGCGTGATTGTATGGGATGCCACCGGCTACACAATTCAGTTACTTATTAACATACTGCTAACCTGAAGAGCAAGTGTTACATTTGCAATATATGAAGAACGGTGGCTGTCCTACCTTCGAGTTCTCTGTGACGTCGTCTTTGAGCAAGGCAACGCAAGAAAATAGGAGTAAGTCACCCATGCTCTTGGGGTCTACATTGATACAGTGGGTGTTTTACTGTAGTTCGAGCGAGCAAGTACTGTAGATCTCTCATCTATTGGAAACATCTCTCAGCGGTTGCCAAGAGTTTGGCGTGACACTATTTGTTACCTAGTACGACTGATGAACACTGGCGTACACTTGAGGCAGCTTGGAATGATGTGCAGGATGACAATTATTGAACTATATGAAAAAAACGTAAATTAGTTATAAACTACGGCGTGTACACACTATATTCAATATGAACACATCACTACAAATATTCGGATTTAGGCTATGACATGTTCAATATGCCTGCCACCATTGGCGATGATGTGGTGCGGACGGAGCAAAATTCTGCATGACCGGCTGCAGGTAATCATTCTTGTCGATGACCTCCTTGAGTGGCTGTTTTCAGCTAAGCAATAGTTTTGTGGTTATTGCTTTACAGATTGTCTTTAATGTAGCCCCACACAAAGGAGTCGCATGTCTTCGGATCCGAAGAATATGGCGGCCAATCGAGGCCCATGCCAGTGGCGTCTGGGTACCCCAGAGCCAGAATGCGGTCCCCAAAGTGCTCCTCCAGGACATCAAACACTCTCCTGCTTCAATAGGGTCGAGCTCAGTCTTGTTTGAACTACATCTTGTCGAAATCAGCGTCACATTGGATGATGGGGATGAAATCATCTTCCAAATCCTTCGCATAGTTCGGCGATCAACGTGCCATGAAGGAATACCGCACCGATTATTCCGTGGCTGCACATTGCACACCACACAGTCACTCGTTGAGGGTAAAAGGACTTCTCGATTGCGAAATGCAGATTCTCAGTCCTCCATATGCACCAATTTTTCATATTAACGAACCCATCCAAAGGAGGGTTGGCTTCGTCGCTAAACTAAAAATGGCTCTGAGCACTATGGGACTCAACATCTTAGGTCATAAGTCCCCTAGAACTTAGAACTACTTAAACCTAACTAACCTAAGGACATCACACACATCCATGCCCGAGGCAGGATTCGAACCTGCGACCGTAGCAGTCCCGGATTGCGCGCCTAGAATCGCGAGACCACCGCGGCCGGCGCGCTAAACTAAACCATGCATGCATGCAGATACTAATTCCCATCATGCCCTGGAGCCAACCGTGCAATTTGAACATCCTAACGCAAACCGTTTAGAGGTTACGACAATTTTATTTCATATAGTTCAATAATTCTCACCCTGTTCCTCTGTCTGCCATCATAGTTCAGTTCGACTTGATGCTCAGCCAGTTTAATCTCGATCTTGCCGCCAATGGCGCTTACCTAATTTGCCACCCAGCGTACCCACAAACACCCACCTACAAATTTAATTGTATCTGCTTCCCGCAGTGCTGTATACCAGAGATGGTAAAGAATTTGGCTTGTGAGTTGTACCCCCTCAAGAGTGCCGCAACGCTCAGGCTGCCTGCACACTTCCTCCACCGCTGCACCGAACTGTCAGTGTCGGAGGAGAGGGAAGCTACGACTGCACCGTATATAGATGACGATGTAGTCGCATAGTGTATGACTTGGCTCCAGATCTTCTGTCTCTCAACAACACAGATCACAAACGAATCGAATTGTCAATATTATTAAATGAGTTTTGGCGCACTGAAGAGATAAGATTTTTTATGTGGTAAAAACTGTCGGCAGACAGACAGACGGAGACAGTTACACGGATTTTAACATTCACGTTCCACGTAATTGTGACTTATTTAGTTTCATGATGAAAAAGAAGTCTTTCACACACATACAGAGAATTCGAAAAGTAAGATTTGATGGGACACGAAATGAAAACGACAGTGGAAAAACGACGAAGCTTTGCACAAATGTTGTTGGGCAGTGTCGCTAGTGTGCGCGTCACGTCACTTTTCAGTTTTGAGCGCAGAATGAGCACATACAGGAGCCAATATAATACCACCTCCCCCCAGGTATGGATACCTACTTAGAGATTTCGCTGATTTCATGCAGTCCTAGATATTGTTGTTGTGATGCATTTCTTTCTTCATGAAAATTCTCTGTCGCACACTGTGGGGGGGGGGGGGGGGGGGCAATGAAGACGTTTTCGGTGGAAAGTACTTGATCACCCACCATACAGTAGTAATTTCGTTCACTCTGATTTTCATCTCTGCTCATGTGAACCACAGGCTATGAAGACAACATTTTGGCACAGACAGAGAGCTGCAAACCAGAGCTGAGAACTGGCGGGAAGCAGAGGTGGTTGTCATCTATAATGAGAGTGTCGGAATTTGTTTCAACGCTACGACAAATATCTAAGTCGGAGCGGCGACTGTAGAGCAGTAGCTCGAAGTTATAGCTAACTGTTGAAAACAAAACATTTTTGATTTTCACTGTGGTTTCCATTTCGCGACCGATCGAACCTTACCTTCGGACGAAGTCTCGTATGTTGATCGAAATAATGTAGCACTTTGCAACCTCGTTGTGAAGGAAAACTATGTAGACGTTGAAATCCCTGGACTAACACGACAAAGCGGATGCGGTTATATTTGTGTGAAGGGGCCAAAGTAAGTTACTGTCAGTTGCACTCAGCATATAAACTTTATTTCTTAAAACAAAATCACACAAGCAAGACTCAAGACTCAAGGTTTTAACGAATGACCTCCTTTGATTTGATTTAATTTAGATCGGCTGAAGGCCAGATCGAAAATCCAAGGCACAAGGCCTAAGCAAGAAATTTAGGTACAGGAGTTCTTCTGGATGTTTCACTTCTTTAGAAAACAAATTTTTATCTTCGGCTGAAGGCCTCACATTAATCCAGAACAGTGTTACGGCTTAAAGCCGAGACAAAGATTTTCAATGTTTAAACTAAATAGGCTGAAAACTCGGCTGAAGGCCACATATCAACAAAACAATTTAACGACTTCAGGCCTAGGAAGAGGAGCTTTCAATTTGAAAAGGCTGAAGGCCTTATCTTAAAATATTTCATGTAAAACTCGGCTGAAGGCTCCATACTAAAGAATAACAATCTTATGACTTAAGGACGAGACTAGAATTTTGAATTTTTAATTTAAGAGAGATTAAAACTCGGCTGAATGCCACACACCATGCAGAAAACAATTTTACGGCTTAAGATCTAAAGGGAAGAGCTTCTAAATTTCAACTAATATAGGCTAAAGGCTTTATCCTAAAATGCTTCACATAACTCTCGGCTGAAGGCCAAATACGGAACCTAAACAACCTCACCGCTTAAAGCCCAGACAAAGAAATTTCCAATTTTTAATTTAAGCCGGATAACTCGGCTGAAGGCCACATAAAAACTTGAAAATATTATTACGGCTTAAGGTATAGACAAAATTTTTCAACTTTTGATTTGAAAAGGCTGAAAATTCGGCTGAAGGCCACATACCAACTTGAAACCAATTTACGGCTTAAGGCCTAGGCACATGGAATTTTCAAATCAAATTTTGAAAGGATGAAACTCGGCTGAAGGCCATATACCAAACAGGAAACATTTTTTTTTTTTTTTTTACGGCTTAAGGCCTAAGGAGAAAGCCTTGCAGTTTTAATAAGCTAAGGCCAAACAGAGTACTTAAGACTAAAAAGGAAATCACTATGTAAAAAGCAAGGAGCCATGCTCAGAAGGTTCCAAGGATCGGCCTGCGAAGGTAACACTAACGCACGTTTAGGTGAGACAGGCAGCCAGATCGACAACCTCTTAATTGGAAGGCAACCCAACCGAAAGCCAGCCGACGAACCAGCCAACGAGATCAGTTCTGCCTCCAGCCGACCAGCAAAACAAGAACAAGATGTCAATAGCACAACGTTCTGGATACTGGTGCCCAATCCAGCCAAGTCAGAATAAGCGCACAAAACTACCAACAACACCTCAGCTGTCGAACTACACACCGTGCTGGACAGCATCAACACTGCCGAAAACTACGTCAACGACCAGGGCAGGTCACCGGAACGTCAACGGCCATAAGGCAGAAGATACCGCTGCTACACTTGATTAATAAAGAAATGGATCAAATTAAGTTAAACACCTCACAGGAATACGGCTGCAGTTCTAGCCGACTTCAATGCGCACACGTTTTTGCTCGCGGGAATCTCCCAGAAAGCGACGACCAAGATCAAACGAAGAGATGTGATAGCAGTTGAGGCTTGACAGTAAGTTAAGTGAGCACTCAACTTCAGTGTAAAGTATCGGTGGGCGACGAACTTCGTAACCCTCGCAAGAAGCGCCTCAACTCCAACCACGCATGCACGCCGTCACGGGGACTTCCTCGCTGCTCTGCCCCAACCGATCGACTGCCACACACAGCACACCCGGAAACTATATTCGCCACACCAAAGATAGTACAGCAGTACTAGAATCGATATACGCTGCTGCTGCCACTCAGAGAGAAGACAGCAACGTTATGGCGGTAACCGGAGAAGAAATAAGACGTCACTATACTGCAACCAATGATAAAAGAACAAGGCATGACTCGAGACAGCCACGGCTCAGAGGTCCTGGATCTTTTGAACACAATAGAATTCGTCCTCAGAACTGCAGATCATTCACTTACATCAGCACATGCACGGGGGCGCTTTCAACTGAAACGCAGTTTCAAAAACAGGTCGAAAACAGCTGTGAGATAGGCAGTATCGTCATAAGATTTAGAAAACTGTGCTCATAATTCTTTAAAGATCACAAAGTCAGACCTATTTTTATGTATTTTTAACGCCAGTGAGGGTATGGGAATCGACACTGGAGAAATTTGTCACTTCCACAGTGAGATTTTATTTTTAAATACATCCACACGAAAACATTAATAAGCTGTTTCTCACCTTGTAGTGTCGTAATGTGGGTAGTGTGCAGTCGAGTCTACTCAAAATACTACGTCTGCCATCTATTTTCGATGTTGCAAGTTTATTTCCTGCAATCTTTTTTCCTCATAAATTCAATAATAGCGGTTTTATATCGGAAAATGTCATCCGATATTTGGTCCGCCTGGATTTATACTTGTACTGTTAAACACTCTGCAGAGATCCGATCCTACATAACTATTTCATAATATCTATTTGACATGAACTATAGAAAATCATTATTCAGTTAATTATCGATCAGAAAGAGCGTTTACTTGTGTTCAGCTGATTTTGCTAACTTGATATTATGACCTCGTGCAAGGTTACGACATAAAATATAGCTGAAATTCCTCCAAGTGTTCCAGGTAATGTTTCATTCGACATCTCACTTTTCCTGCAGTGTCACACCTGTGGCGGAATCCGTTTAAAGTATTTCCTGACTTTAATTACTTATGATATTTCAGGTAGATCAAAAAATATATAAAACCAGTTACCTATTGTCAGCGCAACAGTTAGTTTGATCTCTAAAATGATTATCCCGGCTAATTTTTTTCACTCTGGTAAAGAAATCTCCACTTGACGTTGTGTAGAAATGTGGTCTGTAAAGTCGTGTGAGTGACACTAAATTGCATATCATTTATCAGATTTTACACAACTGTTACTTAAGATGGAAGCACTTTTCTCTAGCAAAGGGATCATTTAGTCACAAAATACTATCCGCGCACAACACTGACGTATGTCTGCTATTAAAATATTTCATGTAAATCGTTCGAAATAACTAGGCTTCATACATCAGCAAATAAGAAATTGACATTACGTCACGTGCTGTGAGCACTGTTTTTAAAGATTGAATCTGGGTTGAATTCTGTCTTTTTCATTCGGGACCACCGGTGCACAATTATTTCCATTCATTTATATCTAACAACATTTATGTTCGTTAAAATTCTAGATTCAAAACTGCCGCGGATATATTTTTGCTAATATGGCGGCAGACAGACGATAGTCATTTGTCTGTTATTCTAGATTCCTTTTATATCAAGTTAATATATTTAGATAAAAGTCTTTAAGCCTTTTGGTCTCTATTCTTTAGCATTTTCAATGAAAATGTTTCATATTTTTTATACCAGCTACTAGAAAACTCCGCTGTAAATTACTAGCGCTAATGGCTACGCTCCTAATTGCGGAGCTGAAAGTTAACACTTAAAAATATTAATTAGATTGGATTACAATTGAAATAAATACAAATCTACGTCTAGACAATAGAGACTATTTTTCAAATAATAATTAACAACACAGTTACAGGCTTTCTCTTTACAGGCCTCACACGTCTCACGTCCAAACAGTTCATCGGTTAACACAGGAAGAACAACTGAACCACAATTATCACAGATAACAAAAAAGATTATAATTGTCGTTGTCTACGAATGTAGTTCTCTCATAATAGTTTTAATTCACGCAGAAATTAAATTATTACAGAAATAATGAAATAATTATCGTCATTTTTAACGATACAGTCTTTTTTATAGTAGTACCGATAATATTTGTTGAAGTTTGTACACTTAGTTTACTTTAACATCTTTTAGCTGGAACATAATGTCGTGCATATTCCATACCTCTGAACTACCTAGCAGCCCTGTAAACTATGAGTTTATTGTTCGTATTTCGTTATTCCAAAGCAGTATCTCACCCATAAGCGTTCTACTAATATCGTACCTCAACCTATCTTTTCTAGACAGCAAGTCATGTACTGAATATGTAGTTGAAATTTCCCATAGAGATTCGTGGTTTTCGATAGTTCAGACACACACACACACACACACACACACACACACACACACACACACACACACACACACACAAATGAGCCAAAATACCATGACGATGTCCACAATGGGATTGAATGCCCCTTGTTGCCGTTTCAGACACGTGACGCAGAAAGGAAAGTATGTAAGCGAAGCAGAGATGAATTATGAGTCATTTCATAGATGGTACGGGTTCCATATCATAAAGTATACTTTAAAAAAGGGACTTTAACAAAGGTAGCGTTGTGGCTCTGCCCCTGAGAACGAGTACCTCGGAAACGGTGAAGATAGTCGGGTGATAGCTGGTCACTGTCGTGATCATCCTTGGCAAGGTTGAAGAACACTGACACCATAAGTAGGTGATGTGTTGGACGTCCATGCCTCATCACACAACATGGATGTCGTAGGCTTTTTCCATCTGTAAAGCAGAACAGGCGACAGAGTACAATTTCCCCTGGTGCACAAGCACACATTTCACTGCACACTGATGAACATAGGTGTACTGGTAGATAGGACAGCTTGACTGTGGAAGTGGAAGGGTAGCCCACAACATAGACAACAGTATTCACAATTACAAACACCCAAGCTTTAATGATCTTCCAGCAATAAAGGCTCTTAACAAATCCCAATGAAGCAAGGACAAACTTGGTTACAAACATATGTTGACCTTCAACCAGTGAATAACACCAATAAAGAATTACCAATCAATAAAACGTAGATAAAGGACTGCTTTACAAGAATGCTTAAATTAAATAAAATCATGAAAGCTAAGTTACAAATTTTATGTTAAGCTTCAACAGGTGAATAACCCCAATAAAGAATTCTCATTTAAATAAAACAGATAGGAAAATGCCTTACCAAAATGCTTGAATTGTGTAAAATCATGAAAAGCTCAGTTACAACTTTTCTCACAACTAGTTAGAAATTTACTGAAAATAAACTAATTTGATCTGTTTAATCACAAGGTAAATGCCAAGTCCAAGCGACCGAAGCCACTCACAGCGGACGATCGCCCCAACGCTGGTCATCAACCGACATCGTCACGGCCCAGTGGCCACCGTGCTAAAGTAGACTAACGTTTCGGTAAGCGACCGACAATAACACAGGAGTAACAGTGACAAAGTCGGCGTACGTCTTAAGAAACACGGCACACCCTGAAGCGGGAGCAGGCACAGCTGACTAGCGGCCATACGACCGCGAGCAAACAAATCTCACGCCGCCCGTACTAACGCGGGAAATGATAGCGAGCGACAAGACGCCACGCGTAAAGCAGCAACCGTGCCTACCCCTCGACCACAGAATGTGCCCTGTTTCCTTGTCTATGGTAATACAGGGTGATTCAAAAAGAATACCACAACTTTAAAAATGTGTATTTAATGAAAGAAACATAATATAACCTTCTGTTATACATCATTACAAAGAGTATTTAAAAAGGTTTTTTTCACTCAAAAACAAGTTCAGAGATGTTCAATATGGCCCCCTCCAGACACACGAGCAATATCAACCCGATACTCCAACTCGTTCCACACTCTCTGTAGCATATCAGGCGTAACAGTTTGGATAGCTGCTGTTATTTCTCGTTTCAAATCATCAATGGTGGCTGGGAGAGGTGGCCGAAACACCATATCCTTAACATACCCCCATAAGGAAAAATCGCAGGGGGTAAGATCAGGGCTTCTTGGAGGTCAGTGATGAAGCGCTCTGTCACGGGCTGCCTGGCGGCCGATCCATCGCCTCGGGTAGTTGACGTTCAGGTAGTTACGGACAGATAAGTACCAATGTGGTGGCGCTCCATCCTGCTGAAATATGAATTGTTGTGCTTCTTGTTCGAGCTGAGGGAACAGCCAATTCTCTAACATCTCCAGATACTGTAGTCCAGTTACAGTAGCACCTTCGAAGAAAAAGGGACCAAAAACTTTATTGGCTGAAATGGCGAACAAATGTACAACTAAATGAAACTTTATAGCTCCCTTAATTCGCCGACAGATAGTGCTTAGCTCTGCCTTTTGTCGTTGCAGAGTTTTAAATTCGTTAAGTTGTGGTATTCTTTTTGAATCACCCTGTACAATTTATAACACACAAGAAACGATTTAATAATGGCATTAGTTCAACGCAAGATCAGTTAACAGTTAGGTCCAGTAAAGATTTAGCCACGGATTTACCTTCAAACCGACTTCCGGGCCACAGGCGGAAATTAGTAAACTTGGCATAAGTTTTTACCAGACCGATAAACAAGAAATCAAATTAAACAGTAGCCAAAATACAGTCACGATACGCAAGCCCTTCAAGACCTTGCTATCTTACAGTTATCATTAACGGCGAAACATACACAAATGAATGACAAGAAATTCACCACTGAAAGCAAAAAAACACCACAAAGGTTAAATTAATTAATTTGCAGACGAGCCAGTCACTGAAAGCTGTTTCACAAGATTAGGGCTAACCTCACTCGGCAGCAATACATTTGTGTGCATGATAACTAGGTTGCCCAAACAGGACTCCAAAACCCAAAACAGGTCACACGTTAGCTGTCTTGTTCTCGGATACTAGGCACCACCGGGCTAAGACAATCGCTACGAAAAAAAAACCTCTGAAATTACAGCTGCCTGTACCAAAACAAATGAGTCAGGGTGCATGAACGTAAAGCACAAGCCACTGTTCCAGCCGGAGCGTAACCTTTTCAATGCACATACGGACAGAACAACACACGTGGGCATAAAGGGAGCAGCAGATGCGTACCAAGCAACGTATACTGCGCCAAAATACGGCCCACGTCACGTCCACAAACCGGAGCACTGCTCCCGGAGCTGGTGTCTGCTGGCTGGACTGCCGCACCTCTCTGTCCCCCGGAAAGCGATGCTCCCTTCTCGGCTGTGCACAACTCTTCTCTTGTCGCCTCAGAGTGCGGCCGCAATGTCCGTTCTCCCTTGCTGTCCACCCAGACTCTTGTTACTTGTACTCACTCCCCCGTTAGGACCCGCTCCGACAGGAGACGCTCGCGATCGCACCAGAGGAGTAATCGATAGCGTCATGCGCCTGAGAGCCGCACCACGGCTCAATAGGGCTTCTCAGCAGACAACCCTTACGTGTTTCCTTACTGACACAATTCTAGTGGGGACAGGATCGCCTCTATTGGTCTGTGAACTACTGGAAACGTCTCGTTGGGTTGGAAGATTCACGTATCTCGCTACACCACGTCAATGATCGTGTCTGGAAACGTCATCATCAATGCGAATAACTCCTCGAAACATGCATCGTGTCATGGACTCTGGCTGGTGGAGGCGGTTTTACGCTATTGCAGACATTTACTTTAGCTTCATGGGAACCTGTGGTAATAATCGAAGGCAGTATGACAGCTGTGGGCCACGTGAACATTATTGTGTACAACCTGCATCCCTTCATGGGTGATGTCTTCCTCGATAGTGATGGTATGTTCCAGCAGGGTAACTGCCTGTGTCTCAAGACCAAAAGGATGCTACAATAGTATGAATTATGATGTCTTGGCCACCAAATGCAACTTCTTTGAACGTGGTGGAATATGTCTGTGGCGTCGCTAGGCACCAGTTCTATGACAGACAACCCGCCCATAATTTATGGGAATTTCGTAATCCATCTAACATATCACTGTCATATTCCTCCGAAAACCCATCAAGGACCTTTCGAATCCATGCCCCGCTGAATCATTGTGATCTGCGATCCGGAGGTGGACCAACATACTATTAAATAGATGGTCACTATGTTTTGACACATCAGTGTATGTGACCGAACTTCCAATTGGCCCATTTTGGAGTTTACTGATTAAAATTTTTTCGTGAACTTTGTGAATAACTAACACCTCTGTCTGGCACGAAAAAGGAAAAACTACTACGACTGCATAACAGACTGTGTCGTATTTCAGTATCTCCATAAGACAAAAGTTAAATACCACAAACCGGTATCACACTCCCATCTGAAAGTTACATTATGTGCTGTTAATCATCACGAACTTCCAATTCTCCAATCACGGCGTCGTTGGACGCCTCTGATCAACGTCTCACATTCGATCTTGCAAGGAGTGGCCTTCGGAATGCTCTTCAAAACCAAGTCCCGTCACCTAACGACGAACTATTTTGTCACTGACCTCCATACTTGAGCTCATAATGCAATTCATTAGCGTTTCTGGTAATGTGTCTGCACTTTTCGCAGTGCGGGCGATGACTGCATACTGTCGAGCTGTTGTAAGATAACTGAAACTCATGTTTTAATTCAAAGCGACAGTAACAATTTCTGTGCTTCACTTATTCATCGTTAGCTTAAAAAGAAAAGAAATGACTTCGAAGGAAACCTACCAGCTGTCTGACTCAATCGGCAATTTCACACAACACCTTTTTTGTGACTGTCTCCTATCATCAACGTAATGCTTATTTAGGATGAAAACAAATCATTTTAATGTTCAGACAGGAGGTAGATGTATTTTAGTCCTCTTTAAAGTTACGCTCTGCACTCTTTGTGTATTGTAGGGAGAACAAGAAAAATCTAAATCAGAGTATCTCTATCAAGATTGGATTATGGAGTGAGACATTGTAGTGTCTAGTCTATTTCTCCAACCTCAGACATCCGTCTTAAGAAATTTCTTCTAATCTACTTTCACAATACTCTCTAACGTAACTTCCTTCAATTGTAACATCTTTCGTCAGAGCATTTCCTGCAAACTCCCAATACCTATATCAAATGCAGTGCTGATGTGTTTGAGTTGTTCGCCAAGTTGACACTAATCGCGTGTGTGGGAGTGTGTGGGGATGGGCTCTTAGCAGGGAGAGAGTGGCTCAAAAAAGATTTCTTATTGTTCTCATAGAGTAGGGCAACAGCTGCGTCCCAGGTACTGATCGTGATTGGGTCAGCAAGTGAGTCCACTGCTCAACAGAATACTGAGTCAGTTTAACAATGGCTGGCGGTGAAGACGGTCTTTCTGAAACGAGATGTCGTTTCTGCAGTCCGGCGAGCTTCTTATATCTGGATTGGCGTACTCTGCCCTCAGTCCAATGTGACTGGCAGTGGCTTGCAGATGATTCTCCAAGGGTGAACTGAGCGTCAGATGATGACACCCAGTGAGAGGCCTCTCCTCGGCAGCATCAGTTCGAAGCTGGAATAATCAGTGCTAGCTGACGGCTCGTAGACTAGCAAGTTCGACTAGCTGATGGTGCTGCTCTGTGAAGGTCAAGAGTGCGGCTGATGAATTCACGGCGCTGAAGCAATGAAGCTACCAGCTGCACAGAGGACGTATATATTTGCCTAGTTTGGATGCATTGTCACAGGGGATCGATTCCCATCACTTAGCTGGCTGTGTAATGTTGCTTTACGAGATATCATGCAGCAATCCGTCTCACCGTTACCCTAGTGTTATTGCAGTTTCCAACTGGAAAATCATGCAGGTAGTTGTTCGGCGTACCCAGTAGCCGACTGGTGTGAGCTGTCTGAGACGGATGGTATAACGCAAGAGACCACTCCAAATCGTTACAGAACATCAGAATGTCATACATGACTGCACTTCGCATAACAGTACTACTGTGGAGTACTGCTGTTGACATCAGTCACATCAATGTCCATATCACCCGAGGACTTAACGCTTTAGCCGGCCGCGGTGGCCGTGCGGTTCTAGGCACTTCAGTCCGGAACCGCGTGACTGCTGCGGTCGCAAGTTCGAATCCTGCCTCGGGCATGGATGTGTGTGATGTCCTTAGGTTAGTTAGGTTTAAGTAGTTCTAAGTTCTAGGGGACTGATGACCTCAGACGTTGAGTCCCATAGTGCTCAGAGCCATTAGAACCATTTGAACTTAACGCTTTATGTGAACAGATCTCATACATGTCTTCCGTCTGTTTTATGTGGTATGTCCTATTCATGTTTCCTAGATCTGACAGTTTACACTGATTGTGTGGTCATTTAGGACTGCGATATGCTATGCCTTTGCTATAAAATGAACTTAAATCCTATGGTGATCCGACACAGCTCCCCTGTCAACAAACAGACAACAATCAAACAAGACGATCAGATACAATGTTCATTACCTGCACTGAACAAGAGAATGAACATTGAGCTAGGCCGCTGCACGCAACGACAACAACACCAGACTGAGAGCAATATGCTTACATTTGCAACATGTTACATTTATTTTTAGCAGGTCACGCAACCGAGGAAAAGCTGTAGGAAAGTTTAAGGGATCTTGCATTTAAAATCGCGTCTGAGGATAATAGATCTTTATTCGCCGTAGTTATCGGTTACAATACAGAACTAGTTTACAAAGGGACATTTTTCAAAAATATGGATTGAATTCGCATGAGATGACGCAGATTATATGGAAGACTTCCCCAGTCGGAGGTTCGAGTCCTCTCTCGGGTTTGGGTGTATGTGTTGTCCTTAGCCTAAGTTACTTTAAGTTAGATTAAGTAATGTGTAAACCTAGAGACCGATGACTTCAGCAGTTTGGTCTCATAGGAACTTACGACAAATTTTCAAATTTCCATTCAGCATTGAGCACCATATGGATGCCAGGAGATGAAACCGCACAGTGGTCAGAACACGAGTACCACAAAACCTACTTCTCCCTCCTCAATTGTCTACCTTCAAAACACTCCACATGCAGGGGATGACTACTCGTAAATGCTGTTCTAAATGTGATGGACGAGAATACCATTTATTTCATGAAAAACAGGGGAATGCAGTGTAAACGTCCTGCTCCTGGTATACAAAACGCACATTAACAAACAAGAGTTGGTACTGCAATACAACATTATCTCATCGAGTGGTCAGCCTCTCCGCACGAAGCAAAGCACCTGTCTTTCTTACGGTGGCCGGGGGCTCCGAATGGTCTCGGCCTGTGATGTTCGTTCAGAAAGCGTTCACAATTATTCTCTGCGGACGGCGGGGCGCAACAGTATCACCCGACCTGAGATAAAATAGGTGGCAGCTTTGCCCACAAAAGCACAAAGCACGCCACAGCCTCGCTTCTACGAAAGCAATCCATATCCCTAGCCAGACTCGCTCTCCTAATGAGATTCACTGACTGCCTTCTGACAATAGAAACCTGAGATCACACAGGGAGTGCATCTTCCTACCAAGCCCATATGTCCAGTACTCTCAATACAACATCAACCAAATGATGGCACAAAATAAAACGCTATCACTTAGCTATAAGTGAGATTAATGTCATAATGCATTCAAATATTTTGATACAATTTTTGTGAATATGAGATGGCTTGAGGAGCTAAGTGCCAAAACAGACTGAAAGGCCCCATCTTTTAAAATCATGCAAAAAAGAAAATGGAGAGAGAAACTACTTAAAAATAAAAAATTACGCTCATAGTTGTTAGTCACGTATACACTACCGGCCATTAAAATTCCTACACCAAGAAAAAATGCAGATGATAAACGGGTGTTCATTCGACAAATATATTATACTAGAACTGATATGTGATTACATTTTCACGCAGTTTGGCTTCATAGAATCCTGAGAAATCACTACCCAGAACAACCACCTCGGGCCGTAAAACGGACTTGATACGCCTGGGCATTGAGTCAAACAGAGCTTGGAAGGTGTGTACAGGTACAGCTGCTCATGCAGCTTCAACACGATACCACAAATCATCAGCTTCCCATGCAGCTTCAACACGATACCACAATTCATCAAGAGTAGTGACTGGCTACTGTGACGAGCCATTTGCTCGGCCACCATTAACCAGACGTTTTCAGTTGGTGAGAGATCTGGAGAATGTGCTGGCCAGGGCAGCAGTGGAACATCTTCTGTATCCAGAAAGGCCCGTACAGGACCTGCAACATGCGGTCGTGCATTATCCTGCTGAAATGTAGGGTTTGGCAGGGATTCAATGAAGGGTAGAGAAAATGGTTCAAATGGCTCTGAGCACTATGAGACTTAACTTCTGAGGTCATCATTCCCCTAGAACTTAGAACTACTTAAACCTAACTAACCTAAGGACATCACACACATCCATGCCCGAGGCAGATTCGAACCTGCGACCGTAGAGGTCCCACTGTTCGAGACTGTAGCGCCTAGAACCACTCGGCCACGCGGGCCGGCGAATGAAGGGTAGAGCCATGGGTCGTAACACATCTGAAATATAACGTCCACTGTTCAGAGTGCCGTCAATGCGAACAAGAGGTGACCGAGACGTGTAACCAACGGCACCCCATACCATCACGCCGGGTGATACGCCAGTATGGCGATGACGAATACACGCTTACAGTGTGCGTTCACCGCGATGTCGCCAAACACGGATGCGACCATCGTGATGCTGTAAATAGAACCTGGATTAATCCGACAAAATGACGTTTTGCCATTCATGCACCCAGGTTCGTCGTTGAGTACACCATCGCTGGCGCTCCTGTCTGTGATACAGCGTCAAGGATAACCGCAGCCATTGTCTCCGAGCTGATAGTCCATGCTGCTGCAAACGTCGTCGATCTGTTCGTGCAGATGGTTGTTCTATTGCAAACGTCCCCAGCTGTTGACTCAGGGATCGAGACATGGCTGCACGATCCGTTACAGCCATGCGGATAAGATGCCTGTCATCTCGACTGCTAGTGATACGAGACTGTTGGGATCCAGCGCGGCGTTCCGTATTACCCTTCTGAACCCACCGATTCCATATTTTGCTAACAGTCATTGGATCTCGACCAACGCGAGCAGCAATGTCGCGATACGATAAACCGCAATCGCGATATGCTACAATCCGACCTTTGTCAAAGTCGGAAATGTGATGGTACGCATTTCTCCTCCTTACACGAGGCATCACAACAACATTTCACCAGGCAACACCGGTCAACTGCTGTTTGCGTGCGTTGGAAAATTTCCTCATTTCAGCACGTTGTAGGTGTCCCCACCGGCGCCAACCTTGTGTGAATGCTCTGAGAAGTTATTCATTAGCATATCACAGCAAATTCTTCCTGTCGGTTAAATATCGCGTCTGTAGCACGTCATCTTCGTGGTGCAGCAATTTTAATGGTCAGTAGCGTAATTATAAAACGTATGTACATCAAGTCTCCCCACCCCGTCCTTCCCCACAGTATATGCTGGAATGCCTAGGATCCGGGGAGATCTATACTGAAGCCCCAAAGAAACTGGTGTACGCATGCGTATTCATATACAGAGATACGTAAACAGACAGAACACGGCGCTCAGGTCGGTAACGCCTGTATAAGACAACAAGAGTATGGCGCCGTTGTTAGATCCGTTACTACTGATAACAGGTTATCAAGATTTAACTGATTTTGAACGTGGTGCTATAGTCGGCGCACGAGAGATGGACTCAGCACCTCCGAGGTAGCGATAAAATGAGTACGACCATTTCACGGGTGTACCATGAGTATCAGGAATCTGGTAAAACATCAAATATCCAACAGCACTGCGGCCGGGAAAAGATCCTGCAAGAGCTGGACCAACGATGACTGACGAGAAGTGTTCAACGTGGCAGAAGTGCAGCCCTTTCGCAAATTGGCGCATATTTCAGCACTTGGCCATGATCAAATGTCAGCATAATGTTGTGGGGCGTATGAAGTTGGAGTGATACGGGACCCCTGATACGTCTAGATACGACTATGACAGATGACACGCACATAATCATCCTGTCTGATCACCGGCATCCAGTCATGTCCATTGTGCATTCCGACGGACTCTGTCCATTCCAGCAGGACAACGCGACACCCCGCATGTCCAGAATTGTTACAGAGTAGTTCCAGGAACACTCTTCTAAGTTTAAACGCCACTGGAAACCAAGCTCCCCAGACATGAAGATTAGTGAGCATACCTGGATTACTTGCAACGTGATATTCAGATAAGATTTCCACCTCCTCGTACTCTTACGGATTTATGTTCAACCCTGCAGGATTCATGGCGTCAGTTTCCTGCAGCACTACTTCACACATTAGCCGAGACCATGGGACGTCGTGTTGAGGCACTTCTGCGTGCTTGGGGGGACCTTACACGATATTAGGCAGCTGTACCAGCTTCTATGGCTCTTCAGTGTATAACACCCCCAACACCAATCGTCACAAACATCCTTTAACAAATGGTCGCCATCGAACGTAACGGTTACACGTTATTAATCTGTAAATTGTGTGAAGTATTTTGTTTATAAATTATAGTCCATCTTGTTCAAAAATATGGAAACTTTGGTTGTAAGGAGATCAATTACATTAAATGTAGGTGCAAGGCCAAGGCTTTTTAAAAGTTGTCAGTCTTCTGCACTCACACAATTGTATTTAATACAAGATTTTAACCACTTTGCATTTACTTCGTCTTTTTTAAGATTCTTGTGTAAGTTATAATTACGTCGATTGTGACCATGCTTGTCAGGCAGATGTAGAATTCCGACGCCTAGCCACGATGCCTCTTCCTTCCTACCTCTTACGCGCACCATACATGTAGTGTATCGCTATTCCTTGTACCCAACTGGCCGCGTCCATCGGGGTCATTGAGAATAGACGGCGCCGGGATGGAAGAGGTCCAGGTGCACAATCGAAACATAGGGGTGGCGTAGCAGGAAAGCCAGTATCTGGCGGATAAGTTTACAGCACGCGCGTGAGGGGCCGCAGTTCAGTCTGTGTTCGTCCGTGTCTACCGTTGCGCAACAGGGGCACATAGGGCCGTCAGTTAGGTGACTGGGTCGTCGGGTCGGAAATTTCTCGTTAGTGACCACATGCCACGTCGACCGCACTGAGGTTGACAGGAAGGGCGCGTGGATGGCTCGCCAAACCCGCGTCCAGTCGACCTTGAGGTGGCGTCGCACACTGTCGTTAGCCATGAAACACTGTATTACATCTTTGCTGTCGGATACCGTGTCTCCGGCATACCACAAACATATAGCTGAGTTCCACGTAAAACGCCCTAATATGTGACAGCAAAGACGGTAAATGTCCATCAGGCACTGGTGGGCACAGCGTGTGTAACGACACATCTGCTATCAGGTTCCAGGAGGACTGTCTTTTGGTGAAAGCCAGTAGTCGCATTGAGCTTAGGTACAGCACCAACGCTCTGTGCTTGACGTGAATGAGTCCAGCACACCCCTTGTTGTTGTTGTGGTCTTCAGTCCAGAGACTGGTTTGATGCAGCTCTCCATGCTACTCTATCCTGTGCAAGCTTCTTCATCTCCCAGTACCTACTGCAGCATACATCCTTCTGAATCTGCTTAGTGTATTCATCTCTCGGTCTCCTTCTACGATTTTTACCCTCCACGCTGCCCTCCAGTACTAAATTGGCGATCCCTTGATGCCTCAGAACATGTCCTATCAACCGATCCCTTCTTCTAGTCAAGTTGTGCCACAAACTCCTCTTCTCCCCAATTCTATTCAATACCTCCTCATTAGTTATGTCATCTACCCATCTAATCTTCAGCATTCTTCTGTAGCACCACATTTCTAAAGCTTCTATTCTCTTCTTGTCTAAACTATTTATCATCCATGTTTCACTTTCATACATGGCTACACTCCATACAAATACTTTCAGAAACGACTTCCTGACACTTAAATCAATACTCGATGTTAACAAATTTCTCTTCTTCAGAAACGCTTTCCTTGCCATTGCCAGTATACATTTTATATCCTCTCTACTTCGACCATCATCAGTTATTTTGCTTCCCAAATAGCAAAACTCCTTTACTACTTTAAGTGTCTTATTTTCTAATCTAATTCCCTTAGCATCACCCGACTTAATTCGACTACATTCTATTATCCTCGTTTTGCTTTTGTTGATGTTCATCTTATACCCTCCTTTCAAGACACGGTTCATTCCGTTCAACTGTTCTTCCAAGTCCTTTGCTGTCTCTGACAGAATTACAATGTCATCGGCGAACCTCAAGTTTTTGATTCTTCTCAATGGATTTGAATTCCTACTCCGATTTTTCTTTTGTTTCCTTTACTGCTTGCTCAATATACAGATTGAATAACATCGGGGAGAGGCTACAACCCTGAATCACTCCCTTCCCAACCACTGCTTCCCTTTCATGTCCCTCGACTCTTATAACTGCCATCTGGTTTCTGTACAAATCGTAAATAGCCTTTCGCCCCCTGTATTTTACCCCTGCCACCTTCAGAATTTGAAAGAGAGTATTCCAGCCAACACTGTCAAAAGCTTTCTCTAAGTCTACAAGTGCTAGAAACGTAGGTTTGCCTTTCCTTAATCTTTCAAGATAAGTCGTAGGGTCAGTATTGCCTCAAGTGTTCCAACGTTTCTACGGAATCCAAACTGATCTTCCGCGAGGTCGGCTTCTACCATTTTTTCCATTATGGAAGCGTAAAGTAAGAGTAACAAAATGGATCTTAAAAACGGTACCAGCGTTCACCACGTGTAGAAACACTGCCTGTATCCTGGAAGCCATCGTGTCTGTCA
Source organism: Schistocerca serialis cubense (assembly GCF_023864345.2). NCBI lineage: Eukaryota > Metazoa > Arthropoda > Insecta > Orthoptera > Acrididae > Schistocerca > Schistocerca serialis. The sequence continues at coordinate 283,298,560 of NC_064638.1, read as the reverse complement.
TCGGTAAAACGTGGGCGTAATCGTTAAGGTGAGAAGCCATATACACATTAGCGTATTGAGCGCGTTGGCAAATGTCCCACTATGTGAATTTGCTGAGGCGAGCCTCAATGCGGAGTCGTCGTAAGACCATACGATACGTAAAGGCCGCCGTACGTTGTATTTGTCGGTGGAGCGATATCCCTAAACATGTGAGAACTGGGACCTTTATTAGGGGCACATCCAGTTCTGCGAGCATGCCTCGTCCCACCTCTACGTAGCGTGATTTTGCAGAGGTTGATCACACTGCCTGCCACCGCCCCATACCGTTGGAGTCAGGAAGGCACTGGCGAATAACATGGCAGAAAGAGGACAACTCTTTCTGAGGACTTGTTGACACGGACGGAGGTGGACCGATAGCCGTTTACCATAATCGTCGTGACCACCCCATGGATCAAACGAAGCACAACGGATGTCGTCATGCGAGGGACACAGATGTGTTCCATAACTGCACGCAGGAAACCATGTTCGACGCGATCGAAAGCATGGTCAAAATCCAGCGCAAGAAGAGCGCCGTGGAGGCGGCATGTTTGTATTAGCACCACCACGTCTCTATAGGTGCTCAAAGTCGTAATCACATTAGTGTCACTTCCGAGGCAGGTTTGATCAGAGTGAATGGCAGCAGCCATTACCGTAGATTTGAGCCTCTCACGGAGGATGCGTGTCAACAGTTTGTAGTCGGTGTTCAGCATTGTCAATGGGCGAAAATCAGTGGACGAAAGCGTCCTCCAGGTTTGGGTAGCGGAATTAAGAGACACTCAGTGAATACAGATGGTACTTGAAAATCGGGGTTCAGGAGTTCTCTATGCATCCTGACCCAAAATGGGCCCATAAGATCAAAAACAAGTTTTATAAAATTCAACAGGGTGTCCGTCAGGGCCTGGCGTTTTGTTGGGATCACTGCGCAACACAGCCTCTCGTATGTCATCCAAAGACACATCCAATAAGAGCTTAGCATCATTGTGTGTATTCCGAGAGACGGGTAGGTCAGATAGGACTTCCCTGACTCCTACATCCATGTTGTAATACCGCTCGTAGAGAAGTTTATATGACTGTGAACGCTAGGACGTCCATTTACTTTTCAGCTCGTCGTCCATCCTCCGTCTCGACCTCCGTAATGAGCTGCCTCTTGCGTCTTCTCCTGTCTTGAATGCTATGGTGGAGGGAAGGTCGTTCTCCATTTGGCTATCTGTGCACGACTCAACGCCGGACCCAAACTATCATGCACACATGTCCAAAGGAACTTTGAATGGTACATGGAATCACACAGGCCCTGCAATATCGTATCTTTATGTGTCTTGATATCGTCTCGCGAGTTCTAAATCACGACGATGCAAGTTTTATCTGTTACATCTCACGTTGTTTCTGACATTATGAACCACCAATAGCCACCCACCTCCGATTCATGAATGGAGGAAAACGCTTCAACAAATCTTTAAAGTTTCAGGAAGTGCCTAATTTCTCCCATTATCAAACACTTGAATAGTACGGTCAAGATAACTACCGTTCTGTTTTCAGTAAAGCTGCTTTTTCACACTCGTAATTGTTTATGACGGTATAAAAATGGTTCAGATGGCTCTGAGCACTATGGGACTCAACTTCTGAGGTCATTAGTCCCCTAGAACTTAGAACTAGTTAAACCTAACTAACCTAAGGACATCACCCACATCCATGCCCGAGGCAGGACTCGAACCTGCGACCGTAGCGGTCTCCCGGTTCCAGACTGCAGCGCCTGGAACCGCACGGCCACTTCGGCCGGCTATGACGGTACACAGAGGATAGAAATAAGATGTAGAAATGCAAATGCTAGCCCAGGTTGCACTGTTGTAGACTGAATCTCCAAAGAAACTGGTATAGGCATTCGTATTCAAATACACAGATATGTAAAGAGCCAACGCCTATATAAGACAAAAAGTGTCTGCCGCAGATGTTAGATCGGTTACTGCTGCTTAAATGGCAGGTTATCAAGGTTTAAGTGAGTTCGAACGTGGTGTTATAGTCGACGCACAAACATGGGACACAAGCATCTCCGAGGTGGCAATGAAGTGGGGATTTTCCCGTACGACCAGTTCGCGATTCTACCGTGAACATCAGGAATCTGGCAAAACATCACATCTCCGACATCGTTACGGTCGGAGAAAGATCCTAAAAGAACGGGACCAACGACGACTGAAGAGAATCGTTCAGCCTGGCAGAAGTGCAACTCTTACGCAAATTGCTGCAGATATCAGTGCTGGACCATCAACAAGTGTCGGCGTGCGAAACTTTCAACGAAACGTCATCGATATAAGCTTTCGGAGCCGAAGGCCCACTCGCGTACCCTTGATGACTGCACGACACAAAACTTTACGACTCGCCTGGGGTCGTCAACACTGGCATTGGACTGTTGGTGACTGGAAACGCGTTGCCTGGTCGGAGAGTCTCGTTTCAAATTACATTGACCGGATAGATGTGTACGGGTATGGAGACAGCATCGTGAATCCATGGACCCTGCATGTCAGCAGGGGACTGTTGAAGCTGGTGGAGTCTCTGTAATGGGGTGCGGTGCATCCAGTTGGAGTAGTGTAGCGCCCCTGATACGTCTAGATGTGACTGTGACAGGTGACACGTATGTAAGCATCCTGTCTGATGACCTGCATCCATTCATGTCCATTGTGCATTCCGACGGACGTGCGCAATTCCAGCAGGACAATGCGACACCCCACACGTCCATAATTTCTACATAGTGATTCTAGGAACACTTTTCTGAGTTTAAACACTTCCGCTGGCCACCGGACTCCCCAGACATGAACATTATTGAGCATATCTGGGATGCCTTGCAACGCACTGTTCCGAAGATATCTGTACCCGCTCGTAGTATTACGGGTTTATGGACAGCCCTGCAGGATGCATGGTGTCAGTTCCCTCCAGCACTACATCAGACATTACTCAAGTCCATGCCACGTCATGTTGCGGCACTTCTGTGTGCTCGCAGGGGCCCTACAAGATATTAGTCAGGTGTAGCAGTTTCTTTGGCTGTTCAGTGTATTTGGCCACGAACATCTCTGTTCAACGTTCTCAGTAGGTTTCAAGTTTTAGCCGTGATCAAAACTGTGCTCTGTGTAGTTAAGAGAACATTGTCTCGGAGCCAAGTGCGTTCGTACCTGGGCAGATAGCTGTTGTTCGTGTGGAGTGTGATTCCGTAACCGAGGCAACCGAAGTATCTGGTGTTTCAGAAGGCAGTTCATGGAAGAGTCATATCGCTTACAGGGAAAGCGGAGAAACGTAGACGAAAGTGTGGGTTGAGTGATCGTGACGGACGGTCACTGAAGAGTGGTTGTGGCGAAAAATATACGGACGACATATGCAAAAGTCGCTTTAGAACTGAATGTCGCACTCGCTGACCATGTCAGCATCAGAATCAGGGAACGGTTGCTGAGCTGGGATGCCAGAGCTATTCATCAGTGTCTGTGACAGTGAAACGTTGTGACGTAGCCAAAAAAACCTACACTGTGGAGCTATGCAAGGATTTGGTCGGGTGAGTGGTATTTCAAACTGTTTCCAACTAGTGGCTGAATAACGTCCCAAGAGTGAGACATGGTGGGTTTTCGGTGATGATTTGGACTGCCATATCGTGGTATTCCATCAGCCCCGTTGTTTCTCGACGAGGTCACATTACTGCCAAGGATTATGTCACCATTCTGGCTGTTAAGTTCCATTCCATTGTACAATGTTTGTTCCCTAACGATGATACTTTTTTCGGAAAAGGTAATACGGTTCCTGTTCATACAGCTCGCATCATCGAGGACTGATTCTGCGAGCACGAGGAGGAATTTTAGAGTATCCCCTAGGCATTACAGCCATCTGATCTCAATATTATTCAGGCTTAGTGATCTACTTCGGTGAGAAGGGTACTTGATCCCTATCCACCTCCACCATCGTTACCTGAAGTTTCCATTATTTTGCAGAAAGAGTGGTTTAAGATTCTCTTGAAAATCGTAAAGGACTTGTGTTAATCCATTCCGAGCGACTGGAAGCTATTTTGAAAGCTAACACTTTTCGTAAACTGTGTTAGACATGGTAATGAGTTGTGTTTTTGGTTTCTCCATGTTTTTGTCAAAGCCCTATATATCCTGAACTATGTGTTGCACGATGGTATAATTTTGCAGGTACATTGAGTAGTACGCGCCTGGAAAATGTATTCAAATAGATTTGATAGTAAATAAGTAAATAACTAAACTGTCATGAATGTTGCAGAAGTTTTACTGCGTGAACAGTGACCAGCTTTTTTCCTTTCATTCCTTTGTGTGGGGTATTAATGAGAAAAAGTTTCATATTACGTACAAAGTTTTTGGAAGTCGCCAAGAGCTCACATTCTCAAATGATACATGAATATACCCTACGTAATTTGCAAGCTATGAGTTACACTGTCTCATCTCATATACGCATTTTCTAACTTTAATACTTAACCTACTGTGTTCAGTATTTCATGTAAGGTTACACCTCATAAGGAGCAGGTTTCGATTCAGTTCTAATTTCTCAAATTTTGTCAATAATTAAATGACATACGGTCATGTTTGAGATGCCCTTGGAATCTGTTAGGCAGCCTGCAATTACGATTAGCTGACGGAGTGGACATTTTACTCATTTCGTAGTATACAAAGACATTAAAGACACATACTGTGTTGTTGAGAAAGTGTCATGATGATCTCTCTACTGGCAAAAGATTCTGGACTCAACCCCCATTAGGATTTCCGCAAGGGGACTGCCAAGGGGGAGGTGATCAAGCGAAAAAGATTGAATAACCAACGAAAGGATAACGGTCTACGAGTCAGGGCGTGGAGTTTCGGAAGATTGAACGTGGTAGGGAAAGTAGAAAATCTGAAGTGGGAAGTGCTAAGAGTCAATCTAGATACGGTGAAGGTCAGTGAAATGAAATGGAAAGAAGACATGTATTTTTGGTTAGGTGAGTTTATGGTACTATCATCATGGGAGTAGGGTTCATTATGAATAGGAATGTACGGCAGCAAGTGAGTTACTGTGAACAGTTCAGTGATAGTGTTGCTCTCATCACAATCGACAGCAAGCAAGCTACAACAATAGTTCAGGTATTCATGCCCACGTCACAAGCCAAAGATGAAGAGATAGAGACAATATATGAGGATATTGAACAGGTAATTCAGTACGTAAAGGGAATTGAAAATCTAATAGTCATGGGGGATTGAAATGGAGTTGTAGGTGAAGAAGTAAAAGACAGGCTTACGGGAGAATATTGGCTTGATACTAGGAATTTGAGAGGAGAAACATTAAAAGATTTCCGCAATAAATTTCAGCAAGTAATAGCGAATACTATGTCCAAGATGTGTAGTGAAGGAGGTATACTTGGAAAAAGCCAGGATATACGGGAAGATTACAGGTAAAATACATCATGGTCAGGCAGAGATTCCGAAATCAGATATCGGATTGTAAAGCGTACCCAGGAACAGAAACAGACTCAGATCACAATTAAGTAGTGATGAAGAGAAGGCTGAATATTAAGAGACTAGTCAAAAGATGACTCTGAGCACTATGCGACTTAACTTCTGAGGTCATCAGTCGCCTAGGACTTAGAACTAATTAAACCTATCCAACCTAAGGACATCACACACATCCATGGCCGAGGCAGGATTCGAACCGGCGACCGTAGCAGTTGCACGGTTCCGGACTGTAGCGCCTACAATCGCTCGGCCACCGCGGCCTGCACCGCGCTAGAAGTTTCGTGGATGTGTGTTCTGTCGTGGAACTTTGGACCAAGCCACGCCATATCGTCTGGCATTTCCAGCGTAGAGGTTGAGTTATTTACCGGATGTTTTTCAGATATTTTGGCATCAGACACAAGAGTTCAAGCACCTCAAGCGTCCGGTAGTCCTAATGTATTGACGTAGCGATGGCTCGGCTTCAGAATGTAACGCCTAGAACCGCACGGCCACTCCGGCCGGCTACTAGTCAGGAAGATTCAGTGTGTAAAGAAGTGTGATATGGAAGTGCTAAGGAATGAGGAGGCACGCTTGAAGTACTCGGAGGTTATAGATAGTGCCATAAAGTATAGCTCAGCAGGTTGTTCAGATGAAGAGGAATGGAGATCTTTAAAAAGGGCAACAGCGGAAGTTGGATAGAAAGGCATTAGTACAAAGAAGGTAGTTACGAAGCAGCCGTAGGTAACAGGAGAAATACTTCAACTGATCGATGAAAGAAGTAATTACAAAAATGTTCTGGCAAGTTCAGGAATACAGAAATACAATGACACAGGAATGAAAAAATTGAAAATACAGAGAAGCTAATGCGAAATAGCTGCAAGAAAAATGTGAACAAATCAAAAAGAAGTGATTGTCGGAAGCACTGCCTCACCATATTGAGACGTCAAAATAAAAGCAAGGATGGTAACGTTACGAGTGCCATGGCAGTTCCACATTACATGCAGAGGAAATAGCGGATAGGTTGAAAGTGTACATTGAAGATCTCTATGAGGGGGAAGACTTTCTCATGACATGACAAGAAAAGGAAGAGGAGTCGATATAGAAGAGATAGGTCATCTAGTATTAAAATCCGAATTTAAAAGAGCTTTTGAAGACTTAAAATCGAACAAGACAAAAGGAATAAATAACATTCCATCAGAATTCCCAAAATCATTGAGGGAAGTGGCAAAAAAGGACTTTTCACGTTGGTGCGTAGAATGTATGAGTCTGGAGATACATCATCTAACTTTCGGAAATATATCATCCACATGATTCCAAAGACAGTAAGAGCCGACATGTTCGCAAATTATCACACAGTCATCTTAACAGCTCATGCATCCAAGATTTGACAAGAATAATACACAGAAGAATGCAAAAGAAAATTGAGGATGTCTTAGATGATGATCTGTCTGGCTTTGAAAAGGAAAAGACACCAGAGAGGCAACTCTGACGTTGAAGTTGGCCGGTCGATGTGGCCGAGCGGTTCTAGGCGCTTCAGTCCGGAACCGCACGACTGCTACAGTCGCAGGTTCGAATCCTGCCTCGAGCATGGATGTGTGTGATGTCCTTAGGTGAGTTAGATTTAAGTAGTTCTAAGTCTAGGGGACTGATGACCTCAGATGTTAAGTCCCATAGTGCTCAGAGCCATTTGAATCATTTGACGTTGTGGTTGATAATGGAGGCAAGGCTAAAGACACGTTCAAATGTTTTGTCGTCCTGGGAAAAGCGTTCAACAATGCCAAGTGGTGCAAGATGTTAGAATATTGAGGAAAATAGGAATACGCTATGGGGAAAGACGGGTAATAAGTGTATAAGAATCATGAAGGGAACAATAAGAGTGGAAAAAGAAGAACGAAATGCTCGGATTACAGTGGGTGTAACGAAGGGATGCAGTTTTTCACCTCTACTGTTCAATCTACACAATGAAGAAGAAATGACGGAAATAAAAGAAACGATCAAGAGTGGAATTAAAATTCAAGATGAAAGGATATCAATGAAATTCGCTGTCGACATTGCTATCCTTAGTGAAAATGAAGACCAATTACATGATCTGCTGAATGTCATGAACTGTCTGATGAGTCCAGAATATGGATTGAGATTACATCGAAGAAAATCGAAAGTAATAAGAAGTAGCAGAAACTAGAACAGCCAGAAACTTAACAACATAAGAATTGGGGGTCTAGCTCTGGCAAAAAGGGCATTCCTGGTCAACAGTAGCCAAGTAGTATCAAATACAGACTTTGGGGAAGAAATTTCTGATAATGTACGTTTGGAGCATAGCAGTGCATGGTAGTGAAACGTGGGCTGTGGGAATACCTCAACAGAAGATAATCGAAGCGTTTGATATCTGGTGCTACAGGCCAATGTTAAAAACTGGGTGAACTGATAAGGTAAGGAATCAGGAGGTTCTGCGCAGAATCGGAGAGGAAAGGAATGCACGGAAAACACTGACAAGCAGGGAATAGCTTCCATGGTACTATAGGGAATTGTAGCGTGCAAAAACTGCAGTGGGAAACGGAGATTGGAATACACCCAGCAAACAACGGAGGACACAGGTTGCAAGTAACACTCTGAGATGAAGGGCATGGCGCAGATGAGTAATTCGTAGCGGGCCGCACCAAACCAGTGAGAAAACTGAGGGCTCAAAAAAGAAAAAAGAAAAAAAAGAGGCTGTAAAGGAGTTACACTAAGGAAAAAAATTCGGTACGTTGCGCCGTGCCAGAGTTACTTACCATTAAAGCAAAGCGATGAGAAACAATATGAAAAGGCTCTAAAGGTTTCATGTTAAGGAAAAAAAATTCGGTACATTGCGCCGTCTCCCATTTATTTAGCATTGCCATTAGCGCAACGGCTTGATTGGCTAATTTCAAATTCCAATTAACTCGAAAATGACGTAACGTGTCGATTTTTTTCTTAAAAGTTATTTCTTATCACAACCTTTCTAGAAACTCCGTTACAAGCACTTCAAGCTGTTTCTGACTACCCTGTAGACATCATTTACACATAATTAAATTTTCACTCTTCAGTGGTGTATGCGCTAATAGGAAACTTCCTGGCAGATTAAAATTGTGAGGCGGACCCATAATCGAACTCGGAACCTTTGCCTTTTGCAGGCAAGTCCTCTACCAGCTGAGTTGTGCTTGGGTAGCTCAGTTGGTAGAGCACTTCCTCGAGAACGGCAAAGGCTCGAGTTCGAGTCTCTGTGCGGCACACAGTTTTAATCTACCAGGAAGTTTCATCATTTACAAAATTCAAATATGTGTGAAATCTTATGGGACTTAACTGCTAAGGTCATCAGTCCCGAAGCTTACACACTACTTAACCTAAATTATCCTAAGGACAAACACACACACACCCATGCCCAATGGAGGACTCGAATCTCCGACGGAACCAGTCACACAGTCCAAATTTCTCTTCTTCAGAAACGCTTTCCTTGCCATTGCCAGTCTACATTTTATATCCTGTCTACTTCGTCCATCATCAGTTATTTTGCTCCCCAAATAGCAAAACTCCTTTACTACATTAAGTGTCTCATTTCCTAATCTAATACCCTCAGCATCACCCGACTTAATTCGACTACATTCCATTATCCACGTTTTGCTTTTGTTGATGTTCATCTTATATCCTCCTTTCAGGACACTATCCATTCCATTCAACTGATCTTCCAAGTCCTTTGCTGTCTCTGACAGAATTACAATGTCATCGGCGAACCTCAAAGTTTTTATTTCTTCTCCATGGAATTTAATACCTACTCCGAATTTTTCTTTTGTTTCCTTCACTGCTTGCTCAATATACAGATTGAATAAGGTTGGGGAGAGGCTAAAACCCTGTTTCACTCCCTTCCCAACCAATGCTTCCCTTCCATGCTCCTCAACTCTTATAACGGCCATTTGGTTTCTATACAAATTGTAAATAGCCTTTCGCTCCCTATATTTTACCCCTGCCACCTTCAGAATTTGAAAGAGAGTATTCCACTCAATATTGTCAAAATCTTTCTCTAAGTCTACAAATGCTAGAAACGTGGGTTTGCCTTTCCTTAATCTTTCTTCTAAGATAAGTCGTAGGGTCAGTATTGCCTCATGTGTTCCAACATTTTCTACGGAATCCAAACTGATCTTCCCCAAGATCGGCTTCTACTAGTTTTTCCATTCATCTCTAACGAATTCGTGTTAGTGTTTCGCAGCTGTGACTTATTAAACTGAAGCCCGCATCTCGTGGTCGTGCGGTAGCATTCTCGCTTCCCACGCCCGGGTTCCCGGGTTCGATTCCCGGCGGGGTCAGGGATTTTCTCTGCCTCGTGATGGCTGGGTGTTGTGTGTTGTCCTTAGGTTAGTTATGTTTAAGTAGGTCTAAGTTCTAGGGGACTGATGACCATAGATGTTAAGTCCCATAGTGCTCAGAGCCATTTATTATACTGATAGTTCGGTAATTTTCACATCTGTCAACACCTGCTTTCTTTGGGATTGGATTTATTATATTCTTCTTGAAGTCTGAGGGTATTTCGCCTGTCTCATACATCTTGCTCACCAGATGGTAGAGTTTTGTCAGGACTGGCTCTCCCAAGGCCGTCAGTAGTTCTAATGGAATGTTGTCTACTCCCGGGGCCTTGTTTCGACTCATGTCTTTCAGTGCTCTGAAAAACTCTTCACGCAGTATCATATCTCCCATTTCATCTTCATCTACATCCTCTTCCATTTCCATAATATTGTTCTCAAGTACATCGCCCTTGTATAGACCCTCTATATACTCCTTCCACCTTTCTGCTTTCCCTTCTTTGCTTAGAACTGGGTTTCCATCTGAGCTCTTGGTATTCATATAAGTGGTTCTCTTTTCTCCAAAGGTCTCTTTAATTTTCCTGTAGGCTGTATCTATCTTACCCCTAGTGAGATTAGCCTCTACATCCTTAGATTTATCCTCTAGCCATCCCTGCTTAGCCATTTTGCACTTCCTGTCGATCTCATTTTTGAGACGTTTGTATTCCTTTTTGCCTGCTTCATTTACTACATTTTTATATTTTCTCCTTTCATCAATTAAATTCAATATTTCTTCTGTTACCCACGGATTTCTACTAGCCCTCGTCTTTTTATCTACTTGATCCTCTGATGCCTTCACTACTTCATCTCTGAAAGCTACCCATTCTTCTTCTACTGTATTTCTTTCCCCCACTCCTGCCATTTGTTCCCTTACGCTCTCTCTGAAACTCTGTACAACGTCTGGTTTAGTCAGATTATCCAGATCCCATCTCCTTAAATTCCCACCTTTATGCAGTTTCTTCAGTTTTAATCATAACCAATAGATTGTGGCCCGAGTCCACATCTGCCCCTGGAAATGTCTTACAATTTAAATCCTGGTTCCTAAATCTCTGTCTTACCATTATATAATCTATCTGAAATCTGTCAGTATCTCCAGGCTTTTTCCACGTATACAACCTTCTTTTATGATTCTTGAACCAAGTGTTAGCTATGATTAAGTTGCGCTCTGTGCAAAATTCTACCAGGCGGCTTCCTCTTTCATTTCTTAGCCCCAATCCATAGTCACCTACTACGTTTCCTTCTCTTCCTTTTCCTACTACCGAATTCCAGTCACCCATGACTATTAAATTTTCGTCACATTACAGGTAAATAAAGTTAAAAAACTAAGAAGTTACAACACAGAAAAAAAATCGTACTGTCACAATAACTCATGCGTCCTCGTAACAAACTTGGGAGGCTAGCCAGCGCAGAGAACAGATTTGTGTTCCTCGCAGAGAGAGACGGCGCTGCCTCGGGAAGCAGCCGCTCCGCCCCCGATCTGCCCCCAGGCGGGCGGCGGTGGCGCGGTCACGGCCAGACATCTTGTTCTCGCGCGCCCGTGACGTCTTTATCTGCCGGCAGCGAGTGTTCTGCGCCGGGGCGTGCGCCGCCGTCACAATATTTCCCACCCGCAGCGCAAACATTTATTCCCACCCCCTCCCCAGCGCAGCCTCCAGCCGGCTGGAGCGCGCATCGATATTCCATGAATTCCAGTCAATTGAGCGCCCCCTGCCGCCGCACCGGCCACTTTGGAGGCGGATCTTTGTCCCGATCCCGCAGGCATCCATCACCGCCGCCCGATGGCTTCCGGATACGGCGGGATAGGATGGGATATGTCGGAGCTGCGCCTCGCTGACCCGACATCCGCCGTTCTGTCCCCTGCAGACGGTCCCAGTTCCTTCGCTGTCGTTTGTGTTCCACCGTGCCACGCTTGGTATTTCTTCTCAATGTCAGATTAAATACCAGGCGTTCTTACTGGTACAGGACTGCGAGGATGAAGACCTCTGCAGATATCCGCACGGATATATGCTTTCCGGACAAAAGCTTGCACGGATACGGATATCTACGGAAATATTTGTGTATATTCTCAATATTTATCTAGGTAAAACTTTCTGCACCAAAAATCGCGTAAATATTTCCTCATTCACAACAAGCTGTTTCGGCAGACATTGAGGTCATCTTCAGGTCTTCAAAAATTTTCGCTACAAAAAATATGTTCAAATGTGTGTGAAATTTTATGGGACTTAACTGCTAAGGTCATCAGTCCCTAAGCTTACACACTACTTAACCTAAATTATCCTAAGGACAAACACACACTCCCATGCCCGAGGGAGGACTCGAACCTCCGTCGGGATCAGCCGCACAGTCCATGACTGCAGCGCCTTAGACCGCTCGGCTAATCCCCCGCGCGGATTTTCGTTAGAAAACGCACTCATTTCTGGTTGGAATCCCAGGCCAAGTTGTCATGTTGGTGAATAACATGTACGACTTAACACAAAGGATTGTCACCTTTTTTATTTTGAATGTTTTATTAGGACAATCCTTTGTATAATGTGCTACATTTTATCCACTAACACCACAACTTGGCATCAGTTGCAACTCAAAGTGGACACATTTTATAAAAAATTTTTTTGGAGACCTGAAGATCAGAGCAATGGCTGTCGAAACCGGCTGTTGTAACTAAAGAAATGTTTACGAGATTTTAGCTTTAGAATATTTTTACTAAGGAAAACAGATCACTGCTTCTGATTTCTCAACACGAGGAAATTCATCCAGTAATTGTCAGTTCGAGCTTACAAGTTAAATGGTGTTACCGGTTTTCGTCAAACTGTTGTGGGGTGAAAGCACGCGTTTGCATGAAACGTTCTAAGGAGTGTTGAAAATTTGTATGGATTCGAAGAATTCCTGCAGATTACAAGGTCCTATTTCGGTTTGGCTCTGTTCCGTTCTGTACGCCCTATACCAGCACCTAAAATGTTTTCGCCGTGACCGTAAATTTAGTGCAGTCTGCCCACTTCAGTGCAACTGAAAGGACGTTCAAGACATAAAGTTTCTGACGCCCTAGGTTAACGTTTCGTTGTGCGTGAGTGACGAGTTACAGAGTGCATCGAAGTATACATGACTCTGAGAGTCAGCGAAGGAAACAGCACGAATATGAATAATATGAAATTGGATGCACTTCCTAATACTCCGGAGAATTGTATTTATTTGATCACGAACTGGTTTTAAGTCTCTTAGGCCATCTCCAAGTGATAACTAAATGTTGAAAACAAAATTAAAATGACATGTGACTTACACGGATATTATTTGCACACAATACACAAAACTGATGATATGCAGAGTTATTATATTGAAATCGATTAATTTTTCATGGCATGTCGAAATAGCTTCGAGGTTAAAAGTCATATTACTCGGTCGACTTTCCCGCTTTGCAGACGCAATTTGCAAGCCTCTGTTGCCACTGGGATCCGAATTATAGCTTGTAACTTGGAGCTGTGTAACGTAACTCCGTCAGGGGGTGAGAAAGGACATGCTGTAATGGAGTTTCTAACCGCGGACACCGTGCCGCCAATGAAATTCCCTAGAAGAATGAAAGCTTTGTACGGTGATAATTGCCCCCTACGTCAGTAATGTGCGTCGTTGTATTCATCGTGCCCGTAATACAGGAAACCCTGGTGTTCACCGCAACATGTGTGACAGAGCTCGTGTACCAACCGACGATACTCATAGGAATCCAGTTGATGGACTCGTGAGAGAAAGTCATCTGATAACGAAGTCGAAGCTCTAAGGTAAGTGTGGAACATTGCACGAGTACCTACAGCCCATTAGTGCAGGCCTGCGGTACAGAAAACTGTAAACACGGTGGGTGCCTCGAATGCTCACTCTTGACATCAAACTGACGAGACTGGGCATATGTAAACAATTTCTTCTGCGTTTTGAGCTCGAGGGTGATGGGTTCAAAAATGGTTCAAATGACTCTAAGCACTATGGGACTTAACATCTGAGGTCATCAGTCCCCTAGACTTAGAACTACTTAAACCTAACTAACCTAAGGACATCACACACATCCATGCCCGAGGTAGGATTCGAACCTGCGACCGTAGCAGCAGCGCCGTTCCGGACTGAGGCACCTAGAACCGCTCGGCCACAACGGCGGGTGGTAATGGGTTCCTGAACAAAATTATAACAGGTGATGAAAGCTGGGTTCACCATTTTGAACCCGAAAACAAGAGAGCATCAATGGAGTTACTCTATAGGGCATCACCTGCACCAGAAAAGTTGAAGGTCTTGTCATCAACAGGGAAAGTCATGCTCACAGTGTTTCGGTATGTTGAAGATGCTGGGCATTGGAATTCATGCCTATTTATTCACACTGCCACTACAGACACTCCTATCGTTTTAATATTATCTGTCATATTAAAATTGTTGTCTCTTAGGTAACTATGATGCGATAAAGGTACTGTACGTGCGAAACCCCGGACCGATCTAAGAAAGAATTGATGGCCTTAATCAGATAAGGTTAAATAATGAAATAAAAGTAAAATATAGCAACCACTATAAACTCTACAAGATACTGCGAGACGCTAAGACAACTGAAACCACGAATTCGAAAAGTTCGCCCATACGTGGAGTACCCTCTCTTTTAGTATAACAAAGCCAGACCGCACGCGAGTGATGCGAAATCTGCAACAATCCGACGTCTTGGGTTCACTGTCATCGATCATCCTCATACAATGTCAACTTGGCCCATCCGATTTTGATCTCTTTTCAAAACTTAGAGAACATCTCCGAGGACTTCACTTTGATAGTGATTGAGCGGTGCAAGCATATGTGAGGTTCTACAACCTCCGTCAATAATGTGTAACTCTGTTCGGTGACGGTATCAACAAACTGGTCTCTTCTTGGGATAAATGAGTTCGAAGCCTGGATGACTGTGTTGAGAAGAAAATGCGAAGAATAAAGTTGTAGAATGTTAATAAAGTCGGTTTTAATTAAAAAGGTTCAAGAGCGTTGACATAAAAATTCAGAGGTATTACATTTTAGAGCGCCCTCGTGTATTAACTAGAGAAATGAAGCAACATTATTTTTGTGGAGATTGATTTAACATCAGATAAAAAGTACAGTTAAATATTCAGTTTTAACATAGTATTCGTAATTTAACAGAGGAGAAAAGGAAACTGAGTCTGGTCATTTAATACTGTATCTGTGTCATATGTTTCTTGATTTTCAGTATTCCAATAGGTTCATGTCTCTGCTTTTCTTGAAAGAGTGTAAAACATCATATGAGTGGTTCTCTGTTAAAACTGATGGGTTAAAGTTGAACCTTCCTTCTGTAATTTCCAGCTTCTGTCGTACTTATATGACGTAAGTGCCACAGCTCTGCCTGACTGAACAGCATTACGTTTCCATAGTGACTGCAAGTATTTTTATACACACCACTCCATGCTAAGGGCTCCAGTTAGTTTTTCTTATTCAACAACAATTTTGATAGATATCAAATTAAACACCTTTCAGCCGTCAATTTTCAGCCTTATTTAATTATGCAACCAGTTTCAGCGTTCTACTACGACATCTTCAGGCCCTTGACCTACGTGTAAGAATAATCTACCTCGCTTGTGATCGAAACAGAGGCTAGCAATACTAGTATTGGTAGATATGTGCTACAGTAACCACTTCAAACATCACCCGCTGACTGTTTCCAGCCAGGGAGATTATTCCTACACGTTGGTCAGGCCTTGAAGATGATGTAGTAGAACGCAGAAACTTGTTGCCCAGTAAAATAAGGTTGGAAATTGACGGCTGAAAGGCGTTTAATTTGAATCCTCTGTCGAACAGCCGGGCTCCGCGACCATCGCTATAAAGATGGACACAAGTCTTTAGTGTCTGCGAATGAGCATGAAGGTCAAATCCTCGAGGATGAAGCACGGATACTTCTGGCACCTCTCTTGACGACATAGACCTCTAGTTATTGGTTATCTTCCATCGTCATGAAGCATTTATCCCATTGTACGGCTAAACTGCTCCCATAATTCTGCAAATTTATTTAATTTACCTTTGCGTCAGATGCCCTTATTGCCGTAACGGTCGTTAGTTAATCAACATGGGTGGAGGGGGGGGGGTGAGGGGGGAGGGGAGAGGAGGAAATCGTGTCTGTCTGTGAATCGAGCTGTGTGACAAAGTATTTGTAAATGTTTGTGTGTGTAATACATTGACGGAAAAAAATCGCTACACCTTAAAATAATTAACGTAGGGTAACGAAATTTCGGAAACTAATATAAACGATAACATTGCAAGATCAAAGGCTAATGTAAGGGCGGGATACACAGGGCTATTACAAATGATTGAAGCGATTTCATAAATTCACTGTAGCTCCACACTACAGATACGTAGAAAAACTCATAAAGTTTTGTTCGGCTGAAGCCGCACTTTAGGTTTCTGCCGCCAGAGCGCTCGAGAGCGCAGTGAGACAAAATGGCGACAGGAGCCGATAAAGCGTATGTCGTGCTTGAAATTCACTCACATCAGTCAGTCATAACAGTGCAACGACACTTCATGACGAAGTTCAACAAAGATCCACCAACTGCTAACTCCATTCGGCGATGGTATGCGCAGTTTAAAGCTTCTGGATGCCTCTGTAAGGGGAAATCAACGGGTCGGCCTGCAGTGAGCGAAGAAACGGTTGAACACGTGCGGGCAAGTTTCACGCGTAGCCCGCGGAAGTCGACGAATAAAGCAAGCAGGGAGCTAAACGTAACACAGCCGACGGTTTGGAAAATCTTACGGAAAAGGCTAAAGCAGAAGCCTTACCGTTTACAATTGCTACAAGCCCTGATACCCGATGACAAAGTGAAACGCTTTGAATTTTCGGCGCGGTTGCAACAGCTCATGGAAGAGGATGCGTTCAGTGCGAAACTTGTTTTCAGTGATGAAGGAACATTTTTTCTTAATGGTGAAGTGAACAGACACAATGTGCGAATCTGGGCGGTAGAGAATCCTCACGCATTCGTGCAGAAAATTTGCAATTCACCAAAAGTTAACGTGTTTTGTGCAATCTCACGGTTTAAAGTTTACGGCCTCTTTTTCTTCTGCAAAAAAAAAAAAAACACGTTACAGGACACGTGTATCTGGACATGCTGGAAAATTGGCTCATATCACAACTGGAGGCCGACAGCGCCGGCTTCATCTTTGAACAGGATGGTGCTCCACCGCACTTCCATCATGATGTTCGGCATTTCTTAAAAAGGAGATTGGAAAACCGATGGATCGGTCGTGGTGGGGATCACGATCAGCAATTCATGTCATGGCCTCCACGCTCTCCCGACTTAACCCCATGCGATTTCTTTCTGTGGGGTTATGTGAAGGATTCAGTGTTTAAACCTCCTCTACCAAGAAACGTGCCAGAACTGCAAGCTCGCATCAACGATGCTTTCGAACTCATTGATGGGGACATGCTGCGCCGAGTGTGGGAGGAACTTGACTATCGGCTTGATGTCTGCCGAATCACTAAAGGGGCACATATCGAACATTTGTGAATGCCTAAAAAAACTTTTTGAGTTTTTGTATGTGTGTGCAAAGCATTGTGAAGATATCTCAAATAATAAAGTTATTGTAGAGCTATGAAATCGCTTCAATCATTTGTAATAACCCTGTACTGTTACAAATGTGAAATGCTGTTTAACCTCCAGAACGTTGAATACGAACATGCAAACGTGCATACATTGTGTTGTACAGGTGCTGGATGTCAGTTTGTGGGATGGAGTTCCACCCCAGTTGCACTTGGGCAGTCAATACAGGGACTGTTAACACTGTTTGTGGATGACACACCAGCTGTCGTCCGATGATGTCCCATATGTGCTCTGTTGGAGACGGATCTGGTGATCGAGAAGGACAAGGCAACATGTCGACACTCTGTACAGAATTTCGCCTTACAACAGCGGTGTGTGGACGAACATAATCCTGTAGGAAAGTACCCCTGCAATACTGTTCATGAATAGTAGCACAACAGGTCGAATAACCAGATGGACGTACAAATTTGCAGTCAGGGGTCGGGGTGTTTTGGGGTTAGTGGAATGCACAGGGCTTCTAGCTCGAAGCTGTCCTTGGTTTAAGGGGCTCCGGAACGCCCTATACTTGCAGTGTTAAAATAACGCTTATAAATTACATCTTTCCTCACAAAGTATTTGAGGTAGGAAGTTGAACTTTTTACAGATTATTTATTGGAATATGGGCTACAACTTAACACAGGGATTTTACAAAATTTTAGTTCAGTTATTAAAGATGATTTTTTTTTCAATTGTAATGAAAATTCACAACTTTTTTTGCAATTTTTTATTTATATATTCAAAAATATACAGCTGTTTGGAAAAAGGCTGTGTTAAATTATGCAGAAGGTACTGTGTAACATTTACTGAAAGTTTGAAACAAATATGTTTGGAAGATCCTTAGAAAACATGTAATTAGTATGAGAAAATAAAAGTTTTGGGAATCGAGCGACAAAGATTGGATTAACTTTTTAGTGCATTCCAGGTCCATAGGATGGATTATCTTCATCCTCTGTAAACTCCTCCTCCAGCTTCCTCTTGTTCCTCCTCCTGTGTACTCTTGCTTGTATTTCTAGACTCTTTACAACCCTGTCTGCAGCCCGAAGGCGTTCCTTGTCTAAAGCAAGCATCGCTCGTTGTTGTGTTCGTAGATTTTGCTACCATTTTCTTCAGTTGCAGTTACTGCAACACTGTTCCAAAAGGTGGTCATGTATGATCACATTTCAGTTGTATTTCACTAGCAAGTCCTACGTGCTTTATTATGGAGAGTTCCAGACCAACTTCACTACAATGAATACATCTTACACAGTTTGAAAAAATTCCTTTGAGAACCGACGTATCAAATATTTCATTCACATCCGATTCGCCCATAAAACATTCATAGTTTTCACTCATTGAACCAAGCTTCTTCTGTGAAGTATTTTCTTTCCCACTTTGACTGCTATGGGCAGGTGTACTTGAGAGGTTAGGTTCACTCACTTGGTTATCGTCTTTATTGTTTACAGTAATAACACATACCTTTGGCTTTCCAACATTTCTCCTTTTCTTAAAAGCCTTCAGAGGATTTCTAATAACTTTACTTTTACTCATTATTATACTTCAACAAAGCAGAGACTCAAGAAACAGAATTAATTACGAATATTTTCGAGATAACGACAGAGTAAATAAACATGAAACAATCGACAATCACACCAGCGATATATATTGAACCATCACAGGTTAGCCACAACACATACTTTATCTCACATCACTAAAATGTACCTGATGAACACGGACGTTAATAGTAACACCATTTGACAGCAGTTTAACAGCGCCACAGTGGGTCACGCCCATGTAGAACACATTTCAAAAAAAAATTTAAAAATAGTTGCAGTCTTCGGAATTGAATAAATTATATATCTATTAAAAGGTAATAGTCTGCAGATTCAGAAAACGCAAAAAAGTAAAAATTGAACTTTACATGATTTTGAGCGTTTCCGGAGCCCCTTAACCGACTTGTAACAATTCGTTGTGTCACTGTGGTGCAAATTGCTGATGAAATCGCTTCTGAAGTTGCGTCACAGCCATACGCCGAACACGTGTACTGGTCCGTGACCGGCAGTACCCAAGATCGATTGACAACTACAAGGGATCGTACTGTACCAACGTCTCTACGCCGTTATTGCAGAGTATTCTGTTGTGCAAAGTACTTAGGCCACCAGTCGACCACCACACCTTTAATTAGGTACAGTTTCTTATTTTTAAATAGATGTTAAGACTGCGGAAAGCTGCCTAATTGCAGAAGATTCCAGTTGGAGAGGAGCCTCTGACGACGACAAGAATCTAGCCCGCGCCGCAGTCACACTGGCAATGAACTAATCGGACACGAAATCAGCCTTACAAGGGAACCTCCGCATCGCACCCCCCTCAGATTTAGTTGCCACAGTGGATAGGCCTTGAAAAACTGAACACAGATCAATCAACAAAACAGGAAGAAGTTGTGTGGAAGTATGAAAAAAATAAGCAAAATATACAAACTGAGTAGTCCATGCGCAACATAGGCAACATCTAGGATAATACGAGTTCAGGAGCGCCGTGGTAAGCGTGAGCAGCTGCGGAATGAGAGTTCCTTGGTTCAAGTCTTCCCTCGAGTTAAGAGTTTACTTTTTTTATTTTCGCAAAGTTATGATCTGTCCGTGCGTTCATTGACGTCTCTGTTCACTATAATTAGTGTCTGTATTTTGCGACCACACCGCAAAACCGTGCGATTAGTAGACCAAAGGACGTTCCTCTCCAATGGGAACCGAAAACATTTGATCGCAAGGTCATAGGTCAACCGATTCCTCCACAGGAAAACACATCTGATATATTCTATACGACACTGGTGACAGCATGTGCGTCACATGACAGGAATATGTTGTCGACCCACCTAACTTCTACTCTTGGCGAATGGGTAAAAAGATTCTTCTACCTTGCCCGATTTAGGTTCTCTTGTGGATGTGGTAATCACTCCCAAAAAAGAGATGAACACATAAGAGTTTGTCACATAAACTGTAACAAATGAATGCAACAGTTTCACAGTCGCACAGTTTTCCCTGTGCTCTGTCAAAATATGTTTTTAATGTTTTCAAATTTTTCCGTTTAGGTGTAACGTCCCCATACTACGGCGCAGTTAGCTCGCATTGGACGGACGGATAGACAATAACTGTCTGAAAAAAAAATTAAAAGTTTTCACTCGAGGGAAGACTTGAACCAACGACCTGTCCTTCCGCAGCTCCTCGCGCTAAGGGACCACGGCGCCCCTGAGCTCACACTATCCTAGATGTTGCATGTGCGCATGGACTACTCAGTTTGTATATTTTGCTTATTTTTTTCATACTTCCACACAACTTCTTCCTGTTTTCTCGATTGATCTGTGTTCAGTTTTTCAAGGCCTATCCACTGTGGCAACTTATAACTAAATCTGAGGGGGGTGCGATGGGAAAGTTCCCTTGTTAGTACAATTAATATTGCAGCCACCTCAACCGTTGACCATGCAAACAGCCTGTCTGCCAAATAATGGGAACGACACCCTGCCCAGACACGACCTTGAAATCGTACCAAGCCACGATAGAACTACGAATAATCACTTAATAATATTCACACACCAATGATTACTGAAGTTAAGCAGTAGTGAATAAATGGGCCTATTTAATGAACCACTCTAGTTGTCTACGATACTGATCTCGTCAGAGCAACAAATTGCTTGAATTTCAGTACCTGATTATCTTGCGTGATGATAAATGCGACATCCAACTAGCAATTGCTATCTTTCGCAACGAGCTTTTCACAACGCAGTACGTACTCTCTGACATAAACTCGGAACTATTTTATTACTTGTACTAAAATACCAATCTGTGTACTGTCTTGAAATGATTATTTTGTTTATTGACACTTCCATCACTACTGTTAGGAATTAAAACATTTTTAATTCTGCCTTAAATGTTTTTCCAACTCGACGCAGCGATAATATGCAAGTGATGAGACTTGGCATGCGTCACTGAATAACGAATCTTTGTTAGTAGCAAAATCTTTGCCCTTTCCATAAATACTTCAATTAAACTTATTCATCATTTAGAAAACTTATTTCCTTAATTGAAAACTTTTCTTTAATACTGAGGAGATCTACTTTCAGTAGATTATTTATAATTTCATTCTTTCAAGAACCTTTTACGAAGTACATTTAAAAACACCACATTACATGTGATATCGACTCCACTGCATTAATATCTCTGAATTACACTCGTTTATACTTCCGAAAATTATATAGATATATTCACACTAGATACCAATTAAATAGACTGGAAGGTTTCCTTTAAGCCCAATAAAATTGGATTTATTTTCCTTCTAGGTATCTCAATAGACGTTGGTTATCACCAGTGAACGAGTGCCAGCAAATATATTATCATTCCCCACAATACGGAAACAATTAATAAAAAAATAAAACAAAAATCCTAAATGTCACCGCCACTTTTCAACTAACTTTAAGTTACAATTTTAAAGCAAGTTTTTGGTTGCCAAGCGAAAGGTTGTGAGTTCATATCTTGTTCGATGCTTAACATTTTATTTATTTAAAAACAATATCGAAGTGTCTCACTTCATGAATTTTATTCGTTTGAAATGTAATTTTTTGAAATTTATAGTGGCAACTAAAATCGACCATATGGAAAGTATACGCTATGGATTTTT
Organism: Schistocerca serialis cubense; assembly: GCF_023864345.2. Classification (NCBI taxonomy): domain Eukaryota; kingdom Metazoa; phylum Arthropoda; class Insecta; order Orthoptera; family Acrididae; genus Schistocerca; species Schistocerca serialis. The sequence continues at coordinate 283,276,510 of NC_064638.1, read as the reverse complement.
ACCTCTGCAAACTCTTCAAAATTTCGTGCAATGGTTTACTACATCTAATGCTGCACAATAACTGCGTTGAATATCCAAACAAAATTAAGTCATTTATGGGGGGAAGGTATCAGTCAAGAAGATGTGTAAAAATCAAATTTTTTGGCCGAATAGTTTTTGTGAAATCGAATGATAAATTGTGTCAAAGCAGTCGAAACACCATGTGTCTGCGCAGGCGAGCAGTGCAGTCATGACAAAATCGCGCACAGCCCGGAATGCGGGGAGCACGTCTCTGTAGCAGCGAAAGGGTTAATGCGGCCGTGGTGGCTTTACTTCAGCCGGCCGCGGTTGTCTAGCGGTTCTGGCGCTGCAGTCCGGAACCGCGGGACTGCTACGGTCGCAGGTTCTAATCCTGCCTCGGACATGGGTGTGTGTGATGTCCTTAGGTTAGTTAGGTTTAAGTAGTTCTAGGGTCTAGGGGACTTATGACCTAAGATGTTGAGTCCCATAGTGCTCAGAGCCGGCTTTACTTCATAAACTGCGCGCTCCCCCCGGAAGGTAAGTTTGCGAACTGTACTATACTATGGAGCTGCTTCTGTTGGTGCGTGCAACTGGCAACGCAGGAGTCTCCCGCGTCTGGGCGAGCGTGCGCGAACCGCCAAGATAAAAGAATTGAACTATAGGTGGTCCGTAAACGCTGCTGGCCACATCTCAGCGTCGACAACTGTCGATCGCAGGCCGCGTGTGACGTAGACTCGATCCGAACACCATTTGGATATGCGAGCACGACGCAAGGAAAGGCCCAAACTTCCATATGTCGTCAACCATTTATCTACAACCCGTACTCGTGCATCCGTTATGTATGTTCCCTTACAAGCGAGACGTTTTACACGAAATTCGCTTACCCGGGTTCGGCAGACAAATACGACATTGCACTGCCTGTGCTATTCCAAATTACGGTGCAACGTTCCTTCAGACATCATACATGCAATAACAAAGGCACTTCAATATCGTATTCCTAAACAAAGGTCCTGTTCACTATTTCTGAAGGACTAATTGGTTGCACATAGCGAGTGAGACAATATGAAAATCTCGTGTGTAATTTTTGAACGCATTGTGCGTTGTTTAAAACACATAGGTTGAGGCTATTGAATCACCATGTATAAATAGCTGACTTTTGTATTTCTTCAAGTAATTCAGTCCACAGCCGCAGATCATAAATTTTGACAACGTAGTACACAGGGAACAGCGACCTGATTCTGTATTTAAAAATGAACAGTCGAGATCGCAATAATATTTCTTTATTAACCGGTTTCGGCTTATCTACAAGCCATTCCAGAATTTTTTTGGCCCTGTATGGCTGATTCACGTGAGGCAATACTGACTCTACGACTTACCTTAGAAGCTAGATTAAGGAAAGGCAAATCTACGTTTATAGCATTTATAGATTTAGAGGAAGCTTTTGACAATGTTGACTGGAATACTCTCTTTCAAATTCTGAAGGTGCCACGAGTAAAATACTGGGAGCGAAAGGCTATTTACAGTTCATACAGAAACCAGATGGCAGTTTGTAAGAGTCAAGGGACATGAAAGAGAAGCAGTGGTTGGGAAGGGAGTGAGACAGGGTTGTAGCCTCTCCCCGATGTTATTCGATCTGTATATTGAGCAAGCAGTAAAGGAAACAAAAGAAAAATTCGGAGTAGGTATTAAAATCCGTGGAGCAGAAATAAAAACGTTGAGATTCGCCAATGACATTGTAATTCTGTCAGACAGCAAAGGACTTGGAAGAGCAGTTGAATGGAATGGACAGTGTCTTGAAAGGAGGATATAAGAAGGACATTAACAAAAGCAAAAGGAGGATAATGGAATGTAGTCGAATTAAGCCGGGTGATGTTGAGGGAATTAGATTAGGAAATGAGACACTTAAAGTAGTAAAGGAAATTTGCTATTTGGGGAGCAAAATAATTGATGATGGTCGAAGTAGAGAGGATATCGAATGTAGACTGGCCATGGCAAGGAAAGTGTTTCTGAAGAAGAGAAATTTGCTAACATCGAGTATTGATTTCAGTGTCAGGAAGTCGTTTCTGAAAGTATTTGTATGGAGTGTAGCCATGTATGGAAGTGAAACATGGACGATAAATATTTTAGATAAGAAGAGAATAGAATCTTTCGAAATGTGGTGCTATAGAAGAATGCTGAAGATTAGATGGGTAGATCACATAACTAATGAGGAGGTACTGAATAGGATCGGTGAGAAGAGAAGTTTGTGGCACAACTTGACTAGAAGAAGTGATCTTTTGGTAGGACATGTTCTGAGGCATCATGGGATCACCAATTTAGTATTGGAGGGCAGCGTAGAGGGTAAATATCGTAGAGGGAGACCAACAGATGAATACAGTAAGCAGATTCAGGAGGATGTAGGTTGCAGTAGGTACTGGGAGATGAAGAAACTTGCACAGGATAGAGTAGCATGGAGAGCTGCATCAAACCAGTCTCAGCACTGGAGACCACCACAAAAAAAAGGCTGGTTCTGGCTGCTCCTCGGATTTTTCGTGATTCATAGGGGGCCAAAAAATTCTCAAGATGGCTTGTAGATAAGCCGAAACCGGTTAATAAAGAAATATTATTGCGATCTCGATCGTTCATTTTTAACCACCATTAACATCAATAGATTGATTGTGCTGCACATTGTAGATGGAAAGTGACAACAGCATGTAATTCGTAGTGGCAGTGGCAGTGGCAGAATACACTCACCAGTGTCGGTTAGAATCGGACGCCTGGCGTGAGCTGTACGCCTACGTAATTTCTGTCCATAGCAGACGCGTTAATCCGCCGGCCGCGCTGAGTTCAGGTCGAGGCGTGGACCGCACTGCACCGCGTGGTGCGGCATTAACGCCAGCCACAAGCGGCATTAAACCACGTGTCCTGCATTTGACGGTGGCTCGGCTCTGCTGTTGTGAGTTCTAATTGCAACTCAGTGCACTCGCTACGCTGTCAGCGCACGTTGCGAGGAGTCAAAATAACATAAACTGTAATGTGTTATCAGCAGCAACATTGATGTCAGAACAGCTTAGAGGCAAGCATCACTTCTGCCAGGTCCCTGATCGGTGTCTACTCCTCGTTACTTTCCGCAACCGCCTACTCTCTACAACACGGATTCTGAGCCTAATCATCACGATCGTTTCCTTACTCACCCTCATGAAACACTTACGTATGTACCTTATGAAAAAGATTACATAAATCAGAAATTCAGTAGTTAATAACGAAATCAGTAATACTCAGCAATTAATAATACCTACCTATTCTAGTTGATATTCGAAATAAACGGTGTTGAAGAAAGACTCATACGATTTCATCATTTCGCAAAGTCTATATAGTTTTCACGAATGACAATAGAAACATGGCGTGAATTTTCACATGCACATCGAAAGTAACAGTTTTTAACCTTGCCGCCAGTCATTGGTTTATTGATGCAGCTCTCCCCAGCTCTGTTCTATCCCATGTAAGTAGCTTATTTGTATGTCGGCAGCGCTACAGACTGTGTTAATATCGCTGTCAGCACTGTGCACCCTCGGCAAGAGATTCTGTGGTTGGACGGACTAACAGTTAGCGAGTGGATAGAGAAGTGTACGGACATGTTTTTCTTAGTGGAGACTGTGTTGGTAGGAAAAGCAATCTAAAGTGAGATGAAATTTCTTATAGGAAAATATGCAAGGAAAGATATGATAATGGATGTATGGTTGATAATGTTTGCTTAGTGGAATTACTGACAACTATAAAACTTTTGGAACTGAATGTCACATGAATAACATACAATTTTCTAAATATATTTCTTGTTTTCAAACAAAATCTTTCTTTTGCTTATCATATGACTCCTAGTTGTTAGAGTCTATACTAGTTAGAATCTTTTTATTTAACTGGCTGTTGTTGCTACTTGCTGTAATTGCTGTAGTTCGTGTTACGAAGATTTTTTATGGTGTGAGCGACTTACGAAAAGGAATGGGGTTTGCACTATCGGGATTCGTGATCGAAATGAGTTTAGGCAATTTTTGGATTGATATTATTCTTTACTGCAATTCAGAGCTATTCTTTTGTGTTAATTATTGGAAATCATGTTGTCAATGTATAGCAGTCAGATTGCGTTGAGCGTGTGAATTGTGCGTAATAACTGAATAGGTGAAGTTTGAATTATCTTTGTCAGGGAAAATTCCGTTGGTCAGCGCTTCGTTAAATAAATAATTGAACTGAAGAGTTAGTTTCCCCCATACAAGCTTCTTCAGGTCTGCATAACTACTTTAACATACCGAGCGCAGCTACTTGTGGTGTCTAGGAAGCCTACATACTCGATTCGCTAGACAAAAATTCAAACAAATCGTATTAATGAGTTTTATTACAAAAGAAAAGTACAGTACTTAAATTATGAAATTACACAGGTGTGTCGCAAACAAATGTAACATACGAAACAATCAACCTTCTACAGTACAAACAAACTCAAGTCTTGGGCTACATACAGAGTACAAGCGAAGTGATCTGGCGTTGGCGCTGCTATCCGTCACAAGTCTTGAAGCTGCTGTTGAGCTGGGCCGTCACCAGACGGTCGCGGATTTTACACTACCGGCCATTAAAATTGCTACACCAAGAAGAAATGCAGATGATAAACGAGAATTCATTGGACAAATATATTATACTAGAACTGACATGTGATTACATTTTCACGCAATTTGGCTGTATAGATCCTGAGAAAACAGTACGCAGAACAACCAACCCTGGCAGTAGTAACGGCCTTGATACGTCTGGGCATTGAGTCAAATAGAGCTTGGATGGCGTGTACAGGTACAGCTGCCGATGCAGCTTTAACCTGATACCACAGTTCATCGTGAGTAGTGACTGACGTTGCTCGGCAATCATTGATCGGACGTTTTCAATTGGTGAGAGATCTGGAGAATGTGCTGGCCAGGGCAGCAGTCGAACTTTTTCTGTATCCAGAAAACCCCGTACAGGACTTGCAACATGCAATAGTGCATTATCCTGTTGAAATGTAGAGTTCCGCAGGGATCGAATGATGGGTAGAGCCACGGGTCGTAACACATCTGAAATGTAACGTCCACTGTTCAACGTGCCGTCAGTGCGAACAAGAGGTGACCGAGACGTGTAACCAATTGCACCCCATATCATCACGCCGGGTGATACGCCAGTATGGCGATGACGAATACACGCTTCCAACGTGCGTTCACCACGGTGTCGCCAAACACGGATGCGACCATCATGATGCAGTAAACACAACCTGGATTCATCCGATAAAATGACGTTTTGCCATTCGTGCACCCAGGTTCGTTGAGTACACCAATGGAAGCGCTCTTGTCTGTGATGCAGCGTCAAGGTTACCCGCAGCCATGGTCTCCGAGCTGATAGTCCACGCTGCTACAGACGTCGTCGAACTGTTCGTGCAGATGTTTGTTCTATTGCAAACGTCCCCATCTGTTGACTCAGGGATCGAGACGTGGCTGCACGATCCGTTACAGCCACGCGGATAAGATGCCTGTCATCTCGACTGCTAGCGATACGAGACTGTTGGGATCCAGCACGGCGTTTCGTATTACCCTCCTGAACCCACGGATTCCATATTCTGCGAACAGTCATTGGACCTCGACCAACGCGAGCAGCAATGTCGCGATACGATAAACCACAATCGTGATAGGCTACAATCCGACCTTTATCAAAGTCGGAAACGTGATGGTACGCATTTCTGCTCCTTACAGGAGGCATCACAACAACGTTTCACCAGGCAACGCTGGTCAACTGCTGTTTGTGTATGAGAAATCGGTTGGAAACTTTTCTCATGTCAGCACGTTATAGGTGTCGCTACCGGCGCCAACCTCGTGTGAATGCCCTGGAAAGCTAATCATTTGCATATCACAGCATCTACTTCATATCGGTTAAATTTGGCGCCTGTAGCACGTCATCTTCGTGGTGTAGCAATTTTAATGGCCAGTAGTGTATGTCCTCTCTGTGGTGTCACCGCCAGACACCACACTTGCTAGGTGGTAGTTTTAAATCGACCGCAGTCCATTAGTACATGTCGGACCCGCGTGTCGCCACTGTGTGATCGCAGACCGAGCGCCACCACAAGGCAGGTCTCGAGATACGGAATAGCACTCGCCCCAGTTGTACGGACGACGTAGCTAGCGACTAGACTGACGAAGCATCGCTCATTAGCCGAGCAGATAGAATAGCCTTCAGCTAAGTCCATGGCTACGACCTAGCAAGGCGCCATTAGCCTTACATAGCAATTGATAATTATCGTCTAAAGCATGTCTCAACAAGAACGATGTATACAACAAGGATGGATTAAAGTTAAGTATTCCAAAAGCAACGTACTTTTCTTTATAGCATTCATAGAGCGTCCTGTTTCAGACGTCACGATATTCTGCGTGAGCTTATAGCGTGCATATCGGCCCCCTCAAAATAACACTGTGTCAGCACTTCTGTCGACACATCACTCTCCATACAGGGACCGCTGCCGTCGCGTTGTCATCCTGGAGAGCGGTCGGTCAGCGTGCAATTGTCTGACGTCTTCTTACAGCCATCTCTTCTCTATCGTTCCCGACTGACGTGCCGTCGCTTGACTATACGCCATAACTATCCTCATAGAGGACCAATGTGGGCAGTAATTATCGTAAGGCAGCAAAACTGGTTAGATAGTCTAATGCATTAATACGGAACCGATTTACGCTGGTAAAACGATACTTCCAATTTTGGACATTGGGTGCAAATCAAACACTGTGAATGCAAGAAACACTCATAGAAATGTTTCTGTGTTTAATCGATTAGGAATGGGACGTGGGGCGAGAATGCGAAACAAGTGAGGAAAGCATAACATTCATTATTAACCACCGCTTACCCAATTTGTTCAGTAAGAGTAGGAATTAGCATGGTTCTCTAAAAAGACGATCATGTGAAACCCAGCTCGCGCTATCCGTCCACGAGACTCAGAGGGCCATAGACACGGGTTCCCAGGTAGATGCTGCGTTTCTTCACTTCCGCAAGGCATTGATACAGTTCCCCACAGTCGTTTAATGAACAAAGTAAGAGCATATGGACTATCAGACCAATTGTGTGATTGGATTGAAGAGTTCCTAGATAACAGAACGCAGCATGTCATTTTCAACGGAGAGAAGCCGTCGGAAGTAATAGTGATTTTAGGTGTGCCGCAGGGGAGTGTCGTAGGACCGTTGGTATTCACAATATACATAAATGACCCTGCGGATGACATCGGAAGTTCACTGAGGCTTTTTGCGGATGATGCTGTGTTATATCGAGAGGTTGTAACAATGGAAAATTGTACTGAAATGCAGGAGGATCTGCAACGAATTGACGCATGGTGCAGGAAATGGCAGTTGAATCTCATTGTAGACAAGTGTAATGTGTTGCGAATACATAGAAAGAAAGATCCCTTATCATTTAGCTACAATATAGCAGGTCAGCAACTGGAAGCAGTTAATTCCATAAATTATCTGGGAGTACGCATTAGGAGTGATTTAAAATGGAATGATCATATAAAGTTGATCGTCGGTAAAGCAGATGCCAGACAGATTCATTGGAAGGATCTTAAGGAAATGCAGTCCGAAAACAAAGAAAGTAGGTTACAGTACACTTGTTCGTCCACTGCGTGAATGCTGCTCACCGGTGTGGGATCCGTACCAGATAGGGTTGATAGAAGAGGTAGAGAAGATCCAACGGAGAGCAGCGCGCTTCGTTACAGGATCATTCAGTCATCGCGAATGCGTTACGGAGATGACAGATAAACTCCTGTGGAAGACTCTGCAAGAGAGACGCTCAGTAGTTCGGTACGAGCTTTTGTTGAAGTTTCGAGAACATACCTTCACCGAGGAGTCAAGTAATATATTGCTCCCTCCTACGTATATCTCGCGAAGAGACCATGAGGATAAAATCAGAGAGATTAGAGCCCACACAGAGGCTTACCGACAATCTTTCTCTCTGTGGTGTCACCGCCAGACACCACACTTGCTAGGTGGTAGCCTTTAAATCGGCCGCTGTCCGTTAGTGTACGTCGGACCCGCGTGTCGCCACTATCAGTGATTTCAGACCGAGCGCTGCCACCCGGCAGCTCTCGAGAGACTTCCTAGCACTCGGCCCAGTTGTACACCCGACTTTGCTAGCGATAGTTCACTGACAAAATACGCTCTCCTTTGTCGAAACGATAGTTCAGCATAGCCTTCAGCTACGTCATTTGATACGACCTAGCAAGGCGCCATATTCAGTTACTATTGATATTGATTCATGTACCGTCAAGACCGACGTTCTTCATTAACGGATTAAAGTTAAGTATTCCACCAGCTACGTCCGTTTTTCTAAATTCTAATTTCCTTGTCCTTGTTCCAGACCTCACGCCAGCCTGCGTGAGCTAAAACGCGTGCCTTTCGGCCTCCTCTAGTAACACGGTGTAGGCTCTCCTGCCAACCAAAACACTCTCCACGAACAATACGAGACTGGGATAGAAGGGAGAACCGATAGAGGTACCCAAGGTACCCTCCGTCACACACCGTTAGGTGGCTTGCGCAGTATGGATGTAGATGTAGATGTAGACTTCGAGGAGGTGCAGCATCAGTAGAATAACATGATCAATTGTCGGCCACACCAGGTCCGGTGGTACCTGAGCAATATGCTTCTGTATACTGGCCTTCAGATCAGCTAGAGACTGAACTTGTCCGTGGCTTTATTTTGGGTATGCCTAGAGCCAAAAGTCACATGTATATAGCTCAGGTTATCTTGCAGGCCACGCATGTGGAAAACGTACGGTGACGACACGTTCGCGGAAGGTTCCATTACGCTGATCTTTTGCTGGCGAGCTACATGAGTTGTTGCCCCATCTTGCATGGAAACAGTGGTTTTCACACAGCTACGTTCTTCCAAAGTAGGAACGACATTCTGTACAAGGAAGTCTCGGTAACATGCAGACGTCACGGTGCACTTGACACACTCCCTTGGTATATTCTCTTTAAATAAGAACAGACCGAAAATAAAGGTGCTCGTGAATCCACAACACACACTCACATACGAGTACAGCGAGTGCAATTGCTCGTCATGCACAGTACGTGATTTAACGGTTCCCAAATTCGGAAGTTCCGTGTATGTACTGCACTCCGTGGTGTAAACTGTGCCTCGTCACTCCATACAATATTTCACGGCGTCATGTCATCAACTTCGATCCGTGTCAGAAAACGAAGAGCAAATTCATAACTTTCCTGCGGGTCATGAGGTTTCAGTTGCTGCACCGTCTGCATCTTGTACGGATACCAGTGTATAATAGACCACAAAACCTTCCGTGCTGTTGACCAGTGGACTGACAGTTCTCGTGACACTGCAATACTATACGTGTCACGTGCTGCATGGTCAGTTACAGCAACAGCAACGTTGTCAATAGGTCGCTATTGCAGGTGCCGCAGAAAGCTCAATCGTGTTTTCGAACTGTATTATGATCTCCTTTAAACCATTTAATGACATAGGGTCTCTTCTTAGACCTTTCAGTCGGCGATACTTCCTGAGTGCAGCAGGGAGTAAATTGCTTTTTTATTCCAGTCTCTGATCACAAATGAATTCTTTAGACGATGACCGGTTTCAGTCTGTAACGACCATCTTCAGATCTTTTTTACACCATGTCCTAAAGTGGTACGGCCATAATGGCATCGTCAAAACATACACTCCTGGAAATGGAAAAAAGAACACATTGACACCGGTGTGTCAGACCCACCATACTTGCTCCGGACACTGCGAGAGGGCTGTACAAGCAATGATCACACGCACGGCACAGCGGACACACCAGGAACCGCGGTGTTGGCCGTCGAATGGCGCTAGCTGCGCAGCATTTGTGCACCGCCGCCGTCAGTGTCAGCCAGTTTGCCGTGGCATACGGAGCTCCATTGCAGTCTTTAACACTGGTAGCATGCCGCGACAGCGTGGACGTGAACCGTATGTGCAGTTGACGGACTTTGAGCGAGGGCGTATAGTGGGCATGCGGGAGGCCGGGTGGACGTACCGCCGAATTGCTCAACACGTGGGGCGTGAGGTCTCCACAGTACATCGATGTTGTCGCCAGTGGTCGGCGGAAGGTGCACGTGCCCGTCGACCTGGGACCGGACCGCAGCGACGCACGGATGCACGCCAAGACCGTAGGATCCTACGCAGTGCCGTAGGGGACCGCACTGCCACTTCCCAGCAAATTAGGGACACTGTTGCTCCTGGGGTATCGGCGAGGACCATTCGCAACCGTCTCCATGAAGCTGGGCTACGGTCCCGCACACCGTTAGGCCGTCTTCCGCTCACGCCCCAACATCGTGCAGCCCGCCTCCAGTGGTGTCGCGACAGGCGTGAATGGAGGGACGAATGGAGACGTGTCGTCTTCAGCGATGAGAGTCGCTTCTGCCTTGGTGCCAATGATGGTCGTATGCGTGTTTGGCGCCGTGCAGGTGAGCGCCACAATCAGGACTGCATACGACCGAGGCACACAGGGCCAACACCCGGCATCATGGTGTGGGGAGCGATCTCCTAGTGCACGGTACATCCAAACCGTCATCGAACCCATCGTTCTACCATTCCTAGTCCGGCAAGGGGACTTGCTGTTCCAACAGGACAATGCACGTCCGCATGTATCCCGTGCCACCCAACGTGCTCTAGAAGGTGTAAGTCAACTACCCTGGCCAGCAAGATCTCCGGATCTGTCCTCCATTGAGCATGTTTGGGACTGGATGAAGCGTCGTCTCACGCGGTCTGCACGTCCAGCACGAACGCTGGCCCAACTGAGGCGCCAGGTGGAAATGGCATGGCAAGCCGTTCCACAGGACTACATCCAGCATCTCTACGATCGTCTCCATGGGAGAATAGCAGCCTGCATTGCTGCGAAAGGTGGATATACACTGTACTAGTGCCGACATTGTGCATGCTCTGTTGCCTGTGTCTATGTGCCTGTGGTTCTGTCAGTGTGATCATGTGATGTATCTGACCCCAGGAATGTGTCAATAAAGTTTCCCCTTCCTGGGACAATGAATTCACGGTGTTCTTATTTCAATTTCCAGGAGTGTATAAATATAATCAGCATATCATCGTCACATACACCATATTTTAAATCTTTGTGACGATGCTATGCTGATTATATTTATATGTTTAGACGATGCCATTATAGCCGTACCACTTTAGGACGTGGCGTAAAAATGATCTGAAGATGGTCGTTACAGACTGAAACCGGTCATTGTCTAAAGAATTCATTTGTGATCAGAGACGGGAATAAAAAAGCATTTTACAGTATTGGATCACTGTTTGTACACGCGATTATGTCGCAGTTGGTGAGACAGCAGGGAGTAATTGCTGCAGTTCACATGAAACAGTTTCACTGACAGCGCACGGTCTCTCTTCACGATAGCCATACTGTTTACTCACGTTGTGAGGCGTGAATGTCACACTGTCATACAGATAGAGGACAGCGCCGGATTTGCCCCTGGTGACCTAAACTGAAACTAATTCTTTACAGCTCAAATCGATTCTTCAGTAGCACATAAGCATATCTAACAAGTTTCGTTGCATACGACGATTATAGCCAGCACTAGAACTCTGTGAGCAGCTGCACTTTAATTACAACCACCCGGTGCATCCACTGAACCTGTTTACTACGGTCAAGCTGTTGTCTGACGCTATGAGTCTAACTACATCCTCCCCCTTTCTCTTACACCCATGTACGTTAATATGCTGTCACTTCATTGATGCCTCAGTATGTGTCATATCAACGGATACCTTTTTAAATTTGTTTCATTAATTTCTTCTTCCTTCAGGTCGATTCAGTACCTCCTCACCAGTAAACCGATCTACCCATATAAATTTCAGCAGAACGAAGTAAGACAAAGCCCGGCATCTCATAATGGCCCAATAACGACTAACCGAGCTCCTTGTGTCCTTGCGCGAGGCCTACGAGAAAGACAGGCCGCGGCGCGTACGTCACGAAGTTAGTCCTGCGCTCGCTCGCTCGCTCAAATCAGCTGACAAACTACGTTTCTACACCTGTTAGCTTGTAACTAGGCGTGTCGCTACAAACGAAAACTGAATCTTCTACTGGAAACCGCTATTATGGAATCTTACTGTTATTAGTCCTACACTACTAGCCATTAAAACTGCTACACCAGGAAGAAATGCAGATGATAAACGGGTATTCATCGGACAAATACATTATACTAGAACTGACATGTGATTACATTTTCACGCAATTTGGGTGCATAGATCCTGAGAAATCAGTACCCAGAACAGCCACCTCTGGCCGTTATAACGGCCTTGATACGACTGGGCATTGAGTCAGATAGAGCTTGGATGGCGTGTACAGGTACAGCTGTCCATGCAGCTGCAACACGTTACCACTTTTCATCAAGAGTAGTGACTGGCGTATTGTGACGAGCCAGTTGCTCGGCCACCATTGACCAGGCGTTTTCAATTGGTGAGAGATCTGGAGAATGTGCTGGCCAGGGCAGCAGTCGAACTTTTTCTGTATCCAGATAGGCCCGTACAGGACCTGCAACATGCGGTCTTGCATTATCCTGCTGAAATGTAGGGTTTCGCAGGGATCGAATGAAGGGTAGAGCCACGGGTCGTAACACATCTGAAATGTAACGTCCACTGTTCAAAGTGCCGTCAATGCGAACAAGAGGTGAACGAGAGATGTAACCAGTGGCACCCTGAACCATCACGCCGGGTGATACGCCAGTATGGTGATGACGAATACACGCTTCCAATGTGCGTTCACCGCGATGCCGCCAAACACGTATGCGACCATGGTGATGCTGTAAACAGAACCTGGATTCACCAGAAAAAATGAGGTTTTGCCATTCGTGCACCCAGGTTCGTTGAGTACACCATCGCAGGTGCTCCTGTCTGTGATGCAGCGTCAAGGGTAACCGCAGCCATGGTCTCCGAGCTGATAGTCCACGCTGCTGCAAACGTCATCGAACTGTTCGTGCAGATGATTGTTGTCTTGAAAACATCCCCATCTGTTGACTCAGGGATCAAGACGTGGCTGCACGATCCGTTACTGCCATGCGGATAAGATGCCTGTCATCTCGACTGCTAATGAGGCCGTTGAGATCCAGCACGGCGTTCTGTATTACCCTCCTGAACCCACTGATTTCATATTCTGCTGACAGTCATTGGATCTCGACCAAAGCGAGGCATCACAACAACGTTTCACCAGGCAACGCCGGTCAACTGCTGTTTGTGTATGAGAAATCGGTTGGAAACTTTGCTCATGTCAGCACGTTGTCGGTGTCGCCACCGGCGCCAACCTTGTGTGAATGCTCTGTAAAGCTAATAATTTCCATATCACAGCATCTTCTACCTGTCGGTTAAATTTCGCGTCTGTAGCACGTCATCTTCGTGGTGTAGCAATATTAATGGCCAGCATTGTATAAGCTATGGCAGTACAGCAAGTAAACACCAAAAACGAAGAGCACCAATGTGTAATAGAAAATTTCCACAAGCACGAAATGTTAACCAACAATGAAGGCAGGAGTTGGAAAGTGACACAGGAAAAGACGCAGTGCAGTGAGATCGGAATTATCGTCTCCAGACGACGTTTATGGTCGTCTGCATACAAGGAAAAGTAAAACAGTTACGAGTAAGCACTTGAAAGTGGCACATCACCGTAATCAGCTAATAATGTGATGTAAGCGACTGTGACTGTAATGCAGCCAAGGTAGAAAATGGAATTGTTTGCTGTAAATTAGTAATTGTGGCACCAACTATGTAGGAAAAAAAACTTATTCAACTGCAGTATAGAGACTTTTTTTCCACATACTTATTTCCGCACATTACGAAAAAAAATAATACATAAAAGTACTGTCACAACTAAAAATTATTTTAGTAACTAGTGCCGCGCTGTTATCGGTTCTTGTTGTGGTAAACTCAAAATAGTGTCATAGGTTAGGACGTCAGATATAAGAGGAGCACACTATATTCCACTTATGCCTTTAACTCCCTAAGTGTATGTTGTTAGACACTTATCCTCGTGCTGTCACCGCCACAGACAGTTCATGCATTAAGCACACTCCGCCACTCATTCTCGCTGACAGAACGCGCACGTGCTTTCGAATTTTAACTTCTCTAAATTCTTAAATAGCTATTTACTGGTGAGTGGCATTTCTGTCAATTAATTTTCGGAGCAACTGACACTCGACCGCACTGTTTTTATCTCCAGCTCTCGATTTAGACTGTTCCATGTCGAGCGTTCAGTCCCAGAATGTATCCTCGGCTACCCGATTAGACAGTTGATTACGCCAGGCGCGATAGACTCAGCCTTTGCCATTCCATCGTCAAAAATGCTGTGACGAAATATGACGTGCCTTTCAGCGTTCATGACACATACAAAAATCGGAAAGCTGTAATGGGACTTATAAACTGGTAATCAGCAAGTGGCAGAATTTTATTTCTCCATCGCAGCCGGCCGATGGTGGCCGAGCGATTCTAGGCGCTACAGTCTGTAACAGCGTGAACAGCTACGGTCGCAGGTTCGAATCCTGCCTCGGGCATGGATGTGTTTGATGTCCTTAGGTTAGTTAGGTTTAAGTAGTTCTAAGTTCTAGGGACTGATGACCTGAGATGTTAAGTCCCATAGTGCTCAGAGCCATTTGAACCATTTTTTTTTTCTCCATGGCAGAACTGAAGTGTTCCAAAGGTCTGTTCTTTATCCAAATTGAAAACATCACTCACTCTTTTTACCTACTAATGCCTAAAGCCGATAAGCAGAACTATAACACAATTGTACTACAGCAGAGTGTAGTATGGAAAATAAAATAGAAAGCATGGTGACGCAAAAACTCAATTCTTGTTCTCTCACGAGTACAGTTCTCTAGAGAAGTTAATTCTACATCAGTCTCTTGTACTACTGTTTGGATCCAATTTTTTGAAGACTTCATGTGTATGTGAATGTGATTTTTTACATATTGAGAAGAATAACATTTCAGTTACAACGCCTATATCAGCGTTTTATGACAACGGATAAATTAAATAAATAATGTGACAATACTCAGGCTGTGCACGCACACTTCTGTTAGAGAGATGTTCCTTAGGTGCACAAAATAATGGCGAACCAAGCTGAAGTGGTACTAAAAAATGTAGCTGAAGAGCGTTATGGGCCGTCTCGAAGTGATCACGATTATGTGCAAGATGCACATATGTGTCTCGAGAAGTAATTACTCAGTGGTCAGCATAGGGACCATTTATAGATAGAAAAAAAATCAGACTTTTGTACTTCTGCATCTGGCAAATTGTTGTAATAAGAATTACCAGTCGTAACTAGAGTCTATTAACGGTGTTAATTAGTTTTCTCTCGAGAGCTACTTGTAAGATCTTTACTGCAAAGATCGATGGGAAAAACTGATCCGTTCCTGATATCAGAACAAACGTGCTTTAGCATGGCACGTAACTGGACATTCAAATAATCAATCTGAGCCAGCATATAGAAGGTGGGCCGAAGAACCCGAGACAGAAGCCAATAGGCAGTTTGTCAATAAGTGGCCACGAAAGCCTTAACAATTTTGCATTATTTCAGAGTTTCAGCACGTCCTAGTTCACCAGTTGCCGTTGTTCTGGCTTCTGCCACGGCTAATTCTAGACTACTCTTGCTTTAACTGTGACAGAAGCCGGAACAAGAGGGGAATGTCGTACTAGAACATGTAGTGAGACTCTGAAATGGTGCATTTATAGTGCCTAGGTGTTAGCCGAAATCTAGATTTGTTTTAATAAAGCCTGAAAGGAAGGACGACTGATTGTTGTGCTCAATCATTTTGAAAGTCATATCGCAGTCGTTGAGTGCATTCAGCATTCGTAATGGAAGGTAACTTGATGAACTAGAGCGTGCTACATACTACTAGAGTAGCGTCACCTACCGACGAACTCCTCACCGACCATTTAGGATGTCCGCAAGAGATCATGCTTGATATGCATCCGCACTGAAAGAATGGATCTATGCGGAAATCTGAATTGGCGTGCAAGGTACGTGTGTAGGTGAAGCTACGCTTGGAACAGAGATCAACGTAAAACATAATTTCCGCCATTTTTATTGCTCATGAAAACCACACATTGCATGCGGTACCACCATACAGCGAGGCCTTCAGAGTTTGTGGCCTAGTTTGCTGATACCCAGTAGCACGTCCTTTTGCATCGATGCATGCCTGTATTCGTCGTCCAGATTGACCCACCCCTCAACGGCGATTCGGCGTAGATACCTTTGCGGTTCGTGGGTCACGTTGTCCATAAACAGCTCTTTTCAATCTATCCCAGGCATTTTTGGTAAGGTTCATGTCTGGAGAACATGCTAGCCACTGTAGTCGAGCAGTGTCGTTATCCTGGAGCATAACGATGCACGATGGGGGTGCGAATTGTCCTCCATGAACACGGATGGCTCGCCAGTATGCTGCCGATATGGTTCTACTCTCAGTCGGAGGTTGGCATTCACGTATGGTACAGCCTTCACGGCGCCTCCCATGATCACCAGCGGCTACGCCGGCCCCACATAATGCCAGCCCAAAACAGCAGGGAACCTCCATCTTGCTGCACTCGGTGGATAGTGTTTCTATGGCGTTCAGCTTGACCGGGTTGCCTCCATACACGTCTCCGACGACTGGCTGAAGGCATATGCGACACTCATTGGTGAAGAGAACGTGATGCCAATCCTTGGCGGTCCATTCGGCATGTTGCTGGGCCCATCTGTACCGCGCTCCATGGTATCGTCGTTAGAAAGATGGACCTCGCCATGGACGTCGGGAGTGAAGGTGCGCATCATGCAGCCTATTGCACACGACGTCCTGCGGCTGCACGAAAAGTATTATTCACCATCGTGGCTTTGCTGTCAGGGTTCCTCCGAGCCATAATCCGTAGGTAGCGGTCACCCACTGCAGTAGTAGCCCCTGGGCGGCCTGAGCGAGGCATGTCATCGACAGTTGCTGTCTCTCTTTATCTCCATTCCCGAACAACATCTCTTTTGTTCACTCCGATACGCCCTGGACAATTCCCTTGTTGAGAGCCCTTCCTGGCCCAAAGTAACAATGCGGAGGCGATCGAACCGCGGTATTGACCGTGTAGGCATGGTTGAACTACAGACAACACGAGCCGTGTACCTCCTTCCTGGTGGAATGACTGGAACTGGTCGGTTGTCGGACCCTCCATCTAATAGGCGCTTCTCATGCAAGGTTGTTAACATCTCTGGTCGGGTTTAGTGACATCTCTGGACAGTCTGTATCTGTAATACAATATCCTTAGTCAATGTATATCTTCAGGAGTTCTTGGAACAGGAGTGACGCAAAACATTTTTGATGTGTGTATGTAAGAGACTGGGAACTTTTTTTGGGGGGGGGGGGGGCGGGGGGGGAGTCGAGGTTGTTCTGTCTGCCTTTGGCAGGGCGACAGCGCGGGCCGCGCTTGGCCGTCCCTGCCGCTTCTCGCGCAAAGTGTTTCTTTACTTCTGCGTCACTGCGCCTGAAAGTCGAACAAGCTATCACGGCTAACTCTTACAGGAAGAACACTGTTAAGTTCACTTTTTTGAATGAATTCGCACGATCCAAAGCACTGGTCGTCGAGCACTCCTTAGGTGATGATGTGAAGATACCCCGTGACGATCTCATTAACATTCACCCATCGATTGTTAGCAGCGTCGTTTAGATAACTTCAGATGCTGCCTGCAACAAGATATCCATCGGAAGCGAAACGGCAAAAAATTTCGTCACTCCGACGGCAATATCGGGCCTGGAGATGACCACGCAGGACTTGGTCTTCGAACGATCCTGTCGAGGGCAGGAAAACGAAGTCATCGCGGTGCTAAGCCCACATGGAAAAGTCCAGAGTAATGTAGTCGAAACATGGGCACAATTTATGACGTGTCTGGTACTTAATTATGTGATACAAGACCGAACAGACATTAAACAGCACGTCCCATAATATATTTCTGTAGGCGGCTGAGGACCAGTGATTATTTACGACAGATAACCTCCAATGTATTCCGGTTGCGGCAAAGAAGGCCACAAAGAAGGCCACGTCCAGATTGAATGCCTGCAGCGTCGCATCACACAACTACGGCACGATGACACAAACACCGACCAAACAACAACCGCCTCTTCACACACCTAGGCGGCGGCACTGCACGTCCAACCCTAACTAGTCGCAGTCCTTGACCATCTCTCAGGACCAACACAACCGCGGGCGTCACAGCATCTTGCCACCAGCAGCGCCGCATGCTAACATGATTTACAACCGGACACACCTACGCTCGTCGTTCACAAGAATACCCGCGAGAGTGTTACGGAGATTGAAGACCGCATCATAGCAGCCGCGGCTTTCGTGCCGCAACGACGCGAATCTCTTCCTTCCTCAGACACCGATGCACATTGCCGGAAGCAGAAGTCGCGTGAACGCCGCATGAAACGTCGCAAGACGTCAGAATGAGCAACTGTGTCACCTTCGCCGGACGCAGAGGTGGCGCATAAATCTGACAGTTTAAACGATACATCTCTTATCGCTGCCTCAGAGATGCGTCCTTCGCAAGACGGTGAGCCGTCCAACAGAGACTGTAAGCAAGAATCGGACCCAGAAACCATTGAACAAAGCAGGCCGAAGCGATTGAGCCGACTCCGCCAGCGGCGCCACCTCTCGCCAATGTTTTCATGGGCAGATGCCACCTCACTCTACTTGGAAATGAGATCCGTTCCTCCGTTACATCAATACTAAAATGGGGGATATTCCCACGGCGACCCCTCCAACCTCTGTGGACTCCCACGACAACTTTCATCAGCTACGAGTATGTTGACAGCATACCGAACCACCAGGCATACGGAATAGCTACCATCAACACCAATAATATCGACCCCCCCCCCCCCCCACGTTAAACTTCATCTGCTTCGCGATACGCTAAGAGCAGCGGACATCGACATCGCCCTGCTACAAGAACTGAGGACAGCAGTTTGGTCCGGGTCTTATGGATACGAGACGTACGCTGCCCTGACGGATATGGAACACACAGGCGCGGGATTGCAGTTTTAGATGTCATGTATCTACCAGCAGCGCGAGGGGTGGCCCTGACAGTTGAGGGAATCCGTATCATAAATCTCTATGCCCAATACGACACAGATAAACGCAGGGGTAGCTCCCAGTTGTACGCAGAAGACATAAAACCTTTACTTCTCTTCACATACTACGCGCCGTAGACGGAGATTTCCCCCGTGTTTTCGGGCGTAGAGACCGATAGCCACATTTCATCACATGCTCGGAACTTCACTTCCTCGTCCGCTGCCTTTGTCTCGTCGACACTTGGAGAGTGGTACACGGTGACCGCACGGGACTCACACACCTCACAGCCACTCCGCCAGCCGACTCGATAGAATATACAGGGTGTTACAAAAAGGTACGGCCAAACATTCAGGAAACATTCCTCACACACAAAGAAAGAAAATATGTTATGTGGACATGTGTCCGGAAACGCTTACTTTCCGTGATAGAGCTCATTTTATTACTTCTCTTAAAATCACATTAATCATGGTATGGAAACACACAGCAACAGAACCTACCAGCATGACTTCAAACACTTTGTTACAGGATATGTTGTCCTCCGTTAGCGAGGATACATGCATCCACCCTCCATCCCTGATGCGCTGATGCAGCCCTGGAGAATGGCGTATTGTATCACAGCCGTCCACAATACGAGCACGAAGAGTCTCTACATTTGGTGCCGGGGTGGCGTAGACCAGAGCTTTCAAATGCCCCCATAAACGAAAGTCAAGAGGGTTGAGGTCAGGAGAGCGTGGAGGCCATGGAATTGGTCCGCCTCTACCAATCCATCGGTCACCGAATCTGCTGTTGAGAAGCGTACGAACACTTCGACTGAAAAGTGCAGGAGCTCCATCGTGCATGAACCACATGTTGTGTCGTACATGTTCTAGCAGCACAGGTAGAGTTTCCCGTATGAAATCATGATAACGTGCTCCATTGAGCGTAGGTGGAAGAACATGGTGCCCAATCAAGACATCACCAACAATGCCTGCCCAAACGTTCACAGAAAATCTGTGTTGATGACGTGATTGCACAATTGTGTGCGGATTCTCGTCAGACCACACATGTTGATTGTGAAAATTTACAATTTGATCACGTTGGAATGAAGGCTCATCCGTAAAGAGAACATTTGCACTGAAATGGGGATTGACTCATTGTTGGATGAACCATTCGCAGAAGTGTACCCGTGGAGGCAAATCAGCTGCTGATAGCCGGCCGTGGTGGTCTCGCGGTTCTAGGCGCTCAGTCCGGAACCGCGCGACTGCTACGGTCGTAGATTCGAATCCTGCCTCGGGCATGGATGTGTGTGATGTCCTTAGGTTAGGTTTAAGTAGTTCCAAGTTCTAGGGGACTGATGACCACAGATGTTAAAGATACGATAACGGATGGCTCAGAGCCATTTGAACGATTTTTTTAAGCTGCTGATAGTGCCTGCACACGCTCTACATGGTACGGAAACAACTGGTTCTCCCGAAGCACTCTCCATACAGTGACGTGGTAAACGTTACGTTGTACAGCAGCAACTTCTCTGACGCTGACATTAGGGTTATCGTCAACTGCACGAAGAATTGCCTCGTCCATTACAGGTGTCCTCGTCGTTCTAGGTCTTCCCCGGTCGCGAGTCATAGGCTGGAATGTTCCGTGCTCCCTAAGACGCCGATCAATTGCTTCGAACGTCTTCCTGTCGGGTCACCTTCGTTCTGGAAATCTGTCTCGATACAAGCGTACCGCGCCACGGCTATTGCCCCGTGCTAATCCATACATCAAATGGGCATCCGCCAATTCCGCATTTGTAAACATTGCACTGACTGCAAAACCACGTTCGTGATGAACACTAACTTGTTGATGCTACGTACTGATGTGCTTGATGCTAGTACTGTAGGGAATGAGTCGCATGTCAACACAAGCACCGAAGTCAACATTACCTCCCTTCAATTGGGCCAACTGGCGGTGAATCGAGGAAGTACAGTACATACTGACGAGACTAAAATGAGCTTTAACATGGAAACTAAGCGTTTCCGGACACATGTCCACATAGCTTATTTTCTTTATTTGTGTGTAAGGAATGTTTCCTGAAAGTTTGGCCGTACCTTTTTGTAACACCCTATATATCGCTGACGCTCTAAAACCGAACTTCTTGATTTGGAACGTTAGCCGTCTGCCTTTTCGGATCATGATATCTACATCTGTACTAAGAACCTACGTAGACAATCTACATGGCGCAGTGCAAGACCTTGGAAATTCAATGCCGCGCTATTGTGAGACTCCGAATGTCGGCAACAGTTCACGGACATGTGGTATACTTGTGTGAAACATATCATGCGCTACGAGACCACACTACAGTGGTGGATACTGTGCGTCCAATTGACCATCCGCCGCAGCTTGACACAACACGGTAGTCCGGTGGAACCACCACACAGCAGAATTCTGCTGTCGCGCTCTACGCGACCTCATGGACCTTCGCCCCCAACCCGGACCGTCAAAAAGGAGCGCAGCGCATCAAGGCAAAACATTTTTACCTTCACCAGATGCCTTCTGGAAGGAGCCTTTCTACGAGCACGCAACCAAGGCAGGGTTAGCGCTGAAGAACATTCTATGCATCATATCTTTCGAAATGTTCGACGACATCGACAGGCCTTGATGTCCATCGTAGACTACCTGATGGACGATGCCTGACACCGCAAGTTACCATTGCCTATGACTTCATAACGCATTACGGACGTCTGAATCAGACACTACCGTCTGGTGCAAAGGCTATTGCAGAGGTTCCCTAGGAGATCCATCGTATACTACGCAACAGTCCTCGTCACTGTGGAAGTGACCACCGACGATATCCTTGTAACTGTGGATAAAGGATCACATACCGGGTCTCCCAGCCCAGATGGTTTACCGCTCAATTTTATACAGAATCTTTCAAGATCGGCTGTTGCCACGATGGAGAGACACTCGCTGGCAAATTTTGTCCGTCGCGGCATTCCAGCCACTAATGTTCATGGAAGGCTTTCTTATACCAGTGAAGGAAAACGGCTTGATAGTTACCGGCCGAACAAGTTACTAAATTCAGATTTCAAGATTTTCACATACCTTATAGCAATGCGATACAAACATACGTTACCATAATTTGTGTTCATGAACAAACATCCTTTGGTGGCGATAATAACATGCAGTGAATGCCGTGATGTGGTCTCTGTGTCGCTGCGGTAACACACTTCCGGCTGCCAGGCGTTTTAATCTTCATCGACTTCAAACAAGCATTTGACCATGTCAGTCATCTACTCCTCAACGCAGCGATGGACCGGATGACAACTTCCCCGACGTTCACTCGGCTCTATCGAGGCGCAACGTCCAAGTTTCTCATCGACGGAAGACTTACAGAACCTCCACGCATCGAACGCTCAGTACGGCAGGGCTGCCACTGTCAACCGTGATTTATGCCATTGCTGTGGAACTACTCTTCTGGAGATAACAGGTATTCCGGTATGATGACATCAACTTACCGAAGCGGGCTGGCGGCCTAGCTATGGCTAATATGATAGCTGGAACCACTGCACATTACACCAATACAATTCTCCGGTTATGGAAAAGCCGGGATATTAGTTTCACTGGAATGTTGATCACCGAGTTGGCACCTATTTCGAGACGCCCGCCGACGTCATTGGCATATATTCCCCCAAATAGGTCACACAGTCACACATCGGCCGGTTCAAATAAATGGTTCAAATGGCTCTGAGCCACATCTTAGGTCATCAGTCCCCTAGAACTTAGAACTACTTAAACCTAACTAACCTAAGGACATCACACACATCCATGCCCGAGGCAGGATTCGAACCTGCGACCGTAGCAGTCCCGCGGTTCCGGACTGCAGCGCCTAGAACCGCACGGCCACCGCGGCCGGCTCGGCCGGTTCATTTTGGAATACAGCTACATACGCACTGAGCTCCTGTAACGCCGGAAATGCATATCCTCCTATTTCCATCTATTGTACTATTATTTTTTTTTCCTTGTTTTGTTACCTCAAGAAATGACATTTCTGTCTCTTTATATATTGTAATTGTTTTACTGTTTGTATATATATATTTATGCACTCATGTCGATATATAATTGGTTTGTTTCGTAAATATTATTTGTATTTTTACGCTGGGTCTTGCCTAGGGAAAACTGCTATCGAACGATTACATCGATGGGTCGTGTGAAGAATCAAAGTGTGTAGGATCTTTGGTAGTGTTAACTCTGCCGCGTGGAGCGCGGGCAGAGAGAGTCTGGCTGGAGTAGCGAGTGGAGCAGGTGTGTTGTGAGACGCTCCCGCGAGTTGCCGCGCTTTCGGGGTTTGGCAGCATGTAATTGCGCTCGACTCGCGATGATAGTTTCTGACATGGTGTCGCGGACGGGAAGCATTAGCTGGCGCACATCAAGAGCCCGTTTCGCCTGGTGACCGTGTCGAGAAGAAGGCGCGCCAACATCCAGCTTCTGCAACAGCGACGGCCGACAATGAGTGATTGTCGCCACCTCCTCGATCGACGGCTTCAAACCTTCAATCAACCAACAAGGAAGACTAAAAGCACGTAAAGTTTCAGAACTGTATGGCAGACCTCAGCTTTTCAAATTGTTCCATTTGCCTCGCAAAATTACAGCAACTTAGCATGAACCTTTGTTGCTCATTGTCCCAATTGCATTGCCAAGCAGGGTCCCTTCCTTTTCCGAAATGAGCCCGAGGGTCGTTGAAATTCAAACGCCAGCATCATTCGATTTCACTGCTTTAATTTCAAAGTTCAGCTGGCTACAATATTTAGATTGCACAAGCACAAATTAAGAGTGCGAGTTTTGTTACCGTATTTTAGTTACCTGTGACTGCAGCTCAGCTTGGTACGTACTAAATTTTACTATTGTTAATTGTTCAGAATCATTTAATTCAAGTTCAAAGTTAATTCTCTTATTTCTAAATTGCGTAGATTCAAGTAGCTTTTGAAATGATTGTTGAGGTAGTCCAAGACTAAACTTATTTTACTGAATGTCGATGTGCTTCAGAAAGAAAGCTCACTATTAACTTCAGTCACTAAATTAACTTTCGATTTTCCAGTTTTATTAATTCTTTTGCTAAATTAAGTCAGAGTGTAGCGAAATTTATTACTTCTGACAAACTTTCAGTTTTCACACTACACGTGTCAACCTTCAGTTGCCACGCTTCTAGTGCTAATTATATGTGTAATTACCTTTCTTTTTCAGTTACTATAGTAATTGTCCTTAGGACTGGCGACCGTAATTTCCCCCAAATCTCAAATATCTAATTACCGCTAGTTGATTGTTAACGTAACGGCCGCACATTTACTTTCTTTATTAACTTTATCCCCATTTCAAAATTAATTTCCACCAGTTTCACTTGCATTTTTCCTTTCATTTAGATGTAACCCTTTCCTCCCTCTTTACCGACAGGTTAACTTCGGTGACGATTACTTTTCCAAAATTCCCATTAGGTACACGCGGTTTCATTTTTCACTGTCATTAAGGTCGATAAGTGAGGGGGAGGTTACACTCCCAAGGACCAGGAAAGTGACCATGTGCGACATCTACCGCCTTCTTCGATCGTGCCCACCTTGCCTTTTTTGTTTTGTTTTTGAATCATCAGTCTTCTGACTGGTTTGATGCGGCCCGCTACTAATTTCTCTCTTGTGCCAACCTTCTCAGAACAGCACTTTCAATCTACGTCCTCAATTATTTGCTGGATTTGTTCCAATCTTAGTGTTTCTCTACAATATTTGCCCTCTACAGCTCCTTCTAGTACCATGGAAGTCATTCCCTGATATCTTACAGATGTCGTAACAGATGTCCTATCATCCTGTCCCTTATCCTTCTCAGTGTTTCCCATGTACTACTTTCCTCTCCATCTAGTAGCATGGAGGTCATTCCCTGATGTCTTACAGATGTCGTAACAGATCTCCTATAATCCTGTCCCTTATCCTTCTCAGTGTTTCCCATATATTACTTTCCTGTCCAGTTCTACGCAGAATCTCCTCTTTCTTCACCTTATCAGTCCACCTAATTTTCAACATTCGTCTGTTGCACCATTTCTCAAAAAAATGGTTCAAATGGCTCTGAGCACTATGGGACTTAACTACTGTGGTCATCAGTCCCCTAGAACTTAGAACTACTTAAACCTAACTAACCTAAGGACATCACACACATCCATGCCCGAGGCAGGATTCGAACCTGCGACCGTAGCAGTCGCGCGGTTCCGGACTGAGCGCCTAGAACCGCTAGACCACCGCGGCCGGCCACCATTTCTCAAACGCTTCGATTCTCTTCTGTTCCGATTTTCCTACATTCCATGTTTCAAAATGGCTCTGAGCACTATGGGACTTAACATCTGAGGTCATCAGTACCCTAGAACTTAGAACTACTTAAACCTAACTAACCTAAAGACATCACACACATCCATGCCTGAGGCAGGATTCGAACCTGCGACCATTAGCGGTCGCGCTGTTCCAGACTGTAGCGCCTAGAACCGCTCGGCCACACCGGCCGGCTCCATGTTTCATTGCCATACAATACTGTTCTCAAAACGTACATTCTCAGAAATTTCCTCTTCAAATTAAGGCCTGTGTTTGATACTAGTACACTATTCCTGGTCATGTAAAACTCAGCTCGCCCTATTTGCCCAAGAAATTCACAGTGCCGTAGACACTGGCGAGCAGATTGATGCCGTATTCCTGGACTTCAGGAAGGCATTTGATACGGTTCCGCACTTACGTTTAGTGAAAAAAATACGAGCTTACGGAATATCGGACCAGGTTTGTGATTGGATTCAGGATTTCCTAGAAGAAAGAACACAACATGTCATTCTTAACGGTTCAAAATATGCAGATGTAGAGGTAATTTCGGGAGTACCGCAGGGAAGCGTGATAGGACCTTTATTGTTTACAATATACATAAATGACTTAGTTGACAACATCGGTAGCTCCGTGAGGCTATTTGCAGATGACACGGTTGTCTACAAGAAAGTAGCAACATCAGAAGATTCGTACGTACTCCAGGAGGACCTGCAGAGGATTAATGCATGGTGCGACAGCTGGCAGCTTTCCCTAAACGTAGATAAATGTAATATAATGCGCATACATAGGGGCAGAAATCCATTCCAGTACGATTATGCCATAGGTGGTAAATCATTGGAAGCGGTAACGACCGTAAAATACTTAGGAGTTACTATCCGGAGCGATTTGAAGTGGAATGATCACATAAAACAAATAGTGGGAAAAGCAGGCGCCAGGTTGAGATTCATAGGAAGAATTCTAAGAAAATGTGACTCATCGACGAAAGAAGTAGCTTACAAAACGCTTGTTCGTCCGATTCTTGAGTATTGCTCATCAGTATGGGACCCTTACCAGGTTGGATTAATAGAAGAGATAGACATGATCCAGCGAAAAGCAGCGCGATTCGTCATGGGGACATTTAGTCAGCGCGAGAGCGTTACGGAGATGCTGAACAAGCTCCAGTGGCGGACACTTCAAGAAAGGCGTTACGCAATACGGAGAGGTTTATTATCGAAATTACGAGAGAGCACATTCCGGGAAGAGATGGGCAACATATTACTACCGCCCACATATATCTCGCGTAATGATCACAACGAAAAGATCCGAGAAATTAGAGCAAATACGGAGACTTACAAGCAGTCGTTCTTCCCACGCACAATTCGTGAATGGAACAGGGAAGGGGGGATCAGATAGTGGTACAATAAGTACCCTCCGCCACACACCGTAAGGTGGCTCGCGGAGTATAGATGTAGATGTAGATGTAGAATACCCTCGTGGCCACTGCTAGTCTGCTTTTGATGTACTCCTTTCTTGTCCTTCATTGTTTGTTTTGCTGCCTAGGAAGCAGAATTCCTTAACTTAATCTGTTTCATGACCATCAAGCCTGATGTTATGTTACTCGCTGTTCTCATTTCCGCTGCTTCTCGTTACTTTCGTCTTTCTTCGATTTTCTCTCTATCCATACTCATCAGACTGTACATTCTATTCAGCAGATCATGTAGCACTGCTCAACTTTCACTCAGGATAGCAGTGTCATCCGCGAATCGTGTCATTAATATCATTTCACCTTCAATTTTAACTCCTCCTGAATCTTTCTTTTATTTCCATCATTGCTTCTTCGCCGCGCTGGGTAGCCACGCGGTCTAGGGCGCCTTGTCACGATAATTGCGGCTCCACCCATCAAGGTTCGAGTCCTCCCTCGGGCATGGGTGTGTGTGTTGTACCTAGCGTAGGTTAGTTTAAGTTAGATTAAGTAGTTTGTAGGCTTAGTGACCGATGACCTCAGCAGTTTGGTCCCATAAGACCATACCTCAAATTTCCAAAAAGTGCTTCTTCGGTGTAGAGATTGAACAGTAGGGGCGAAAGACTGCATCCCTGTCTTATACCCTTTTTAATCCGAGAACTTCATTCTTCGTCGTCCATTCTTATTGTTCCGTCTTGGCTCTTGTGCATAATATCGTGTATTACCGTTTCTCCCTATAGCTTACACTTTTTTCGCAAATTATCCAAAATCTTGCATCATTTTACACAGTCGAACGCTTTTACTAGGTCGACAAATAGTGTGAGGGTGTCTTGGGATTTCTTCAGTCTTGCTTCCATTATCAACCGGAACGACAGAACTGCTTGTTTTGACTTTCCTAAATGCTGAGAATCCTTCCAACATTCATTTCTTTTTTGATTTCTTCAGATTTTTCATGCAGCCATTTCGACTTAGCCTCTCTGCATTTCCAATTTCTTTAATTCCTTAGAGACTTCTAGTTCTTATTCCTGAATATCTCTGAACGTTTCTGTACTTCCGATTTTCATCGATCAACTGAAGTATAGTGTGACAATTATTGAACTATACGAAAGAAACGTTAATTAATTACAAACTACGGCGTGCATCCACTTTATTCAACATGTAAACGTCACTACAGATATTCCGGTTTAGGTTATGACATGTTCGATATGCCTGCCATCACTGGCGGTCATGGGATGCAGACGAATAACGAAATTCTGCATGATCCGCTGAAGTTTCGGAACATCGATGCTGTCGATGACCTCCTGAATGCCTAATTTCAGCTCAGCAATGGTTTTATGATTACTGCTATACACCTAGTCTTTACTATAGCCCACAGAAACGGAGAATACGTCGGCCAATCGAGGCCCACGCCATTGGCCTCTGGGTACCCTAGAGAAAGAATGTCATCGCCAAAATGCTCCTCCAGGTCATTAAACAGTCTCCTGCTTGGATGAGGTCGAGCTCCATCTTGCACGAACCACAGCCTGTCGAAATCAGGACCACTATGGATAACGCGGATGAAAACACCTTTCAAATTCTTCACGTACCGTTCCGTAGTCGCTGTACCTTCAAGGAATATCGCACCGATTGTTCCTAGATTGAACATTGCGCAACACACAGTCATCTGTTGAGGGTGAAGAAACTTCTCGATAGCGAAATGCGAATTCTCAGTCTGCCAAATTAGCCAGTTTTGCTTGTTGGCCAACACATCCAAATGACCATACAAATTCCCATAATGCCTCGCGGCCGACCGTGCGTTTGAACGTCCTAAAGCAAACCGTTCAGAAGCTATGGCGATTTTATTTCATATAGTTCAATAATTGTCACTCTGTATTTCTTCTGCTACCCATGGTTTCTTCGAAGTTACGTTCTTTATACCTACGTTTTTCTTTCCTACTTCTGTAATTTCCCTTTTTGGAGATGTGGATTTCTCTTTCATTGTACTACCTACTGCTATTCCTTATTGCTTTATCTGTAGCCTTAGAGAACTTCAAGCGTATCTCGTCATTCCACAGTTCTTCCGTATCCCATACTTCTGTGTATTCATTCTTCCTGCCTAATCTCTTAAACTTCAGCCTACTCTTCTTCATTACTACATTGTGATCTAAATCTACATCTGCTCCTTGGTACGCCAAACTGTCCAGTATCTGATTTGGGAATTCTGTCTGACCATGACGATATCTAACTGAAATCTTCCCGTATCGCCAGGTCTTTTTCAAGTAAACCTCCTCCTCTTGTGATTCTTGAACAAAGTATTCGGTATTACTAGCTGAAATTTATTACAGAACTTAATTAGTCTTTCTCCTCCCTCACTCCTTGTCCTAAGCCCATATTCTACTGTAACCATTTCTCCTACCCCTTCCCCTACAACTGCATTCCATTCCCCATGATTATTAGAATTTCATGTCCCTTGACGTTTCACTATATCTTCATCTTCAGTTTGGGAAGTCGGAATACTTGAACTACCGTTGTCTGTGTTGGTTTGCTGTCGATTCTGATAAGAACAACAGTATCACCGAACTGTTTGCAGTAACACACTCTTCGCTCTACATTCTTATTCCTAACGAATTCTGCTGCCATTGTACCATTTCCTGCTGCTGCTGCTGTTACCGTATACTCATTTGACCAGAAATTCCTGTCTTCTTTCCATTTCACTTCACTGATCCCTACTATACCTAGATTGAACCTTTGCATTTGCCTTTTCAGTTTTTGTAGCTTCCCTACCAAGTTCAAGCTTGTGACTTTCCACGCACCGACTCTTAGAACGAGACTGGTTGTTCAATCATTTTCTCATGGGCACTTTCCCCTTGGCAGTACCCCTGAAGATCAGAATGGAGGTCTATTCCGAAATTTTTGCCGATGCAGAGATCGTCACGACACTTTTTAATTACAGGACACATGTGTCTTTAATGCAGAGGTTTCCATTGCCTTCTGCATCCTCATGCCGTTGATCACGGCTGAATCTTCGCCTTTAGGGTCCTACAGTTTGAAAGCGATATATCAACCATATCACACCACTGACACCACCGCGACGTGGTACCTTATCGTCAACGGCAAACGTACTACGTTAGAGAAACTGCACCCCATTGCGCTGGTGAACTCACCCCTGTGTCTCAAATGCAATGTCGAATATACGGATTTACAGCGTTTCGAGTGTGTGGCAGCAGCAGCTGTCTGGACCCTCAAACAGAAGATCGTGGCTTTCTACCTCCCAGTATCCCCAAATAACCCCTCCCCTACCATGCTGATACATCCTGACGCGAACTACTTTCCATCAAGTAAGTGGCACGCCATTACGTGATCAGTGGCATGGCTATCAACAACCTCTTCCGGACGATGCTGTCGAACTGGGTGACTTGTGGACACGTCTCAAGTACAGTACCACAAAAAAATGGTTCAAATGGCTCCGAGCACTATGGGACTTAACTTGGTTCAAATGGCTCTGAGCACTATGGGACTCAACTGCTGAGGTCATTAGTCCCCTAGAACGTAGAACTAGTTAAACCTAACTAACCTAAGGACATCACAAACATCCATGCCCGAGGCAGGATTCGAACCTGCGACCGTAGCGGTCTTGCGGTTCCAGACTGCAGCGCCTTTAACCGCACGCCCACATCGGCCGGCCGGACTTAACTTCTGAGGTCATCAGTCCCCTAGAACTTAGAACTACTTAAACCTAACTAACCTAAGGACATCACACACACCCATGCCCGAGGCAGGATTCGAACCTGCGACCGTAGCGGTCGCGCGGTTCCAGACTGCAGCGCCTAGAACCGCTTGGCCACTCCGGCCGGCTACAGTACCACACCCTGCGCTGACATTGACATTACTGGGCCACATTCGCGAACTTTTACGGGGCAGACTATTTTTGTAGACACACTTAGTTGGATAAGGAGATAGGTCAACACCCCCCCCCCCTCCACCGCCCCGCACCCCCAAAAAAAAGAAGTGGAGCTGTCAGTTTGTGTAAAGTGGGAGATTCGGGTACGAGTCACGTCGCGGCATAAATTTTCATCTGTTGCCAGTGATTCATTACAGTGCTGAAATGCGGTTAATTTCATTGGACACCTTTAAATAAACGAGACGTTCACAGCAAAGAAGTCTGCAAACATGTCGTCCTAAAAGCCAACATCTTGAATTATGGATGAAACCTGAAAAATTACTAACTAGTGGCCACACAGAAGAATGAATTACCTCCTATCTTTAAAACGGAGAGCTGTTAATTATTGACACCAATCGGTCACAGTGTAGCTTAGCGGAACTTTGTACTTGGCTCATTGGCTCGCCTGGCCCACAGAAGCCTCAAAAACTGTTCAAAATATCTGCCTCTCAGCAAGTAATTTGCGTTTGTATCAGTAGAGAATATTACCTTTGGGGCTGTTAGCTTCAGCCTCAATTGCAACAAGTTTAGAGTGTTTTTAGATTAAAGTTCAGTCTTGATCACGTCTGTTTTAATGGGTAACCGGTTTCGGTTTTTTTTTCTATAAAACCATCATCAGACCCATTGGCTCCCTTGGGTTGGTAGGTGGAGCTCTCCTTGCTGCTGTGCAGCAGCAAGGAGAGCTCCACCTACCAACCCAAGGGAGCCAATGGGTCTGATGATGGTTTTATAGAAAAAACCGAAACCGGTTACCCATTAAAACAGACGTGATCAAGACTGAACTTTAATCTAAATATAACAATTGATCACTGTATTCCAAAAATGTTTACCAAAATTGTTTAGAGTGTTTCCCAACTGAGATTGTCCTTACATACTACTAGGTGTTTCAAAAAGATTCATCTTATTTCACAATACTGTATCTTCTGCAGCAGGCATGGTAAACCTTTGGTGATCCGTGGTCCTGATTCACTTGATTACTTAATCTCATGGGCCTTCTCGTCACGTGACTCGAGAGGAGCGCTCCTAGCGGATGAAGTCGACACTGCAGCGTTCATAAAGTTAATGTTTATTAGATAACTGACAAATATGAATGGTACACTCCTCGCCAACAAAGTTTACTTCAAAATACGCGTTTTTGAGAGTACATTCAGTTTATGTGTTGTACCTCTCCATGGGTTATCAAAAAAGGATGATATGTGTACAGGGATAGCGGAGCAGCGACCTCTTACCATCAGAGATCTGCACAAGAGTAAACAACTAATCCGCACATCTGTAAACGAATATGTTGCATTGTGTGGTGTTGTATTGTATTGAAATGGGGAGGTAGAAACGAAGGGGAGGCTTCGTCCCTGCCGTAGCCTTCAGTGGTTCACAAACAAACAACAGTCTACAGCTGTCCACTCACCCCACCGCCGACCCACACCGAACTCAGGATTATTGTGCGGTTCGGTCCCCAGCGCACCCCCAGGAAACGTCTCACACCAGGCGAGTGTAACCCCAACTGTTTGCGTGGTAGAGTAATTATGGTGTAAGCGTACGGGGAGACTGTGTTTGTGCAGCAATCGCCGACATAGTGTAACTTAGGCGGAATAATGGGAACCAGCCCGCATTCCCCGAGGCAGATGTGAAACAGCCTTAAAAACCATCCACAGACTGGCCGCCAAACCAGAACTCGACACTAATCCGCCGGGTGGATTCGTGCCGGAGACCTGCACGCCTTCCCGCACGGAAAGCAGTGCAATAGACCGCACGGCCAAAACTTATATATACCTAAGTTAGACGGCTCTCAAAGTACAATCCGTTGCCGTAGTCCAATGCTCACAGAGACGTACATCAACACTAAACAACCAGTAGAGGAAGCAGGACGCAGGAATTAGGACCTCCGGCCAACAACCGGGCCAGGGTAGAGAGCCTGTACAGAGAGAATGGCCATAGGTGAAGTTGCCCGTGATTGGTTGATTAGCTTTGGCAGAAAAATGGCGCCAAACGTCTCTCGCGCTTCCTGTGTTCACGGTGCTTTTGAGTTGAATTGGTGTTCAGAGGACTTTTGGAAACGATTAAATGGTATTTGAAATATTGAGAGACGTGTTATGCGTTGTGCATGCATGTTCGATTTAGTTGTATATCGATTTTAGTTCGTAATTGGCGTTTGCGATCATAAATACGAGTTGAAATAATGAAGCGTTTTGCGATGAAGTCAGTAGGCCTACATGTTTGAAGTAAACACGATAGTAATTATACAGTATTCTTTTTGACATTTGTAATTCGTTCTGCAGACGTTCATAAACGATGCCAGGTTGTGCTGCATTTGGTTGTTCCAAGGTGGATTTCGCATGATAGCATTTCCACGCAATGAAGAAAGACGAAAGCAGTGGGCAATCGTAGTCAACAGGGCTGACATAAATCAAACAGGAGCCTTGTGGAAACCAACCAAGTATTCTTATCTATGCGAAGTAAGTCGTTTTTGCTTTTTTCTGAATACAAAACAACTTCCAATATACATAGCTAAATTTGAAAACAGAGCTGTAAATTGGCTGTGTGAAAATTATTATAACATTCTTATAAACAAAGGCATTTAACGAATGATTTCGCCATATTGTCTTGTGCTTTTGATTCGGTGAGTGTGTACTCCACTACTCCACTACTGGCCATTCAAAAGTCCCGCCCGCAGTTTGGCAGAAAAAATGCCACCCGTATCGTCCGATTAGCCACTCACTCCCTATACAGGCTCTCTAGGCCGGGGACGTGACGTCTGATCCCCAACCCACGGCCAACGACTGGGGCTGTTTGGCTGTCTTGTATCCAGTCCACAGCTGTCGCCATTGTCGGCAGCCGGTGGAGGCCGGACCATGCAGCATGCATCATCGACTGCTGAGTTTTCCAGCGTGACCGCTGTCGGCATCCGCCATAATCTTGTGATGTGTTACCAACTACCGGCGACGGCAGCCTCCGGTGGTATCGCTTGAAACGACACCCCGTTATGTTGATCCCATTTCAGGTATTTATATCTACTCGTCGCGAACGTTATATCCTGGCTTTCGACGTTTTACAACAGCTGTCGTGAAAGAACAGTTAGGAGTAACTTCGCGAATTTCTCCTGCAGGACAGACTGAAAGCAACAGCGGTTGAGGTACGGCCCGCGGGCTGCCGGTTGTCCACCTGTGTTCTACACTAATGGGAGAGAATCTTTCGATGGATTTTAATTTGCACACAGAACTGCCAAGTTTACCTAGGCATCATTTGTAAGTTGGCAGTTTATGTGGCTGATGACACGGGTCGGCAGTTACTGCTCTAAATCGTTCGTTCATCTAGCTTTCTCCACAATTACGGGAAATTGGCTGGAACCCCTTTCAATGGCGGCTACTCGGCAAGATAGGTAATTCGTGCTTCCCAATCAAGCAAAATGGGGAAAAGTAGATACCGACTCAGATTCATCGGGAGAATCTTAATGAAATGTAACTCATCCACGAAAGAAGTGGCATAAAAAGCGCTTGCTCGCCCGATTCTTGCGAATTGCTCATCTGTCTGGGGTCCGTATCAGGCAGTACTGATAGAGGAGACTGCGAATATCCAACGAAGAGCGGCATATTTCGTCACGGAATCGTTTACCTGTCGAGAGAACGTTTCGGAGATGCTAATCAAATTCCACTGGCAGACGCTACAACAGAGGCGTTGTGCATCACGGAGAGATTAACCATTGAAACTTTTCAGGAAGAGACGGACTACGTATTACTTCCTCTCTCATATATCTCATGTTGTTTTTGTTGTGGTCTTCAGTCCTGAGACTGTGCAAGCTTCTTCATCTCCCAGTACCTACTGCAACCTACATCCTTCTGAATCTGCTTAGTGTATTCATCTCTTGATCTCCCTCTACGATTTTTACCCTCCACGGTGCCCTCCAATGCTAAATTTGTGATCCCTCGATGCCTCAAAACATGTCCTACCAACCGATCCCTTTTTCTAGTCAAGTTGTTTCACAAACTCCTCTTCTCCCCAATCCTACTCAATACCTCCGCATTAGTTACGTGATCTACCCACCTTATCTTCAGCCTTCTTCTGCAGCACCACATTTCGAAAGCTTCTATTCTCTTCTTGTCCAAACTAGTTATCGTCCATGTTTCACTTCCATACATGTCTACACTCCATACAAATACTTTCAGAAACGACTTCCTGACACTTAAATCTATACTCGATGTTAACAAGTTTCTCTTCTTAAGAAACGCTTTCCTTGCCATAGCCAGTCTACATTTTATATCCTCTCTGCTTCGACCATCATCTGTTATTTTACTCCCTAAATAGCAAAACTCCTTTACTACTTTAAGTGTCTCATTTCCTAATCTAATTCCCTCAGCATCACCCGACTTAATTTGACTACATTCCATTATCCTCGTTTTACTTTTGGTGATGTTCATCTTATATCCTCCTTTCAAGACACTGTCCATTCCGTTCAACTGCTCTTCCAAGTCCTTTGCTGTCGCTGACAGAATTACAATGTCATGGGCGAACCTCAAAGTTTTTACTTCTTCTCCATGAATTTTAATACCTAATCCGAATTTTTCTTTTGTTTCCTTTACTGCTTGCTCAATATACAGATTGAATAACATCGGGGAAAGGCTACAACCCTGTCTCACTCCTTTCCCAACCACTGCTTCCCTTTAAAGCCCCTCGACTCTTATAACTTCCATCTGGTTTCTGTACAAATTGTAAATAGCCTTTCGCTCCGTGTATTTTACCCCTGCCACCGTCAGAATTTGAAAGAGAGTATTCCAGTTAACATTGTCAAAAGCTTTCTCCAAGTCTACAAATGCTATAAACGTAGGTTTGCCTTTTCTTAATCTTTCTTCTAAGATAAGTCGTAAGGTCAGTATTGCCTCACGTGTTCCAACATTTATACGGAATCCAAACTGATCTTCCCCGAGGTCGGCTTCTACCAGTCTTTCCATTCGTCTGTAAAGAATTCGCGTTAGTATTTTGCAGCTGTGACTTATTAAGCTGATAGTTCGGTAATTTTCACATCTGTCAACACCTGCTTTCTTTGGGATTGGAATTATTATATTCTTCTTGAAGTCTGAGGGTATTTCGCCTGTCTCATACATCGTGCTCACCAGATGGTAGAGTTTTGTCAAGACTGGCTCTCCCGAGGCCATCAGTAGTTCTAATGGAATGTTGTCTACTCCCGGGGCCTTGTTTCGACTCAGGTCTTTCAGTGCTCTGTCAAACTCTTCACGCAGTATCTTATCTCCCATTCCATCTTCATCTACATCTTCTTCTATTTCCATAATATTGTCCTCAAGTACATCGCCCTTGTATAAACCCTCTATATACTCCTTCCACCTTTCTGCCTTCTCTTCTTTGCTTAGAACTGGGTTGCCATCTGAGCTCTTGATATTCATACAAGTGGTTCTCTTCTCTCCAAAGGTCTCTTTAATTTTCCTGTAGGCTGTATCTATCTTACCCCTAGTGAGACAAGCCTCTACATCCTTACATTTGTCCTCTAGCCATCCCTGCTTAGCCATTTTGCACTTCCTGTCGATATCATTTTTGAGACGTTTGTATTCCTTTTTGCCTGCTTCATTTACTGAATTTTTTTATTTTCTCCTTTCATCAATTAAATTCAATATTTCTTCTGTTACCCAAGGATTTCTATTAGCCCTCGTCTTTTTACCTACTTGATCGTCCGCTGCCTTCACTACCTCATCCCTCAGAGCTACCCATTCTTCTTCTACTGTATTTCTTTCCCCCATTCCTGTCAATTGATCCCTTATGCTGTCCCTGAAACTCTCTACAACCTCTGGTTCTTTCAGTTTATCCAGGTCCCATCTCCTTAAATTCCCACCTTTTTGCAGTTTCTTCAGTTTCAATCTGCAGTTCATAACCAATAGATTGTGGTGTGAATCCACATCTGTCCCAGGAAATGTCTTACAATTTAAAACCTGGTTCCTAAATCTCTGTCTTATCATTATATAATCTATCTGATACCTTTTCGTATCTCCAGGCTTCTTCCATGTATACAACCTTCTTTTATGATTCTTGAACCAAGTGTTAGCTATAATTACGTTATGCTCTGTGCAAAATTATACCAGACGGCTTCCTCTTTCATTTCTTAGCTCCAATCCATATACACCTACTATGTTTCCTTCTCTCCCTTTTCCTACTGTCGAATTCCAGTCACCCATGACTATTAAATTTTCGTCTCCCTTCACTACCTGAATAATTTCTTTTATCTCGTCATACATTTCATCTATTTCTTCATCATCTGCAGAGCTAGTTGGCATATAAACTTGTACTACTGTAGTAGGCATGGGCTTTGTGTCTATCTTGGCCACAATAATGCGTTCACTATGCTGTTTGTAGTAGCTAACCCGCACTCCTATTTTTTTATTCATTATTAAACCTACTCCTGCATTACCCCTATTTGATTTTGTATTTATAACCCTGTAATCACCTGACCAAAAGTCTTGTTCCTCCTGCCACCGAACTTCACTAATTCCCACTATATCTAACTTTAACCTATCCATTTCCCTTTTTAAATTTTCTAACCTACCTGCCCGATTAAGGGATCTGACATTCCACGCTCCGATCCGTAGAATGCCAGTTTTCTTTCTCCTGATAATGACGTTCTCTTGAGTAGTCCCCGCCCGGAGATCCGAATGGGGGACTATTTTACCTCCGGAATATTTTACCCAAGAGGACGCCATCATCATTTAATCATACAGTAAAGCTGCATGTCCTCGGGAAAAATTACGGCTGTAGTTTCCCCTTGCTTTCAGCCGTTCGCAGTACCAGCACAGCAAGGCCGTTTTGGTTAATGTTATAAGGGCAGATCAGTCAATCATCCAGACTGTTGCCCCTGCAACTACTGAAAAGGCTGCTGCCCCTCTTCAGGAACCACATGTTTGTCTGGCCTCTCAACAGATACCCCTCCGTTGTGGTTGCACCTACGGTACGGCCATCTGTATCGCTGAGGCACGCAAGCCTCCCCACCAACGGCAAGGTCCATGATTCATATATCTCTCATATATCTCATATATCACCACGAGGAGAAAATTCGAGAAATTAGAGCCAGTACAGTGGCTTACCGACAACCTTTCTTCCCACGCACTATTCGCGAGTGGAACAGAGTTGAAGGAACAGACAGTGGTACCGAAAGTACCATTCGCCACACTCCATTAGGTGGCTTGAGGAGTATGATGTAGATGTAGAAGCAAGAAGAAGAATAAACAAAACAATCCGAAAAAAGAAAAATACAGAGCGCCAGACAGTTCTTCCGTACGCAGGGCCACTATCAGCCCAAATGACGCAGAAGCACACCATAAGAACCAATTCTGCTGAACTATTAAAATTAAGAATGTGCTTAGTCAGTCAAAGATGAAATAGGGCTACGGGTGACTAGAATCTACAACATCAGTTGCGAGTGTACGGTACATCAGTCAGACTCAGCGACACGTCTTGCAGCGCTACTCAGAACATATGAGAAACGTTCGTCTCGGCGAAAGCGATAAACCTGCAATGACAGAGCACAGCATTAATGAATGACACAGGTTTATTTCTGAACAGACAGAGGTGCTGGGCTGTGCCAACAGATAATGATCTTGTCAACCAGGACAACGGCATCCAGCTGGAATGTGGTGTTTGTAAAAATACGTTAAGGGCGCTCTGATGTGAAAGTGGCGGTTGGAATAGACAGGCAGCACCAGCAGTCGAACCCGGACCCCCACTACCCCGCCTCCACCCCTCCCAGCTGGATCACCCACTCTCCCGTCCACCGTCCACCGCAACCACCACCAACCTCGAAATCTCTTCCGAGACACATGACAAAGCCACCCGTTGTGACCTCGGCGGAAGCGTCTACGGCGCAGTGGTTGTATAGTAGAGAAGCGGAAATGAAAACCGATACTTCGTCTGAAGGTGACGAGTAGAAAACAGGTTGAAAATTTGTGACAACGCAACGTCACGCCTCGGCAGATAATTCCTAGAAAATTTCATGAAGAAGAAAAGTTTTGACATATTTTATTTTTGATACAAGTCTTAAAAGAACGTTTGTAAACGCCTGGACGTAAAAAACTGCAGGCATTACTTTTTGGAGGACGAAATCAATAAAAAATCTCTAGTTCTCCACTTTACAAACTTTTTTCTGATAACTGCAATAAATAATTTCTTCTGACAACTGTAATAAATACTGGACAGGACAAACGGAGAGGAGTTTCGGAATCATATTTTAAAAAAAAATATACGAAACTGAGAAAGCAATCAATCTACATTTTATTTGCATTTAAGAATCCAAAACATAAGGAAGAAATACTGAAAAGGCCCTAAATATTCTTCACAGATTACCCAAGGGACATACAATGAACATCTTCGAGGAAATGGAAATGGGAATTTACATTCATATACAGTTGACATACTTATTGAACAAACAGATTTTAAACATAAGAAATGCCTGGAAAATTTTATTTACGTTATAAAAGAAAAAGGGTAAATTGTCACTAACACAAAACAATACAAAGATACAAATCAAAAAAAGTGTTGCATCACCGCAGTTGCCGAAACTCTCTTGTCCTTGGCGTGGCAAACTGCCACAGAAGGCGGAAGAATCAGCAATGACCAACAGCATGACGATCCTGAAAGCAGTGGAAACCACTCCATAACAGAAGTACAGGGTGATCAAAAAGTCAGTATAAATTTGAAAACTGAATAAATCACAGAATAATGTAGATAGAGAGGTACAAATTGACACACACGCTTGGAACGACATGGAGTTTTATTAGAACCAAAAAAATACAAAAGTTCAAAAAATGTCCGACAGATGGCGCTTCGTCTGATCAAAATAGCAAAAATTAGCATAACAAAGTAAGACAAAGCAAACATGATGTTCTTTACAGGAAATGCTCAATATGTCCACCATCATCTGTCAACAATAGCTGTAGTCGAGAAATAATGTTGTGAACAGCACTGTAAAGCTTGTCCGGAGTTATGGTGAAGCATTGGCGTCGGATGTTGTCTTTCAGTATCCCTAGAGATGTCGGTCATTCACGATACACTTGCGACTTCAGGTATCCCCAAAGCCAATAATCGCACGGACTGAGGTCTGGGGACCTGGAAGGCCAAGCATGACGAGAGTGGCGGCTGAGCACACGATCGTCACCAAACGATGCGCACAAGAGATCTGCAATATGGGGTGGTTCTAATAAAACGCCATGTCATTCCAAACATGTGTGTCAATTTTTACCTCTATGTCTACATTATTCCGTGGTTTATTAAGTTTTCAAATTTATACTGACTTTTTGATCACCCGGTAAACGTGTAGCAACAGGACAAGTGGCCTGTAACTGAAAAAGTGTCATGACAAAAGGGGAATAGTCCCCCATTCGGATCCCCTGGAGGGGACTGCCAAACGGGAGATGAACACTAGAAAATGATTGACTAACCAGCGAAAGTATAAGGTTCTGCGAGACCGGTCGTGGAATGTCAGAAGTGTTAATGTGGTAGGGAAGCTTTAAAACGTGAAAAGGGAAATCCAAAGGCTCAATCTAGGTTTATTAGGGGTCAGTAAAATGAAATGGAAAGAAGACAAGGATTTCTGGTCAGATGAGTATAGGGTAATATCAACAGCAGTGGGAATTGGTATAACGGAAGTAAGATTCGTTATGAATAGGAAGGTAGAGCACAGTGTGTGTTACTGTGAATAGTTCAGTGATAGGGTTGTTAATACCACAATCTACAGCATACCAACACCAACGATAGCTTAGGTATACATGTCGACATCGCAAGCTGAAGATGAAGAGAAAGAAAAAGTGTATGAGGATATTGAAAGGGTAATAGATAACCTAAATTGAGATGAAAGTCTAATAGTCGTGGGAGACTAGAAGGCAGTTGTACGGGAAGGAGTAGAGAGAAAGGTTACGGGAGAATACAGGCTTGGTACAAGAAATGAGGGAGGAGAAAGACTAAGTGAGTTCTACAATAAATTTCAGGTAGTAGTAGCAGCGAAAACTTTGTTCAAGAATCACAACAGGAGGAGATATAATTGGAAAAGGCCGGGTTGTATGGGAAGACTTCAGATAGATTACATCATGGTCAGATACAGGATTGCAGGTGTGGCCAGGAGTAGATATAGACTCAGATCACAATGCAGCAGTGATGAAGAGTAGGCTGCAGTTTA
Source organism: Schistocerca serialis cubense (assembly GCF_023864345.2). Taxonomy (NCBI): domain Eukaryota; kingdom Metazoa; phylum Arthropoda; class Insecta; order Orthoptera; family Acrididae; genus Schistocerca; species Schistocerca serialis. The sequence continues at coordinate 283,235,594 of NC_064638.1, read as the reverse complement.
ACAAATTTCTCAGGAAGAATCAATATGCAAAGAATTGGAATACGGAAGATCCAAGGAATGAAGAGGAATAAAATAAATACGAAATTCAGGGAAGCTAAGACGAAATGGCTGCATTAAAATATGACGAAATAGAAAAAGAATGACTGTCGGAACGACTGATTTACCACAGGGAAAAATCATAGCAATCTTCGGAGTAATTAAAAGCAACGTTGGTAACAATAAGAGGGCAACGGAATTCCGCTGTTAAATGCAGAAGGTAGAGCGGATAGGTGGAAAGAGTACATTGAAAGCCTCTATGGGGAGGAAGATTTGTCTGATATGATGGAAGAAGAAACAGGAGTCGATTTAGAAGAGATAGGGAATCCAGTATTAGAATTTAAAAGAGTTTTGGAGGACTAAATAAGGCAGAAGGGATAGATAACATTCCATCAAAATTTCTAAAATCATTGGGGAAAGCGGCAACAAAATGACTATTCACCAGACTACAATAAATCAATAATGTTGTTATATGATGACTTTCGGAAAAGCATCATCCACACAATTCCGAAGACGGAAGTGCTGACAAAATGGTTCAAATGGCTCTGAGCACTATGGGACTTAACATCTGTGGTCATCAGCCCCCTAGAACTTAGAACTACTGAAATCTAACTAACCTAAGGACATCACACACATCCATGCCCGAGGCAGGATTCGAACCTGCAACCGCAGAAGTCGCGCGGTTCCGGACTGAGCGCCTAGAACCGCTAGACCACCGCGGCCGGCGAAGTGCTGACAAGTGCGAGAATTAACGTACGATCGGCTTAACAGCACATACATCCAAGTCACAAGAATAATATACAGAAGAATGGAAAAGAAAATTGAGGATGTGTTAAATGACTATCAATTTGGCCTCGGGAAAGGTAAAGGCAAGAGAGATGCAATTCTGACTTTGCGGTTGACAATGTAAGCAAGACTGAAGAAAAATTCAGACACTTTCGTAAGATCTGTCGACTTTGAAAAAAGTGTTGGCAAATGTAAAATGGTGCAAGACGTTCAAAATTCTTAGAAAAATTAGGGTAAGCCATAGGGAGAGACAGGTAATATACGTGTACGAGATCTGTGATTGAAAAGTGTGTAAGACGGGGATGTAGTCTTTCGCGCCGACTATTCGATCTTTACACGGAAGATGCAATGATGGAAATAAAAGAAAGGTTCAGGAGTGGAATAAAATTTCAAGGTGAAAAGATATCAATGATACGATTAGATGATGACATTGCTATTCTCAGTAAAAGTGAAGAAGAATTATATGAACTGCTGAATGAAATGAACAGTCTAATGAGTATACAATATGGACTGAGAGTAAATCGAAGGTAGTCGAAAGTAATTAGAAGTAGCAGAAATGAGAACCGTGAGAAATGTAAAATCAGGATTGACAGTCACGAAGTATTAATTTAAGGAATTATAGTAGTTAGCCAGCAAAATTAACCAATACCGGACGGAGAAAGTAGGACATCAAAAGCAGATCAGCACTGGCAAAAAGGGAATTTCTGGTCAATGTAGGTCTGCTACTAACGAAAATAGGCGTTGATTAGAGGAAGAAATTTCTGAGAATGTACGTCTGGAGCACAGCGTTGTATAGATGTGAAACATGGACTGTTGGAAAACAAGAATAGGAGAGAATCAAAGATGTTGAGGTGAGGTGCTACAGACAAATGTTAAAAGCTAGTTGGACTGATCAGGTAAGGCATGGGGAGGTTCTGTACAGAATCTGAGTGGAAATGAGTATGTGGAAACACTGACAAGGAGATGTGACTGGATGATAGGGCGTCTGTTGAGATATCAAGCAATGACTTCCAAGGTATCACAGGGAGCTGCAGAGAGCGAAAGCTGTTGAGGAAGACAGAGATTGGAATGCATCCAACAAGCAATTGAGGACGAAGGTTGGATGTGATACTTAGAGATGCAGAGGTTGGCACAGGAGAGAAATATTCATAAATACGTGGGGGAGGGGGGGGGGGGCACATGAGACCATTCAGATAGTGATGACTCAAAAATAGCCAATAGTTCATAGGTCATGAAGGGCCACGCTGACGGGAATAGACTGATTTCAGGACGCACGGAGGCATTAAAGCAGTCATTTTTCACGCTCTCCTTACGTGAATAGAATGGTTACAAACGCTAATACGAGGCACAATGGTAAGGATCCTTTACCATACTGTTTACACCGGTCTGCCGAGTGCACAGAATTATCGAAACAATAAGAACGCAACACATTACCAAGCCTCATACGGTGTAGGAATCCGACTAGTATTCAAAACAGCTTCCAGTCGTCTCGGATTGGTTAAGCACAGGCACTATATGGTTTTCAAGGGAATCTAATACCATTCTTCCTTCAAAATAACAGCAAGATGAGCTAACGAATATGGAGGTGAATAGCGATAAGGAATCACTCTTTCCAAACCATACCACTATGGCTCAATAATTCTGTTGTATGACGACTTTGATGGCTATGAAGAAGCGAAAATTCTTGTCTGTGCTCACAAAAACTAGTCCCGCGCGATGCGATCAGTGTTAACTGTGGCGCTGTCCTCTTGGAGCATATGAGCATCATACGTAGCATTACGTAGCATCACCGGGGAGCAAAACTTTTGCCAACCAAAATGGTCACATAATTCTTGGCAGCAATGTGACCTTGCCAAGGATCCGTGGGGGCCACAGAATACCATGATATGGCTGTCCAATTCATCACTGAGCCCCTGCAACGTTTGACACTTGTTACGTAAACTCGGTCAGAAGTTGGAAACAGTGGCATGCTTCCATTGCTCCCTAGAACGGCTTGTACTGCTTCAGCACCACGTCCCCTTCTTATGGATACTTTCTTCATTCACAAATGGTTTTGATAATGATGATATTTGGTTTGTGTGGCACTCAACTGCGCAGTCATCAGCGCCCGTAAAACGTAAGAATTTTTATCCAGTCCAATTTTTCACGTAGTCCAATCGAACCACTGTCACGAATGATGATGGTGATGAAGTGATCCCAACCCGGCCGGAAATCGAACCCAGGACCCCCTGATCTAAAGGCCGCTGTGCTAGCCACTAGACCACAAGCTGCGGACACATGTGGTTTTGGAATTACAGCAGGTCTTGAAACTCTCTGCTTAGGTAATTCCTTTCGTATTGTTTTCGCGAAGACCGGTTTAGGTTCAAATGGCTCTGAGCACTATGAGACTTAACATCTATGGTCATCAGTCCCCTAGAACTTAGAACTACTTAAACCTAACTAACCTAAGGACATCACACAACACCCAGTCATCACGAGGCAGAAAAAATCCCTGACCCCGCCGGGAATCGAACGCGGGAACCCAGGCGCGGGAAGCGAGAACGCTACCGCACGACCACGAGCTGCGGACACAGGTTTAGTGATAGCGACATTCTGTGTTTCACGGACTTCTGCGGCTGTCGTCATCTAATTTTTCGTCACAGTCCTCTTCAATGACTGTCTGCCACCACCATTCAACACAAACTTTTGTCCGCCTTGTAACTTAGTAGATGTTGCTTTTCCGCTTTCCCTGTATACAGTATAAATCTTCGATACGGTGTCTCTTGAAATAGCAAAGATTTGGACTACCGTAGTTACGGAGGCATGTACCATGCGGGTACCAATAATTTGCTCCGCTCCAATTCAATAAGCTCCGACATGATGCTCTCACAACTACACAGAAAACTGTCCTGACCACGAATGACACTTGCAATGGGTTGAAGACATTGCACAAGTGCCTTTCGTGGTAAAACACATCAGTGCAGCCTGAAGGAATGGGTAGGATCTGCATGTACGTTCAAGTATTCATTTATCGCAGTTTTTCCATCTCTTTTTTTTAACGTAAGTACAAGTTAGGGAAGGCGCTAATACATGGTGCAATCAATGTCAGATATAGTAGGGATCACATCCCTGCCCGATGCCTTGTTCCCGTCGAAAACGTTCGTTTTCTATGCCTCGTTACCGGTAAGTCGTTAGATGACAGAGCATTCCCGTGCTCAATAGTTGTGATGTCACTCCGTCTTTTGGCAGCGTTTCTGAGTGCTCTGGTTAGTGAACGAGCTATCCCTAAGCTATATATCTGCAATTTGGTAAGTGGCTGTAGGCGGAACCTATGGCTCACATTTGAGTCGCCTCAGTGAGGTCGGTGGTAAACACGTCAGAGGAACAGACAGTCGGGCGACAGCACTCCAGCGCGTTGGTGGCCAGAGTGGCTCTCGCGTCAGCCCAGACTGGGCACGTGGTGCTAACGAGCAGACAATAGGCCGCTGCCACGTGCTCAGACTGCAGACTCTGCGCCAGCCGTCGGTACCCCGCGCCAACTGTTCCAGTTCGGGTCCCGTTGTATCTGCCAGTCGTTCCCAAAACGGGAGAAACTACTCCCGGGGGAGGAGGGTTCGATTATGGTTTAATGAAGACCCTAAATTATTTTCAAAATAGTATATGTATTGCCATCATTTCGTTTGGATCCAGCAGACATTTGTAGGTACTAGTGGCCTGGCGGTAAAACGTGCGCCTGGAAATCGACAGGGATCGAAATCCAGTCGAACTCTGGATTTTTTCAGCCTGTCTTTAGCCAGCCTCTCACTTCGCGACCCTGTGAATACTCACCAGCAAAGGCAAGCAATCCGGATTCCGTCTTAAACTAAAGGTCCCCTTTTCCTGGTAGGATTAATCATAAATTTTGGGACACGCCATTTGCCAAAGTGTAATCTTATTCAAAGGCCTTCACCAGTCCATTGAACTAGACGAAATTATCATCATTATCAACCATCTGATATGCATTTTTGGATAAAGGACATCTGTAGGGCTTTCAGTTAGTGGTGAACCTCTTGAGCACTTCACATCGTACAGCTACATATGGAAATAATCTTAATCACATTGAGCGCCACAGCTGACGCTAATGTTAATGATTAATGAAAACATTCGTTGCCTCAGGGGCCAGAGAGGCTCTGGAACATTGTACTGAAAACTCCTGACGAGGTTACCAGACATTAAGACGAAGCTTTGCCGGATGCTCTCCAAAAGTGTGTTATTGCAAGATGTAGTCTCCCATTCTGCTTCTTTTCACTAAGAAATTTGGCTTTACCCACTGTATTCTCCCGAAACGACACACATTGACTCGTAAGGAGAAAGCATCACCTAACAAAAAATTCCTGAATGATGACGACGAGTGTTCCGAAGCAGAACGTATCCTTAAAAGCCAAACTGCAGAGTTCTGCAATTAAGGTAATTATCAAGTCACACAACGGTGAAAAAAAAAATGTGGTGGATTGAAGAGTGGTCTCAGCTTGATTGTTTCGGTTACAAAATTAAAACTTTCCGATTACTGTTCTTACAGCAAATAACTGATGATATTCTGCGTTGGCTTTAGGCTGAGATTGAGAGATCGCTACACTAGAGGGAATCGCAATGGACCGCATCAAACGAGACACAAGATTGACGCCCATTAAGAATGAAAGAAAAACATTGGGCAGCTACCTATCTCAGGATAATGAGGATTGAATCCCAAGACCAAACGTTTGTATACTTTGAGCTATTATAGGCTCTCTATCTGTCGAACAACCGTTATAATCTGCCTAAAATAAAAATGCCCTAGAAAAATGAATTGGTGGCTTCTTATGCTAGAGTGAAACGACTACAAATCTGAACATTTTGAGTTTACTTTGTAAAATGACACGAGTCAATTGACAGTGATGAAGTTGAGCGTTGTAATTCCAATGACGAACAGGCGACATTCACTGGTCAGTCAGAAAGTTCAAGTACGTTTTATACTTAAAATTATATAAATTTGCTTAAAAGAATAAGTAAAATCGTCTCTTGTGGTGTACAATTTTGTGAGTCTATGGTTGTATGCGATAGTGAACTAACAACATGAGGGGTGCTATTCTGGCATCTATGGAGCAAACTTCAAACTGTATCGTGCAATACACACGATCCTCGACGTTGTTGTTGTTGTTCGTCGTTATAGTCTTCAGTGCAAAGGCTTTTTTTATGCAGTTCTACATGCTACTTCATCTGTGCATCCCTCTTCGTCTCCAAATAACCAAGACAACCTACTTTCTTCTGAATCTGCTTACTGTATTCATGTCTTGCTCTCCCTTCATAATTTTTAACCTACACAGTTCCTCCAGTACTAAATTGGTGATATCTTGATGTCTCGCACTACGTCCTATCAACCGACGCAACTTTTAGACGAGGTGTGCCACAGATTTCTTGTCTCAGTTGAATTCAGTTATCTCTATTCTCTTCTTGTCTAAACTGTTTATAGTCCATGTTTCACTTCCATACATGACTGCACTCCACATTTCTTCAGAAAAGACTTCCTAAGACTTACATCCAAATTCAATCTTAGCAAGTTTCTCTTCTTCAGAAACGTCTTGCAATTGCCAGTCTACATTTTATACCCTCCCTACTTCGGCCATCATCAGTTGTTTTGCTGAAACTTCCTGGCAGATTAAAACTGTGTGCCCGACCGAGACTCGAACTCAGGACCTTTGTCTTTCACGGGCAAGTGCTCTACCATCTGAGCTACCGAAGCACGACTCACGCCCGGTACTCACAGCTTTACTTCTGCCAGTATCTCGTCTCCTACCTTCCAAACTTTACAGAAGCTCTCCTGCGAACCTTGCAGAACTAGCACTCCTGAAAGAAAGGATACTGCAGAGGCATGGCTTAGCCACAGCCGGGGGGATGTTTCCAGAATGAGATTTTCACTCTGCAGCGGAGTGTGCGCTGATATGAAACTTCCTGGCGGATTAAAACTGTGTGCCCGACCGAGACTCGAACTCGGGACCTTTGCCTTCACACACTATCATCTCAAGAAAGAAGTTATACAGCAACCAAAACCTGAATGTAAGGCTATATTTTCCGAAGAACAAAAAATGGGAATTGGCAGAATACACCTTGAAATGCAGTAAACTATTTTATGAGTTAACCATAGAGACGGTGCGGAACATAGCTTTTAAATTTGTGTAGAAAATAATTTAAGCATAATTTTAAAAAAAACGTGCCTAATGACATGGAACGACTAGTTCTACGGATTTAGAAAGAAGCTTCCTAATATTTCTGAATGGGAACTTGATTCTATTTCTGTCGATAGAATTACAACTTTTAATGAACCGGAAGTGAAAATGTACTTCAACTACTTGCAAGATTTGCAAACAAAATACCACTTTGATGCTAACTGTATTAACAATGTAGACGAGAGAGGCATTTCGAATGTCCAGAGAAATTCAAGGATTTCAGCACCGAAGTGCTAGAGACATGTGGACATGACAACAAGTGGTGAAAGAGGCACTACAACAACAGTCGTTTTTGCATTTAGTGCTTCAGAAAGTACGTTCCACCATTTCTTGTTTTGTTTCTTTGTTTTTAAGAGCATGTGAATGAATGCTCAGTTATTGTGTGGAGGCAGTCCTGATATGACGGCAGCAGATAGCGAATCGGGCTGGAACCACTTCATCTCCTATGCTAAGCCATCTGTTGCAGAACCAATTCTACTTACTTTAGACAGGCATTTAAGGTCACATTAGTCCTGCCTGTTATCTGCTTTGCTGCCAGAATAAAAGAATATTGTTATCCCCTCCACCAAATACAGATATCGTATGCAGCACCTGGGTCTGGCATATTTTTGACTTCTCAAGGCTTTAGAAAACAGGAAATGTGACTTGAACATGGCTTCAAATATAGGCTGACGGATTACGAAAATCTTCAGTCGCGTCAAGGGTATAGAGTAAGCACGAACGGTTTCCGGACTGCTGATATTTGACCAATAACCACTTCTAAATTTGATGAACATTTCGTAGGTGTGACATCAGTGACACCAGATGCACAGGTAGCATTGACGTAAAATCTGCTAAGAGCAGTGACACATCATACGCAGATATGCCTGGTACCGACACTAAATGTGCAGTAGAGGCCAGTAACTGCTGCAGCTGTTTTGGACAAATCAGTTTCACTTCAAGATACTGTTCATTCTAAAGTTCGCAAACTTCCATATCTGAATGTAAAGAAAATGTCAGAAAACGCTCAATAATGTACATGCCTGGATAGTTTGGTGGCCAGCGGAAGTGTCTAAACTCAGAAGGGTGTTCCTGGAGCCACTCTGTAGCAATTCTTTACGTATGGGTTGTCGCATTGTCATGGTGGAATTGCACAAGTCCGTCAGAATACATAGTTAACACGAATGCTTCAAATGGCTCTGAGCACTATGGGACTTAACTGCTGTAGTCGTCAGTCGCCTAGAACTTCGAACTACTTAAAAATAACTAACCTAAGGACATCACACACATCCATGCCCGAAGCAGGATTCGAACCTGCATCCGTAGCGGTCGCGCGGTTCCAGACTGTAGCGCCTAGAACCGCTCGGCCACGCCGGCCGGCTAACACGAATGAACAGAGGTGATCAGACAAGATGCTTACCTACGTGTCAACTTTCAGAGTCAAACCTAGACGTATCAGGGGTCCAATACCACTCCAACTGCACACACCCCACACCCTTACAGAGCTTCCACCAGCTTGAACAGTCCCCTGCTGACATGCATGGTCCATGGGTTCATGAGGTTGTCTCCATACCCTTACGCGTCCATCCGCTAGTTACAATTTAAAACAAGTCTCGTCCTACCAGGAAGCATGTTTCCAGTCATCAACAGTCCAGTGTCGGTGTTGAATGTGCCAGACGAGGCGTAAAGCTTCGTGTCTTGCAGTCATCAAGAGTACGCGAGTGGGCCTTCGGCTCCAAAAGCCCATATCGATGATGTTTCGTTTGCTGGTTCGCACGCTGATACTTGTTTATGGCCCAACATTGAAATCTGCAGCAATTTGCCAAAGGTCTGCACTTCTGTCATGTTGAACGATGATTCTCTTTAGTTGTCGTTGGTCTCGTTCTTGCAGGATGTTTTTTCGGCGGCAGCGATGTCGGAGATTTGATGTTTTACGCGATTCCTGATATTCACGGTCCATTCGTGAGAATGCCGTACCGGGAAAAATCACCACTTCATCGCTACCTCGGAGATGCTGTCTCCCATCGCCGACTATAACAGCACGTTCAGACTCACTTAAGTCTTGACAACCTGCCATTGTAGTAGCAGTAGCCGATCTAACAACTGTGCCAGACACTTGTTGTCTTATATAGGTGTTGCCGACCACAGCACCTAATTCTGCCAGTTTACATATCTCTGTATGTGATTACGCATGCTTATACCAGTTTCTTTGGCGCTTCAGTGTATTTCAGGACAAGAAGAAAGAAAAAAAAAAACAATAACGATCAAATGAAAGAAAGTGAAAATACTGTACGTGGCTCAAAAAGTAAGTAAGGCGTGACGAACCTTCAATAATTTGCGGATAAAAAAACAGTAACGATCAAATGAAAGAAAGTGAAAATACTGTACGTGGCTCAAAAAGTAAGTAAGGCGTGACGAACCTTCAATAATTTTCGGATGATAACATTAAGATGAAGGTTCAATAAAAGGACACACCACGCAAAAGAAAATTTTCAGTCAAGGAGCTCCGACTGAGAGTGAGCATTATTGGCTAATTTGCGAACAAAGGTTTGAAGATCTTATCTCTGAAGAGCGGATGAAATGCTACAAATGTCATTTATCGGCCGACGAAAGCTGCAAGAGCCGTGAAAGTACGAAGAGAGTTAACCTATGGCTTATGTGATGATTGGACTATGCCCGTGGTAACCTGACACACACCATCCGTAATTACCCCACGCTCTGTGGGCTAATTCCGGACGCCAAGGGTTTTTATCTTTTGTTAATATTTGACTTTGTATTGAAAGTTTATCTACTTTGATTATGCGAACTTACGATTGATTCGCTTAAGGTAACTTTCAGTAATGGACAGTATTCGTAACGTTACATGGTTTTGTTTCATTCAGTACTCCCTCATTAGTTCGCAGTCATCCAGCTTCCCCTAAGTATCAAACCTACGCTCTGCGCCAACACTGATAGAGTGAGTAAATCGGCATTTACATGGTGGACGTCTACATCTACATCTACATCTACATCGATACTCTGCAAATCACATTTAAGTGCCTGGCAGAGGGTTCATCGAACCACCTTCACAATTCTCTATTATTCCAATCTCGTATAGCGCGCGGAAAGAATGAACACCTATATCTTTCCGTACGAGCTCTGATTTCCCTTATTCTATCGTGGTGATCGTTCCTCCCTATGTAGGTCGGTGTCAACAAAATATTTTCGCATTCTGAGAAGAAAGTTGGTGATTGGAATTTCGTGAGAAGATTCCGTCGCAACGGAAAACGCCTTTCTTGTAACGATTTACAGCCCAAATCCCGTATCATTTCTGTTACACTCTCTCCCATATTTCGCGACAGTACTAACGTGCTGCCTTTCTTTGAAGTTTTTCTATGTATTCCGGCAGTCCTATCTAGAAAGGTTCCCACACCGCGCAGCAGTATTCTAAAAGAGGACGGAGAAGCGTAGTGTAGGCAGTCTCCTTAGTAGGCCTGTTACATTTTCTAAGTGTCCTGCCAATAAAACGCAGTCTTTGGTTAGCCTTCCCCACAACGTTTTCTATGTGTTCCTTCCAATTTAAGTTGTTCGTAATTGTAATTCCTAGGTATTTAGTTGAATTTACGACTTTTAGATTAGACTGATTTATTGTATAGCCGAAGTTTAAGGGATTCCTTTCAGCACTCATGTGGATGACCTCACACTCTTCGTTATTCAGGGTCAACTGCCACTTTACGCACCATTCAGATATTTTTTCTAAATCGTTTTGCAGTTTGTTTTGATCTTCTGATGACTTTATTAGTCGATAAACGGCAGCATCATCTGCGAACAACCGAAGACGGCTGCTCAGATTGTCTCCCAAATCGTTTATATAGATAAGGAACAGCAAAGGGCCTATAACACTACCTTGGGGAATGCCTGTGCAGAGCATTGTTGGATTTGCACTTATATATAACTGAATGTCGTCAGCGTATACATAGTATCTGCAGTGGTAGAGAATTTTTTTGTCGATTACATGTGCCAAAATTTTACATATCGCATTACTACAAAAATTTTATATATACTAAGATGGTATCTGTTCTTTCTGACATGTCCGAAAGAACAGATACCATCTAGTATATATATAGTTCAGGTTCACCGGCCTCTTGACCATCTTCTTCGTCTGTGCGAATGCACAAACATTGCCGGAACTCTTACGGGAATCGGCAACGCGCCGCGAGTAATGAGTATAATGGGCGGGGGCACTACGACTGTAGTGCGGGACAATACGTTGAGAATGTGGGTTTCGCGGGAGGTGTGCCAGAGATAAATCCCTGCAGTCGCGCTATCCTCTGTGTCCTCGGTGGCTCACGCCGGCACGGTAGCTCAGCGTGTTCGATCAGACAGCTGCGCGCTGTCTGTAATAAAAAAGCTGAGTCAAGGAATCAACGAACAACTTGAACAGATCTCTTGTGACGTCCGCCCAGAACAAACGCAACGAACTATATCGAACAAAATGAATTTTTTAAAAAAAGTGCATAGAGCGTCTGCCATGTAAGCAGGAGATCCCGGGTTTGAGTCCCGGTCGGGGCACACATTTTCATCTGTTCCCGTTTACGTATGTCAACGCCTGTAAGCAGCTAAGGGTGTTCATTTCATTGTAAAACAATTTTGCTCCACTTGTCATCCTTCCTCCAGCGTGGTGCAAAAATTCCAAATTGATCGTTTGTCCGGTGCCGGAAATTAATATTTTATTGAGGAAGTGAAAGAAACTATGTAACAGTATCGTCACGAAGTAGAAACAAAAATTTTGTGTTTTCCTCGTTTACGGAATTGTAATATCTGGAAATTTTCGTATGTTAATGTTGTTAAATCTAAATAAAATACCGGCATCGCTTGCAACTGAACGTCGATACTCCTCCTAGGTACGTCCTGCAGCTAATTCAGGGATATAAACGTGAATGAAGCTGCAGGAGGGACCTCCTTGCCGTCACTCGCTGTTGCCTTGAATGTCCCCGGGACGCGACAGGCCGTAAGTAGCTGAGCGGGCCCGAGACGCGGCCGCTCTTCCGTAATCCCGCGTAAACCAATTACTTCATCGATCCCATTCAATTCAGACGATCGGTATCCGTCGATGGGCGCATTAAAAACCCCCACCGAGCCTCTCCGCGCCCGCGAGGTCCTCGCCGCCGCGCTGGCGTTCCGGTCCGGAACAATGGAACTTAATTTAACGCTTGCCCGAGATAGCCATCTGAATAAATGTCCCTCCAATTTACGACCGCCCTACCCCCCCCCCCCCCCTCCCCCAAACCCCAGGCCTCGCTAAGCGGTCCGCCTCGGCCGCCGCCTCGTTGTACTTCCCGACCCCCGCCCGTATATTTCACAACCGGCGTTATGGTAGCGCTGTTCTGCAACCCGCTCGAATTACTGCGTCCGGTCAGCACTGCACCCAGTCCAAAGCAAAGGGCGCACTCATTGTGGCTTACGACTGGTCCAGTGCGCCGAGAATGAGTTTTTCTGTGCGCGTGTATATCTCGGCGGAGCAGAGAAGGGGCCGTAATGTTCCGTGGTATCTATTTTTCTTGATTCTTCCGACTTTTTTAGCAGCAATCAGCGTTTTTTGTCGAAATCACCAATCTCGTACGTCTTGCAAACGTAGTCTGGCTGCCATCGACTCTAAAGAGTTGCTTCACTTCTTTATTTGTCTCACTCCTCGCCGTTTTCAAATCTCCAGAAGGCTTTTGATTATGTACAATGCAGTAAAATGACGGCCATTATTAGCAATGTGCAGTCAAGTTCATTACTGGAAGGATCTTCCATTCTCTTCACACGAAGTTGACTAGAGTAATCAGTAATATCACAAGAGAGGCAAGAAAAATCAGGACGCTTGCTCAAAACCATGTTGACACTGGAGTTGCTCGTATACGTAAATGATCTTCCGTCTACTATACAACTAACGAATTAGTTTCTCTTATAGTTTACATTAGTATCGCAATCAATCCAAGCGTACATAAAGAAACAGAAGAAACGGAAAACAAAATTCTTAAAAGCATCATAGACAGGTCTTCTTTAAAAGTTCTCACCCTCAATTTTAAAAAGGCACGACTTATTCACTTCTGCATATCTAGGTGTGCTACATCAGTAATAAGTGTAACACATTATGAGGAAGTAATAAATAACGTGGAAACTAAAAATTTTTAGATTTTCATATTGATGGAATTTAAATTGAAAAAGACCTATTTTGGAACTATTAAAATAACTTAGTTCAGCCACATTTGCACTTAGGATCATTCTAAATCTTGGGCAGAAACAAATCAGTAACCGAGCGAGGTGGCGCAGTGGTTAGACACTGGCCTCGCATTCGGGAGGACGACGGTTCAATTCCGCGTCCGGCCATCCTGACTTAGGTTTTCCGTAATTTCCCTAAATCACTCCAGGCAAATGCCGGGATGGTTCCTCTGAAAGGGCACGGCCGATTTCCTTCCCCATCCTACCCTAATTCGATGAGACCGATGACCTCGCTGTCTGGTCTCCTTCCCCAAACAACCCAACCCAACCCAAATCAGTAAGTTGATGTATTTAGCGTAGTTTCATTCAGTAATGTCGTATGAATTAATGTACTGGGGTAACTCATCTTGAAGAAAGAAAGTCTTCATAGCGCAAAAACGTTCAGTAAGAATGATATGTGGTGCTCGGCCACGACCATATCGCAGAAATATGTTTAAGGAGATTGGCATTCTGAATACTGCTTCACAGTATATTTAGTCCCTCATCAAGTATCTTGTAAATAATCCACTACAGTAGGAACAATGATGCCCATAATTATAATACCAGACGTAAAAATGAGGTTTTCTTTAGCATAAAAACGGATGCAAACTACTGCAACAAAAATTTTTGATCACTTAGCCAGTCATAGGAAAATAAACTTTGGAAATAAACGGATATGTGAAAACGTACAGGGTGAAGATTATAGAACTATATGAAATAAAATCGTCATAACTTCTGAACGGTTTGCGTTAGGACGTTCAAACTGCACAGCTGACCGCGGAGCATGATGGGAGTTATCATGCCCCATCGAAGCAGGAGAATGCTTGATGTCCTGGAGGAGCACTTTGGGGACCATATTCTGGCTCTGGGGTACCCGGAGGCCACTGGCATGGGCCTCGATTGGCCGCCGTATTCTCAGGATCTCTCACATGGTTTGCTTTAGCGACAAAGCCCACTTTCATTTGGATGGGTTCGTCAAGAAGCAAACCTGGCGCATTTGGAGGACTGAGAATCCGCATATCGCGATCGAGAAATCTCTTTACACTCAACATGTGAGTATGTTGTGCGCAGTATCCAGTCACTGAATAATAGGTGCGATATTCGTTGATGGCACTGCGACTACCGAAGGGTACGTGAAGATTTTGGAAGATGATTTCGTTCTAATTATCCAACGTGATCCCGATTTCGACAAGATGTCGAAGCTCTGCCCCTTCGAAGCAGGAGAGTGCTTGATGTCCTGGAGGAGCACTTTGGGGACCATATTCTGGCTCTGGGGTACCCGGAGGCCACTGGCATGGGCCTCGATTGGCCGCCATATTCTCAGGATCTCTCACATGCGACTCCTTTTTGTGGGGTATATTAAAGACAATGTGTACAGCATTAACCCCTAAACTATTGCTGAGCCGGAAACATCCATTCAGGAGTTCCTCGACAGCATCGATGTTCCGCCACTTCAGCTTGACATGGGGAATTTTGCTATTCGTTTGCACGACATCATGGCCGATGGTGGCAGACATATCATACATGTCATAACCTAAAGCCGAGCATCTATAGTGATGTTTACGTCTTTAATAAAGTGTGTACACGCCGTAGTTTGTAATTAATTCACGTTTTTTATAGAGTTCAATAATTGTCAGACTTTACCTAACATTTAATTTGCGATGTGAATGTAAAATGACTCGTTCCACAGCATTACAATCTATTCGGCAACATGATCCAAGGAACTTGCAACTAAGTAACTAACTAACTAACTTTCTCACAGACGGAAAATACTATTAGACGACGACACTGCAGTGTTGGACGTGTTTAAGCAAAGGAATGTTTAATATGTGCATAAAAGGGTAAAAGTAAGTCCATGTTGTCGACGATAAGTGAACATGCTGTCTGGCTTGAATCTTAAACTTTGACAAGAGACGCTAGAAGAAGTAAAGATTTTTGCCGTATCGGAAGGAGATAGTTAAAGAAGAAAGTCATGCAGTAAGCAATGCACATCGCAAATTGGCTTTCTATAGAAATAAGCAGCTGTTAATATTTTAAAACACGAGCCTCAGATCAGAAAAACAATGCTTATTGTTGAGCACCGTATTGGTGGCGTTTTAAGGTTTAGTTCGAATATTGGTTCGATGCAGATCCCCACGCTAGTATATCGCGCGCAAGTCCCTTCAGCATCGCGTAAATTTTGCAACTGACATTAAATTGAACCTACTTAGTGTGGTCAAACTTTATTCTCTCTATAGAGTTTCCCCTCAACCGGCCCCCTCCGCGACACCTCACGATGTGTCCTATCGACTCCTCACTTCTTTTATGCGGATGTTCAAAAGAAAAGGTACGGAACAATACTGTGGGTTGCTGAAGTCTTTATTGAAAAGTGAGGTCTGGTTGTTACGACGTTTCGTAGCTTTCCATCTGAAGAATCTTTCTAATACAGTTATACTGTACATTTCGTTTCTCCGCACATTCAATTACTTTCCATTAGTTATGCCATCAGTTCGTCTTATCTTCCACTTTCTTCTGGAGCCCTTTTCAAACGTTTCTCTTCTGCTGTTGTCTGTAATGCTTACCGTCGACATTCCCCATTCGTGTGAGGCTACACTCCAGACAAATATCTTCAAAAAGACTTCCTGACATTTTAATACGCATTTTACATTAACAAATTTACGTTTTTCGGAATTTGAGTATGAAAACATGGTCCAAATACATTACATTACTGGCCTATTTCAACCAATTGTCAATTTCAAAGACATATCCTATGCTACTAGCTTTATTTCACATTCTAATACTTCGCTGGTACATATAGACAGGTATATATGTATACCCCTTTTTAAAATTTTATATTTGCGGGGATCCACAGCCGTAACGTGGTTTGAGAATGAAAACATGGTCCAGGTAGACTGTACCGTATTCTTTTTATTATCTGTTTAATTGGACAGTTTCAACCCATGGCCATCTTAAAGCTCATGTCTTAATCTTCCAGGCTTTCAGAATTGCATTTATGGTTATTGCCAGTCTACGTTTTATATCCTCCTTATGTTTTCCTCCTAAGTTAATTTTCTCCCCAAAAAGATAAACTAAGCTACTAATTTTAGTGCCTCATTTCCCAATTTATTTCCCTCTATCTCGCCTTCATTCGAAAACATACCTTTATTCTAGTGTTTTTTTTTTTTTATATTCAACTAGTAACCTGTTTTCTAGACACTAAGCCTTCCGCACTATCAATCTTCCGAGGGCTTTGTCGTCTCTGACGGACTTACAAAGTCAATGGCTCACATCAAAATTCTTATTTCCTCTCCGTGAACCTTAGTTCCATTTCTAAACCTCTCTTTGTGTTCCTTTTCTGTTTTCTCAACGGACATATTGAAAAATGTCATTGATGGACTACACCCCTATCTTATTAGCTTCTCAGCTACTGCTTGCCTTTCATATCCTTCGACTATTTTAATTGCAGTCTCATTTCTGTACAAGATGTATATAGCAGTTTCGCTCCTTCTGTTTTATTCCTGTTTCATACAAAATTTCAAAGAGTTTACTCCAGCCAACACTGTCAAAGGTTTTCCCTAAATCTACAAAGTCTGTAAACCTAAATTTGCCTTTTTTCAGAAATCTTCTAACGTAAGTCGTAGAGCCAGTACTGCCACGCCACTCGTATTCTGGTCCGCCTTGTGGATACGATAAGCACAAAAAAGTGAATATCTGCTCTGTAATTCGTGTGCTACCCACTCGTTGCAAACCTATACTTCTACGCCTACACTCCGCTAAACACCGTACGGCCTGTGGGGGATGATACGTTGTGTACCGCTATCATTTCCCATCTTTCCTGTCCCAGTCGGGAATGGTTTGCAAGAAGAACGATTTTTAGTCAGGAGTGAGTTCGAATCTCTCGGATTTCACCTTCGTGGACTTTTCGCGAGACATATGTAGGAGCAAGCAATTCATTGAAACTTTCATACTATGAAGACCCCAAGTCTCTAAATATTTTATGAAAGCAAACATGGTCCAGTGTCTATTTAAGAGGTACTCGGCCAACCTCTTCATCTCAGAGCACCACATACAACCTACGTCCTCATTTATTTGCTGGATGTATTTTAATCCCTTTCTTCTTCTACAGAATTACCCTCTACGGCTCCTTCTAGTAGTAAGGAAGTCATTCCCTGGTGTCTTAACAGATGTCCTGTCATCCTCTTCCTTCTTTTTGTCAGGGTTTTCCACTCATTCCTCTCCTCTCCGATTTTATGCATAACCTTCTCATTCCTCACCTTATCAATCCAACTAATTTTCAATATTCGGCTATAGTACCGGATTTCAAATGCTTCGATTCTCTTCTGTTCCGGTTTTCCCACAGTCCATGTTTCAATACTATACAATGCTGTGCTTTAAACGTACAGTCTCAGAAATCTCTTCCTGAAATTAAGGTGTATGTTTGACACCAGTAGACTTCTCTTAGTGAGAAATGCACTTTTTGCAACTTCTAGTCTATTTCTGATGTCCTCCTTGATCCGTCCATCACTGGTTATTTTACAGAATTCCTTAACTTCATCTACCTCGTGACAGTCAATCCTGAATTTAAGTATCTCACTGTTCTCATTTGTGCTACCTCTCATTACTTTTGTCTTTGATTTACTCTCAATCCATATTCTGTACTCATTAGATTGTTCATTCCATTCAGCAGATAATGTAAGTTTTCTTCGATTTCAGTGAGGATAGCAATGTCATCAACTAATAGTGTCATAGATATCCCTTCACCTTGAATTTTAATTCCACCCTTGAACATTTCTTTTAATTCCATCATTGCTTCTTCGATGTACAGATTGAACAGTAGGAGCGAAAGACTACATCCCTGTCTTACTTGTTTATAATCCGAGCACTTCGATCTTGGTCGTCCACTCTTATTATTCCCCCTTGG
Organism: Schistocerca serialis cubense; assembly: GCF_023864345.2. Classification (NCBI taxonomy): domain Eukaryota; kingdom Metazoa; phylum Arthropoda; class Insecta; order Orthoptera; family Acrididae; genus Schistocerca; species Schistocerca serialis. The sequence continues at coordinate 283,217,447 of NC_064638.1, read as the reverse complement.
CTCTTGTACTTATTATATAATACCCCTCTCTCTCTACGGCTTATCCCTATTTTTCTCAGAATTTCGAACATCTTGCAACATTGTCGAACTCTATTTCCAGGACGAAAAATCCTAAGCATGTGTTTGATTTTTGCTTAGTCTTGCATCCATCAGCAATCGCAAAGTCAGAATTGCCTCTCTGGTGCCTTTATCTTTCCTAAAGCCAAACTGTTCATCATCTATCACCTCCAAAATTTTCTTTTTCATTCTTCTGTATACTACTATTGTAAGCAACCTGGATGCATGAGCTGCTAAGCTGATTTTGCGATAATTCTCCACTTGTTAGCTCTTGAAGTCTTCGGGATTTTGTGGATAATATGTTTCCGAACCACCCATGAACCATGGACCTTAACGTTGGTGGGGAGGCTGGCGTGCCTCAACGATACAGATGACCGTACCGTAGGTGCAACCACAAAGGAGGGGTATCTGTTGAGAGGCCAGGCAAACGTGTGGTTCCTGATGAGGGGCAGCAGCCTTTTCAGTAACTGCAGGGGCAACAGTCTCGATTTTTGACTGATCTGGCCATGTAACACTAACCAAAACGGCCTTGCTGTTGTGGTACTGTGAACGGCTGAAAGCAAGGGGAAACTACAGCCGTAATTTTTCCCGAGGGCATGCAGCTTTACTGTATGGTTAACTGATGATGGCGTCCTCTTGGGTAAAATATTCCGGAGGTAAAATAGTCCCCCATTCGGATCTCCGGGGGGCGACTACTCAAAAGGACGTCGTTATCTGGAGAAAGACAACTTGCGTTCTACGGATCGGAGCGTGGAATGTCAGATCCATTAATCGGGCAGGTAGGTTAGAAAATTTAAAAAGGGAAATGGATAGGTTAAAGTTAGATATAGTGGGAATTAGTGAAGTTCGGTGGAAGGAGGAACACGACTTCTGGTCAGGTGAATACAGGGTTATAAATACAAAATCAAATAGGGGTAATGCAGGAGTAGGTTTAATAATGAATAAAAAAATAGGAGTGCGGGTTAGCTACTACAAACAGCATAGTGAACGCATTATTGTGGCCAAGATAGACACAAAGCCCATGCCTACTACAGTAGTACAAGTTTATATGCCAACTAGCTCTGCAGATGACGAAGAAATTGATGAAATGTATGACGAGATAAAAGAAATTATTCAGGTAGTGAGGGGAGACGAAAATTTAATAGTCATGGGTGACTGGAATTCGTCAGTAGGAAAAGGGAGAGAAGGAAACATAGTAGGTGAATATGGATTGGGGGGAAGGAATGAGAGAGGAAGCCGCTTTGTAGAATTTTGCACAGAGCATAACTTAATCATAGCTAACACTTGGTTCAAGAATCATAAAAGAAGGTTGTATACCTGGAAGAATCCTGGAGATACTAAAAGGTATCAGATAGATTATATAATGGTAAGACAGAGATTTAGGAACACGGTTTTAAATTGTAAGACATTTCCTGGGGCAGATGTGGATTCACACCACAATCTATTGGTTATGAACTGCAGATTGAAACTGAAGAAACTGCAAAAAGGTGGGAATTTAAGGAGATGGGACCTGGATACACTGACTAAACCAGAGGTTGTGCAGAGTTTCAGGGACACCATAAGGGAACAATTGACAGGAATGGGGGAAAGAAATACAGTAGAAAACGAATGGGTAGCTCTGAGGGATGAAGTAGTGAAGGGAGCAAACGATCAAGTAGGTAAAAAGATGAGGGCTAGTAGAAATCCTTGGGTAACAGAAGAAATATTGAATTTAATTGATGAAACGAGAAAATATAAAAACGCAGTAAATGAAGCAGGCAAAAATGAGATTGACAGGAAGTGCAAAATGGCTAAGCAGGCATGGCTAGAGGACAAATGTAAGGATGTAGAGGCTTATCTCACTAGGGGTAAGATAGATACAGCCTACAGGAAAATTAAACAGACCTTTGGAGAAAGGAGAACCACTTGTATGAATTTCAAGAGCTCAGATGGAAACCCATTTCTAAGCAAAGAGGGGAAAGCAGAAAGGTGGAAGGAGTATATAGAGGGTCTATACAAGGGCGAAGTACTTCAGGACAATATTATGGAAATGGAAGCGGATGTAGATGAAGATGGAATGGGGGATACGATACTGCGTGAAGAGTTTGACAGAGCACTGAAAGACCTGAGTCGAAACAAGGCCCCGAGAATAGACAACATTCCATTAGAACTACTGACGGCCTTGGGAGAGCCAGTCCTGACAAAACTCTACCATCTGGTGAGCAAGATGTACGATAGAGGCGAAATACCCTCAGACTTCAAGAAGAATATGATAATTCCAATCCCAAAGAAAGCAGGTGTTGACAGATGTGAAAATTACCGAACTATCAGTTTAATAAGCCACAGCTGCAAAATACTAACGCGAATTATTTACAGACGAATGGAAAAACTGGTAGAAGCCGACCTCGGGGAAGATCAGTTTGGATTCCGTAGAAATATTGGAACACGTGAGGCAATACTGATCTTACAACTTATCTTAGAAGAAAGATTAAGGAAACGCAAACCTACGTTTATAGCATCTGTAGACTTCGAGAAATCTTTTGACTATGTTGACTGGAATACTCTCTTTCAAATTCTAGAGGTGGCAGGGGTAAAATACAGGGAGCGAAAGGCTATTTACAATTTGTACAGAAACCAGATGGCAGTTATAAGAGTCGAGGGGCATGAAAGGGAAGCAGTGGTTGGGAAGGGAGTGAGACAGGGTTGTAGCCTCTCCCCGATGTTATTCAATCTGTATATTGAGCAAGCAGTAAAGGAAACAAAAGAAAAATTTGGAGTAGGTATTAAAATCCATGGAGAAGAAATAAAAACTTTGAGGTTCGCCGATGACATTGTAATTCTGTCAAAGTCAGCAAAGGACTTGGAAGAGCAGTTGAACGGAATGGACAGTGTCTTGAAAGGAGGATATAAGATGAACACCACCAAAAGTAAAACGAGGATAATGGAATGTAGTCGAATTATGTCGGGTGATGTTGAGGGTATCAGATTAGGAAATGAGACACTTAAAGTAGTGAAGGAGTTTTGCTATTTGGGGAGCAAAATAACTGATGATGGTCGAAGTAGAGAGGATATAAAATGTAGACTGGCAATGGCAAGGAAAGCGTTTCTCAAGAAGAGAAATTTGTTAACATCGAGTATAGATTTAAGTGTCAGGAAGTCGTTTCTGAAAGTATTTGTATGGAGTGTAGCCATGTATGGAAGTGAAACATGGACAATAAGTATTTTGGACAAGATGAGAATAGAAGCATTCGAAATGTGGTGCTACAGAAAAATGTTGAAGATAAGGTGGGTAGGTCTCGTAACTAATGAGGAGGTATTGAATAAGATTGGGGAGAAGAGAAGTTTGTGGCACAACTTGACTAGAAGAAGGGATCGGTTGTTAGGACATGTCCTGAGGCATCAAGGGATCACCAATTTAGTATTGGAGGGCAGCGTGGAGGGTAAAAATCGTAGAGGGAGACCAAGAGATGAATACACTAAGCATATTCAGAAGGATGTAGGTTGCAGTAGGTACTGGGAGATGAAGGTGCTTGCACAGGATAGATTAGCATGGAGAGCTGCATCAAACCAGTCTCAGGACTGACGACCACAACAACAACATGTTTCCGAAAGTCAGACGATATGTCCCCAGACTCGTACATTATACAGTCCAACGCGAATAATCGTTTTGTTGCCACTTCCCCGATGATTTTAGGAATTCTGACGCAATGTTATCTATCACTTCTGCCTATTTGATCTTAAGGCCTCCAACGCTCTCTAAAATTCCGATTCCGCTACTGGAATCCCCTGTTTCTTCTAAATAGACTCCTATTTCTTCGCAGTTACCTTCTTGGTACCTATGTTTTTCTTTCCAAGTTCTGTGATTGCTCTTTTTAGAGTGGACTACTCCTCCTGCTGTAACTACAGCCTTAGAGAACTTCAAGCGTATCTCATCATTGCTTAGTACTTCCGTATCCCACTCCCTTGCGTATTGATTCTTGATGTCTAATCTCTTGAACTTCGCTCCTAATAGATTGTGGTCTGAGTCTATATCTGCTCCCGGATACACCTTGCAATCGAGTATCTGATTTCGGAATCTCTGTCTGACCATGATGTGGTCAAACTGAAATCTTTCCGTATCATACGGCCTTTTCCAAGTATGTCTCCTCCTATTGTGATTCCTGGACAGAGTATTCGCTATTGCCAGCTGAAATTCATTATTTCTTATCCCAAGCCCATATTCTCCTGTAACCTTTAGTTCTACCCCTTCCCCTACGACTGCATTCCCCTCTCCCATGACTATTATAATTTCATCTCCCTTTACGTACTATGTACCCTTTCAATATCCTCATATACTTTCTCTATCAGTTGATTTTCCGCTTGCGACGTCGGTATGTATACCTAGACTATCGCTGTCGGTGTTGGTCTGCTGTCGATTCTGATAAGAACAACCGTATCAATGAGCTGTTCACAGTAACACACTCTTTGCCCTACTTTCCTATTCATAATGAATCCTATTCCCATTATACTGCTGTAATTATTACCCTATACCCATCTGACCAGATATCCTTGTCTTCTTTCCATTTCACTTCACTTTCCCCTACTATGTCTATATTCAGCCTTTGCATTTCCCTTTTCAGATTTTTTACTTCCCTGTCACATTCAAGCTTCTGTCATTCCACGTCCCGAGTCGTAGAACGTTATCCTTTCCTTGGTTGTTCGTGCTATTTTCATGGTCACCTCTCCCGTGGCGCCGGCCGGAGCGGTTCTAGGCGCTACAGTCTGGAACCGCGCGACCGCTACGATCGCAGGTTCGAATCCTGCCTCGGGCATGGATGTGTGTGATGTCCTTAGGTTCGTTAGGTTTAAGTAGTTCTAAGTTCTAGGTGACTGATGACCTCAGAAGTAAAGTCCCATAGTGCTCAGAGCCATTTGAACCACTCTCCCGTGGCAATCCCATCCCGGAGATGATAATGAGGGACTAAACCGGAATATTTTGCCAATGGAGAGATCATGGCATTTTTTTCAGTTACAGGCCACATGTCCTGTGGATACACGTTACGTGCCATTAATGCAGGGATGTAGTTTTTCGCGCAGACTGTTTAGTCTGTACATCGAAGAAACAATGATGGAATTAAAAGAAAGGTTCAGGAGTGGAATTAAAATTGAACGTGAAGGGATATCTACGATACGATTCGCTTGATGAATTTTCTATCTTGAGGGAAACTGAGGAAGATCTGCTGTGTAGAATGCAAAGTTGATTATTTTCGAGGGGGACATCTGCTGGTGCTAAAATTAGCCCGCTACCCCAGTCCCCTAGGGGTGCGAGGCAACTTTAATGAGTTGATGAGTACAGAATATGGAATGGGAGTAAATCCTCATGCCGTTGATCATTGCTGTTTCTTCCGCCTTTACGGGCAGTTTCCCGCCCAAGGAAAACAGAGAGTGATCTGACCCTTTATCCGCTCCTCCACTCTCGTTGACAAGGCCGTTGACAGGATGACGGTGACTTCGTGTGCCCGACGCCTTTGGCCGCCAATGCTGATTATTAATCAGAACGTAAGGGTTGGAGGGTTCTGAACACGGGACCGAAGACGTCTCAATCACTAAACAAAGACGGTACCGCTTTTCATTTAGTCTCATTTTGTTCAGTATTGTTCGTTGCATTTGTTCAGGGCGGACGTCCCATGACGCCCGTTGAAGTTCGTCGTTGATCAATTCACTCAGTTTGTTTGTTACAGAGGGCAGCTAACCCTCTGACCGAACACCCTGAGCTACCGTGCCGGCACCACTAGACTACGTGGTACATAAAAAAAATTTCAGATTCTTTTACGTTTTGTTTGTGTAACTTAAAAGAATCTGATAGTTACTTATGTAATGCTGTTTTAGAAAGAGCTGTTGAAAGATCCTCTGTAAAGTACTGCATCTAAATTTTAATACAACAGGGTATATGCAGTTCTGTACAAAAGTCATAGCAACAATTGATGTAGCGCAGGCACATGAGTCGCTAAATAGGGTAGAGCGCCCCAAATTTTTTGTTTATATCCTGATGAAATTTAGTCTGGATGAAACACATTAGTGAGGTCTCAAACATATAAGTTTAGTTACTTTTGCTCAATGAATAATTGCTAATCTTGTAAACGAAAATATCAACTGCCTGGTATATTTTGCATATTTTCACTGGGTATTGTCTTATACAGGGTGTAAATTTTAAGTTGATAAAGCAGAATAATTCGAAAAATAAGCTTCACACAAAAAAATGTGTAGAATGCGAAGTTGATTATTTGCGAGGGGGACATCTGCTGGTGCTAAAATTAGCCCGCTACCCCAGTCCCCTAGGGGTGGGAGGCAACTTTAAAATTTCAAATGGGAATCCCCATTTTTTATCGCAGAATCATATTCTACAAAAAGAACTACGTACTTTTTGTCTTAAACATTTGTTTTGATTCTTTGGTATTGGCGCTGTAATTCAAGAAAATCCATGTTCTCATTTTTGCGCGGAAAACGGTTGCGTATAAATAAAAATGAGTTCACTCTTTAGTAAGTAGGATTTTTCGTTAGTGTGTTAGCTAGTCAGATGATTTGTTTGATAATTAAAAGTTGTGTGGCCTCATGACGACGAAAAAAACAAAACTTATTCGAATCTGAAGAAAAAGTTGGTATTTGGGTCAACATTTGTAAAACTCTAATTCCTCTCTCTCAAACCACATCCTATGGGGAGAGAGGGAGAGTTTTAGTTTTGGCGAATCAAAAATTTACAAGGTAAATAAGTATGTTTTATTTATCTGTAACCATTTTCCACGCAAAAATGAGAAGATGGATTTTCTTAAATTACAGCGTGAACTACCAAGAATCAAAACAAATGTTTAAGACAAAGTGTACGTAGTTTTTTATGTAGAATCTGATTCTGCAATAAAAAATGGGGGTTCCCATTTGAAGGTTTAAAGTTGCCTCCCGCACTACTCCAAGAGGGCTCGAATGGCGGGCTAATTTTAGTATCAGCAGATGTCCCTCACGAAAATAATCAACTTTGTATTCTACACATTTTTTCGTGTGAAGTTTATTTTTCGAGTTATTCTGGTTTGTCAACATAAAATTTACACCCTGTAGAATTGCTTTCTGGCATAATTAATCGCTTTGAAATATATTATTGATTGCGCAAGAGCAAACAGTAAGAATAACATATCGTGTTCACGCACATTCGTCATGTAGATAGTTGTTCAAGTAGTTGGGTATTTTAACTGCACTACCACAATATACATATCCGTTAATGGAACTCATCATAAATAATGCATCACAGTTTGAGAAGAGCAGTGATATCGATATCTCCATCACTAAAGGGAAAAACGATCTTTATTACAGATCATTAAAGCAGTGAATGGTTCAGAAAGGAGTGTAACATGCAACACCAGAAATTTTTCATAATTTTCCCAATAACATAAAATGTCTGACAAGAAGCAAAGCAAAGCAAGCTACAAATATAATCTAAAATCATTTCTCTTGGACTACCCCCTTTTTCCACGCACGAGTATCTATTTAAAAATTTTAGCCTAAGAAAAGTAAAAATAAACACAGGTTTTTAAGTGTAGTGTCATTAGTAGGACTAAAAATGTGTTCATTAATGTTACGTGCAATTTCAGACACATATCGGGTAAACTGATTCTTTCCATATCCTTTCGATGAAAGAAATGATGTGAGGAACATGTAATTAACTAACTAACTCACAGTAAACCACAACGTGATTCAAAGCACCTCTTTCTCAGCGTCTGCCACTGGAGTTTCCTGAGCATTTCCGCGATGCTGTCGAGTTTACTAAAAGAATCTGTAAGGAAAAGCACTAGTCTTCTTTGGATCTTCTGCATTTGCAGTATCAGTTCTATCTGGTACGGAACACAAACTGACAAGCAATATTCAAGTATTGGGCTTGGTAAGCTAATTCCTTTGTGGTTTCTTCTAATTAATCTGAGTTCACCTTACGAGTGATCAGCTGTTTCTGTAACTTTGAGTTTTATTTTCGATCACAGTCAGACTGTTACTTCCTTGTTTATAAGTTGTGAGGCTGTTAACAAGATGTGCAAACATGGGCACATTACTCAAAAATAAATCACTAACAGCAAATGTCCAATGTTTGAAAATACGAGGGCTGTCCAGAAAGTAAGTTACGATCGGTCGCGAAATGGAAACGACTATGAAAATCCGATAAAGCTTTGCAAAGATGTGTTGGGCAGTGTCTCTAGTATGACTCTAGGTAGGATTATGTCGCTCTTTTCATTCCTGAGCTCTTAGTGAGCGCGTAAAGATGTTACAGAAAATAGTGTCTCCCGCCAAGTACAAGGGCCTGGTGAGTATTTTCCCCTGAAGCTATGCAACCAACGTTACATAACTGTCGTGCGGTTTCTTCAGTTCTCAGCCTCATTCTGCAGGGGCAATGAAGATGTTCCTGCATCGTTTCAATTGGAAATGTTTGGTTACCCACAATACAGCCCGTAATTGTCTCCCACTGAGTTTCATCTCTGCTCAAACGAACCGCTGGCTATGAAGACAACATTTTGGCACAGACAACGAGCTTTAGGACAGCGTAGAGAATCGGCGGAAAGAACTGGCGGCTGCCTTCTATGATGAGGATATTGGAAAGTTGGTACAATGCTACGACGAATGTCTGAGTCAGAACGGCGACTACGTAGAGAAGTAGCTGAAAGGTGTAGCTAACTGTCACAAATGAAACATTTCTGATTTTCACTGTGATTTTCATTTCGCGATCAATCGTAACTTACTTTCTGGACAGCCCTCGTATCACAGACGTATTCACATCAAGTAGCACACAGAAATACCTTTTGTTCTCCGTGCAGACGACAGGAATATTATTCATGCGTATCTTGGCGTTAATCTGTAAGGAAAAGTCGGAACGAGGATTAGGATTTAATGTCTGATCGACGACGAATTCTATAGCGACGGTGCACAAGCCCGGCTTGGGATTGGGAGAAGAAGGAACGGGACCATGCCTTTATCAGATAAACCATGTTAGGAATTTGCCTGAAATTCATGGAGACCACAGAAAACCTGAATTTGGATGGTCAGACTCACTTTGCACTGCGACAGGAATGTCTGGCGTTTTACCTGTTACTGTGCGTGTGAAATCTGCGACCTGCTGTAACCAGTGGGCTGGGATCAACTGTACGTTGCACAACCACAATCAGCAGCCGTCTTCACTTTCAGATCTGTGTCCGCACAGCATGCGAAACTACATAAGCAAGGACTATGGAAATGCCGTGGTCACCAAGAGCTCCCAACCCGGAATTAAACTTCTCTCTGTACTGGACACTGAATAATGATTTATTAATTCTATACCAGTGAAGTTAAAGCATATTTGCGCACCTAACTTCACTTTAACACAGTTTCATTTACAATGAAATGAATACCCCAACTGCACACAGGCATTGATATAAGTCAACTGGGATAGTTTAACCCGGGATCTCCTGCTTACGTGGCAGACTCTTTATCCATCTGAGCCACCGAGGACACAGAGGATAGTGCGATTTCAGGGAATTATCTCTGGCACGCCTCCCATGAGACTCACATTCGCAACTTATTGTCCCGCACTATATTCATCGCGCCCCTGCCCATTATACTCATTACTCGCGGCTTTACTGCCAATTCCCCTGAGTTCGGGCACTGTTTGTGCATCCGCACAGAAGAAGATGGACAAATGGCCGGTGAGCCTTAACTACACTCCTGGAAATTGAAATAAGAACACCGTGAATTCATTGTCCCAGGAAGGGGAAACTTTATTGACACATTCCTGGGGTCAGATACATCACATGATCACACTGACAGAACCGCAGGCACATAGACACAGGCAACAGAGCATGCACAATGTCGGCACTAGTACAGTGTATATCCACCTTTCGCAGCAATGCAGGCTGCTATTCTCCCATGGAGACGATCGTAGAGATGCTGGATGTAGTCCTGTGGAACGGCTTGCCATGCCATTTCCACCTGGCGCCTCAGTTGGAACAGCGTTCGTGCTGGACGTGCAGACCGCGTGAGACGACGCTTCATCCAGTCCCAAACATGCTCAATGGGGGACAGATCCGGAGATCTTGCTGGCCAGGGTAGTTGACGTACACCTTCTAGAGCACGTTGGGTGGCACGGGATACATGCGGACGTGCATTGTCCTGTTGGAACAGCAAGTTCCCTTGCCGGTCTAGGAATGGTAGAACGATGGGTTCGATGACGGTTTGGATGTACCGTGCACTATTCAGTGTCCCCTCGACGATCACCAGTGGTGTACCGCCAGTGTAGGAGATCGCTCCCCACACCATGATGCCGGGTGTTGGCCCTGTGTGCCTCGGTCGTATGCAATCCTGATTGTGGCGCTCACCTGCACGGCGCCAAACACGCATACGACCATCATTGGCACCAAGGCAGAAGCGACTCTCATCGCTGAAGACGACACGTCTCCATTCGTCCCTCCATTCACGCCTGTCGCGACACCACTGGAGGCGGGCTGCACGATGTTGGGGCGTGAGCGGAAGACGGCCTAACGGTGTGCGGGACCGTAGCCCAGCTTCATGGAGACGGTTGCGAATGGTCCTCGCCGATACCCCAGGAGCAACAGTGTCCCTAATTTGCTGGGAAGTGGCGGTGCGGTCCCCTACGGCACTGCGTAGGATCCTACGGTCTTGGCGTGCATCCGTGCGTCGCTGCGGTCCGGTCCCAGGTCGACGGGAACGTGCCCCTTCCGCCGACCACTGGCGACAACATCGATGTACTGTGGAGACCTCACGCCCCACGTGTTGCGCAATTCGGCGGTACGTCCACCCGGCCTCCCGCATGCCCACTATACGCCCTCGCTCAAAGTCCGTCAACTGCACATACGGTTCACGTCCACGCTGTCGCGGCATGCTACCAGTGTTAAAGACTGCGATGGAGCTCCGTATGCCACGGCAAACTGGCTGACACTGACGGCGGCGGTGCACAAATGCTGCGCAGCTAGCGCCATTCGACGGCCAACACCGCGGTTCCTGGTGTGTCCGCTGTGCCGTGCGTGTGATCATTGCTTGTACAGCCCTCTCGCAGTGTCCGGAGCAAGTATGGTGGGTCTGACACACCGGTGTCAATGTGTTCTTTTTTCCATTTCCAGGAGTGTATATATGTATTAAGATGGTATCTCTTTTTTCGGACATGTCCGAAAGAACAGATACCATCTGCATAAATACAGTTTCTATTGTACTCTAACTTTACCTGCAGTAAAACGGTTACGCCACCAATAGTTTACTTCTTGGGAAGACCAACGCAACAGAAATGAAGGAGATGAAATGTTGTGGGACATATCTGCTTGTATGCAGTGTCCTTCGGCCGCAAGTCCTCGTGAATAGGAGTGCCTTGTGGGAGTAGTACAGTGTCATCTCCCGGCCAGCTAGCACAACGGTTATTCTGCCACTCAGTGAAGGGATGGTACCTTGCTCCCCGTTCGTTTTCTCTCAATACATTTTACATTTTACTGTGATATATGAAAAAAAAGGTCAATCTGTAAAACCGTCATGTCTGTCTTCGAACATGCAAATCTCCAAACCAATTAGACGAATTTTTGTGGGAACTCAGGAGATAACTGGAATATATTCTGTGGCACCATATGGGTCATCAAAATTGAATCACGCAAGAAAAGAGTGGAGTGGACTGCGGTAGTCGTCGAGGGGATGTGGACCACTGCGGTTGCGGCGGGATCGAAGCCTCTCTGTCGTTTCTAGATCCCCAGTTAACATACAATACGGTTGTTCGCCTTTCTTTCGTTCCCGCATTATGACAATTGATGTTACGTGTTTTGACTATCTACCTGTCGGAGCCACAGAGAACACAGAGGATAGTGCGACTGCACGGACTCATCTCTGGCACGCTGCCCATGGGACCCACATTTTCAACTTACTATCCACACACTACATTTGTTGTCCCTCTGCCCACTATACTCATTACTCGCGGCAGTCACTCTACCGATTCCCGTAAGAGTTCGGGCAATGTGAGTGCATCCACATTGAAGAAGATCATTGGCCGGTTAGCCTTATCTATATGAAGATGGTATCTGTTCTCGTAGCAGAATTGATAGCTTAGATATTTCTAAAAGTCTTGAAACTTCCGTGACAAAAGTAGAAACCATTCCTACGTACTTTTCAGACCATTTAAGTGTCTTAGTTTGCATAAATCTAACAAGACAGCCTGTTCGTCGATTCAGGAACCAATGGAATTTCCGGCTGAGTTTAATGAAAGTAAAATTGTTCCTGTGCAAAAAAATTATGGAAACAAAGATTTAAATAATTGTCGTCCAATTTCAGTGGAGAATTCTGATTATAAATTAATAGCCAGAATAGTAAACAAGAGAATTTCATGCTATTAATCAACATCAGAACTGCGCGCAAGGCAGAACCTTTTCTCAAAATCTGGCTCAATTCAGGGATATAATTACAATAACTTCTGTAACAAACATAAAGTGTAGTTTACTTTTTTAGATTTTTATAAAGCCTTCGATGTAGTTAATCATAAGTATCTTCTACAAACGTGGAAGAAAATAGGTTTCAACGACAGGGTCATACAGTTGATAAATAACATAGCAACTGGAGTAAATGCAAAAATAACGGTGAACTGTGAACAATCCAGGCCGATACAAATAAATCGAGGTGTTCCTCAAGGAAATCCTCTGTCCATGTCGCTCTTCGCCATTTCACTGGAACCATTCCTCCAACATGTCCATGCTAGATTAGAAGGCTTAACATTATCAGGAAATGAAACAGTTACAAGAGCCTATGCTGACGATATAGGGGTCATTATAAGGAATAATGAAGGTGTAACCACGTTAGCAACAGTGACTGATACGTACCGTGGTGCATCTGGAGCCAATGCAAACGAAAGAAAATGAGGATGCTAAATCTCAGAGGTTTAAATAGTATCAATGTCGAGTGGACAAAATTATTCCAACAACATAAAACACTTGGAATCACTATGACAGCATGCCGTTTGAAAATGACGGATTGAAATTGGAAGTTGCAGCAGATAAAGTGCAAGGAGTCATTATAGACAATTTAACTCGATATGTGAACCAAAGAACATAATATATCAACTCATGTATTCTTGCTAGAGATTATTATACTGCGCATCTCTTTCCAATACCGAAATGATAGCAAGGAGATTAATGTCCAGAATCACAAACTTTTTATGGAGAGGTGAAGTGTTCGAGTACCTGCTAAAGTAGCAACTTTAGATCGTAAAAATGGTGGAGTAGCATTAACTGATATAACGGATAAAGCCTCTGCACTTTTCATCAAAAGGCAAGAGACTCGCGAGAAGGCATAACCAGCCAACTTTTCGATATCATTAAACCTCGATGCCTGCTTCCACCGACTGACGAGCAGAATATCAACAGTCGTTTACAGCATGTGAGGGCTTTCTAACTTGAGTTCAGTTATGTAAGTGTCGAAATCATGCAGTCATGACACTGAACATCAAGAGCCATAATGCGGGAACGAAAGAAAAGCGGAGGAAGGAACGAAATAGAACGACAGTCTCCAAACATTGATTGGACTAAGCTTTGTAAAAACATTAGTTCTAATGTGCTCACGTCTGATATGAAAACGTCATGGTACAAGACAGTTAACAACATAGTTAGCACTAATGAAAGACTACGCAATCGGATTCTGTGACACAAATTTATGTCAACAATGCCATCTAGTTGATACAATAATTCGTAGATACACTTGCAGCGCTCACATGAATAATTGGAAGTGGATCGGAGAGCAAATAGCTCTGATTACAAGTACATCCCCTGAGAGTATATCGCTGTCATTGATACACAGGTCTGACGCACGCTATTTAAGACAGGCAAAAAATGACGCTGTGTACTGGTTGCTGGGAAATTTTGTCAATTACGTCCTTAACAAACTAGAATCCGGCAGCAACATAGAGTTCAAGGTTCACGTGCTGTGTGAATACCACGGAATTAGAAGGTATTAGAATCACAAGTTCGGTAATGTGCTAAAATTATGTTTGAAAGAAAGGGCATTGGTTAATACAGAAAAAGAAGGACGTGTTGACAGTGATGTATTGTAGTTACCTTGAGGATATTATTTACATTTATACCGTACATGTTTTGTTTGCTTCTTCTACTTCAGGAAGGAGTTTTTGAAATTTTATAAGTTAATGTAGAGAACTTGTGTGACAGTCAGATTGTGTGTCATCAAATAGTGTTAAAACACAAAACATTAAAGCTGCATTATTGGTTTATAGTATAAATATGAAAATAGACAGTTTTTATGGAAATGTCTTTATCGATTGGTTGCAACATAAGATTGTATCTGATATAATGTAATATTAAATGGCTGGCAAATTGCCCTCTTCACTTTCGCGCTGTGATGTGTAAGTCAGTTTTTCAGTGAAATATTTATTATATAGGTCTGATCACTTCAGATAATTAATATTCCATTAATGTCCAGAAAGCGAAATTTCAAGGCTAGTCAAATTTGTTACATCTCTTTTTAACGATTCTAAAGTATTTAACAGATTATCTAATACCATTATGAAATTGTTTTTATGTGTGATGGGCATTAATCTTCCATATTCTGTATAAGTTTTGTGACTTGAAAACAATTGTGTGAAATGGTCATAGCTAGTCTGACAGAGCTGAGAAAGTTTAAGATCAGTTTCTACCCTTATGTTGCCTATCACGGAGACGATTTCCTTGTGTACACTAATATATTAAAATCATCCCAAAAGCTTGCTGATATCCTTCATAAAGTGCTATTTATTTATTTGTGTTTGAAGAAGTTTGATGTCTTCAAAAAAACAGATTGACTGCCGCGAGTAATGAGTATAGTGGGCAGGGGCACTACAAATGTAGTCTGTGGAAAGTAAGTTGGGAATGTGGGTCTCACTAAGAGCGTGCCGGAGGTAAGTCCCTGCGGTTTCACTGACCTCTGAGTCCTCGGTGGTTCAGACGGATAGAACGTCTGCCATGTAAGCAGGAGATTCTGGGTTCGAGTCCCGGTCGGGACACACATTTTCAACTGCCCTCGTTGATATTTCTCAACGTCAGTAAGCAGCTAAAGGTCTGGATTCCAAAATTTGATAAGGATATAGCTTGAACCCTGAAGAAGAACATAGGCTACTTTAGAAAATGTGTAACACAAAATATGTATTGATTTGAAGAATATTACGCCAACTGGGGACAATTATTTACCGTTTTAAAAAGTTGTTTAGCCTTTGACTTTTGGACTTTATCATACATGTGAAAATGATTTTCTTGTCTGATTTGTGCTACTGGATACGATTCACAGTCTTGACTATAACGCTTATACAATCTTCAGTGTGCTTATTCCATACCACTGCACTATTTGTTGCATATCGTGCACATTGCATACTGTACAGCAGCTAAATGCACTATCCAGTATTTGAGAACGAGAAAACTTAGTGAATTGCAACGAACTTCACACATAATTTCAGATCCTTACGAATTTTTTTATCGGTGACAACCCATAGAAAATGATGAAAGGAAAAAGGTGTATCGCTTACTAAATTTTCGCATCATGCATGACGTCACGATGTTTAAGTTTATTACTTCTTTGCCACAGGCTCTATTCGCAAGACATTTATCAGGCAATATTGGCATAAGCTGCCGTGTGCACCACGACACATAGTTCAGAGATACGTGGGAAGGAGAGACAGATGGATAGAGGGGGAGTAAAAGATGGACACGGAAAGGAAAGAGGAGAACATGGGCAGGGAGAGGGAGAAAGAAGAGATTGTCATAGGAAAGACGTGGAGATGGAGAGAGAGGGGGGGAGGAGGAAATGGGCAGAGAGAGAGGGGAGCAACAGTTGGACAGAGAGGGCAGGAGGAGATGTAGAGAGTCGCGGAGAGGGGGGTCGGGTAGAGAGATGGACAGACAGAAGAGAGAGTAGGACGTAGTCAGAGAAGGGGGTAGGGCAGAGGATATAGAGAATGGGAATTAGAAAATGGACTAATAGAACTGAAATGAATACATACCAGGGCAACGTGTGGTACTCAGCTAGTTATTGTAGAGCTCACACAAAAGTTAGATGAAATGCTGGGATTCGCAGACTCATTTTTTTCTTAACCCGGTGTTTTTTAGGCGCTCAGGGTCTACTGAACGGTTGTCCAGTACCTTAAGACCGAGCAATGGTCGACGCCAGCATCTCTGCCACAAGCCGCTATACATTCCCCCTAGCAGCGTCGCTCGAAAACAGCGTCTCTGGCCCTAAAACCTACGCCTAGCCTATACTTTAAATTCCTGAACCAGAGATTTCTTTGAAAGCAACATTAACACATGGTGTCTAATCTGTGAGGGCTCTATTCCTACCATGAAGCACACTAAAAGCTAAACTAACACAGAAGTTAGATGTTTTTGACTAGGATGATGTGATTCCAGGAACAAGTTAAAAAGTGGTTCTCATTTTGTTCGAAGTTTTTGGAGTTTTATCATCGATTGTATCACCGGTCGTGACAAGTTACAACGGCCGGGAGAGCGGTGTGTTGACCATATGCGCCTCCGTATCCGCATCCGGTGACGCCTGAGGGGTGAGGAGGGCGCGGCGACTGGTCGGTACCGTTGGGCCTTCAGGGCCTCTCCGGACGATCTTCTTGTTTCTTGATCGTATCGCAAATGCTGTAAAATTAATTTCCATTATCAATTGAGTACCCTTGTCTTCAAATTCCTGTTCACTGGCGTTTGATTAAAATCGTATGAGTTCTACAGCTACCGAGATCTCAAACAGCACAACTTGATGATTAGGGGAAGCCGTGAAAAATGAAAAAAATAAATAAATAAATATTTTTCTTAATCCGAAACGTTTTACAACGGACTATAGAGTATAAAGAAGTTTTCCTAGCCCCACACTGATTCTTAACCCCATATAGATAGTCCCGAAAATCTTTAGTAGAGTATTTTTGGAAATTAGACAATACTTCTAAAATCTTAAACTGAAAACGTGAGGCCCATGCAATGAAATTTAGGGAGTATCTGTATGGGGTTAGGACTCTGTATGACCCTAGAAGAAATTATTTTACAGTTTTTTATATTAAAATGTTTTTTATTTCAATAATTACCAGAATGGAAAACTGTCCTATCATAGCACAAAAACGGCGAATATCTCCTGGACAGAGTTAGGAATATCCGCGCTGTAAAGATATTCTGCTTTTTAGTCTTTGTTGGGTGAAATTCTTCAATCGATTTCAAACATTTTTTGAAATTTCAGCAGAGACATATGGTAAATTTCAAGTTTATATCAGATTCTCTTCACCGGAATCAACCAGTATATTTTCCTAAATGTCCGCGAAACATTGGCGACTGAAACAGGAAAAGGCGCATGTACCATTTGTACCCTCCACCCCTCACTAGACGACAAAAGGAATTAATATTGCATTGTCATCCTGATCTGAGCTATGTCGAAAGTTTCAGGCCTCCAGCTCATCGGTATGTCTATTTCAGATCAATTGCAAAATGAGTGCCGAACAAACAGACAGAAAAACAAAATACCCACCATCACAAGCCACATACGAAAGCGAGGTAATACTGCATTATCGTCCAATTCTGACTTACGTTGAAAGTTTCGAATGTCTAGCTCATAGGGACATTATCTTAAAATCAATAGCAAAATTTGCACCGAACAGACAGACAAGAATTGACTTAATAAAAACGTGTTCAAATTCAGATGCCGACAACACACGTGCGAGGTATGCCTCTTTCAAGGACCTGTCCATTCTGCCAGGGATGTGTGAACTGTCACTAGGTTCCGTATCGAGAGATCCCAGAAACATATGAAGAAACAAAAAGGAACACATATCCTTACAGGATCTCATTCCTATAGACGGCAGTCGTCACACTGCCACTGACAAATACGTGAAGCCATCCGGACACCAATCGCTGTCAACACCATGTAGCTTCTTTCTCGTCACACAAGATGTTTCAAAAAGATCCAAACGATTACACAAAATACCCACCATCACAAGCCACATACGAAAGCGAGGCAATACTGCATTATCTTCTACATGAAGATAATTAGTTTAGATGAATTTTATCTTACGCATCGAAACTAAAAGTTTACTTCGGTACCAGTCGTAAGTCTCCGATCCATCGCTTGCGGTAGGGTCTTCCTGGTGCTGCTACCTTCCTCGATCACTCGATCATTGCCCATAGTAGACCGAAGTCGAAACGACGATAAGACAGCAACAAACGACGTTCTGCGATCTCCCTTCCAACAGGCGCAATTCACGTACAACTCTCCAGTGTGATTTTCGTCGCGAGTGCGGGTATGCAGTTCCCACAGTTCAAAGTATTCGACGATAGCACGAGCAGTTCGAAGACAATAGTTGTTTGTGTAAGTTGGCCCCCCTGTTCGATGACGTCTTGTATTTATTCCGCATAGGCATAAGCCAAATGTTCGTACCAGTTGAGAGTTAACCAATTCCCGAGTTTCCCTCTGGTGCATTACACGGTGACGTTTATGTTTCTAATCATACGCAATTCATTTTTGACAAGAACTTGAAGCTGTGACAAATAGGAACGTACAGAGCTTTGTGAAATAATTCTGGGCCTGGAGGTGTAAGATAATTTCCACCCACGTGTAGTGTTTAGTGGTGCGGCTACGTTCCATGTAAGCGGGAAGGTGAGCCGGTACAACGAATGAATGTGGGGAACACAACAGCCACATACTACCGTCGACCATCAGACAGACTCTCCAGAACTAAATGCGTCTTGCGCCGTTTTCCAAGAGCACACTTACGGTCTTATGCGAAGAAGGTGGTCACAGCAATCATTTACCTGGAAAAGTAGGAATTTGGTTTTTGCGACAATTGCGAGATAATACGGAAAATTCCATTTTTTCTAAGGTACGGAGTACCACTGATTTGGCATCTCTATCTGTACCTTCTTTTACATCTAAGTACATACTCCGCAAGCCAGCGTACGGTGCATATCAGAGCATACGATGACCAAACACCAGTCATTTCCTTTCCTGTTGCAGTTGCAGATTGAGTGAAAGAAAACTTTCTTAACAGCATTCCTTGAAAAAAAAAAAAATCACCCTCACTCCAGGGTTCCAATCTGAGTTCCCGAACCGGCCGCAGTGGCCGAGCGGTTCTAGGTGCTACAGTCTGGAGCCGCGAGACAGCTGCGGTTGCAGGTTCGAATCCTGCCTCGGGCATGGATGTGTGTGATGTTCTTATGTTAGTTAGGTTTAAGTAGCTCTAAGTTCTAGGGGACTGATGACCTCAGATATTAAGTCCCATAGTGCTCAGAGCCATTTGAACCATTTTTGAGTATCCGAGGCATCTCCGTAACAGCTGCGTGTTGATCGAACCGACCGGTAACAAATATAGCAGCCCTCCTCTCAAGTGCTTCCCAGTCATCCTTTAATCCGACTTGGTCACTCGAAACTCTCGAAGAGTATTCAAGAATGAGCCAAAGCAGGGTTCAGTTTGCGGTCTTCTTTACAAATGAGTAGCACTCTCCTAAAACTTTCCAAATAAAACGATGTCGACCATTCGCCTTCTCTACCACAATCCCTACATGCTCGTCCCATTTCATATCCCTCTGCAACGTTAAACTATGTATTTAACAGATTTGATGGTGTCACGTAACACACTATTAATGCTGTATTCGAACATTACGGAATAGTTTTTCCTGCTCATCTACATTAACTTACATTTTTCGACATTTAGATCCGCCTAACATTCATCACACGGATCAGATATTTTGTCTAAATCATCCTGTGTCTTCCTACGGGCAGTCAACGAAGACTCTCTCCCGTACACCGCAGCATTATCAGCAAACAACCGCAGATTACTTCCCGCCATGTCCGCCATATCAGTTATGTTTGTAGAGAATAGCAGGTGTCCTGTCACACTCCAGACAATAACCATTTCTCTGATGGACAATGCACTGTGTCCTATTACTTAAGAAGTCTTCGAGCCACTTCCATACCCGGAATCTGTTCCGTACGCTCGTTTCTTCGTTAAAGTCGGAAGTAGGGCACCATGTCAAACGCCTTTTGGAAATATGGAAATATAGAGTTTGCCTATTGTTCACAGTATATCTTGTGAGAAAAGGGCAAGCTGAGTTTCACACCTCTTCATAGTGAGCTAACGCAGCCATGCATCGGCCGTAAGGGGCTTTAGGGATTCCTAGTGTACCACTGAACGCAGAGGTCTATCGGTAACTGACTTTTTTTTTGAGAATGTCCGTGAAACAGACTATGTGCCTCCACCTTCCAAGAATTTTGGGTAACCTGTGACGCAGTGAATGCAGTAATTTGAGACATGTTCGAAAAAGTATGGTATGGGAGTTTGAATACCGCCTGCCTGTTTCCCGAGCGTCCGGTGGAGGGAATACGCTGTTGAACATCTATGAAACGTAGACGTAAACTTTGATCGTAAAAGGAATCGAATAAATTGCTACAAATCGGTTGATTCATTTATTTTGTGACATCATCAGGCTCACTTTATGTGCTCACTTGTTTGTCTCTTCGGTAGATGTCACCGCAGCTGTGTCCTCCTTCCAGGTAATCAGTCCCTTACACGCAAATTTATCAAATCAGTGATGCACTACAGCGCATTTAAATAAAACGCTATGGCAAATCGCCAGTCCGTAATATATTCTTCTCCTTATCAGCTTCGATTCCATGCGGAAGCAAATGTGCCTAGCGACTGCTTTTATTGCAAGTCGTGAAGACAACAACCATCTGTTATGAGTAATATTTTTTTTGAAAATCAGGATTCAGGTCACTGTGAGGCCGTCTTCGGTGTTAAAAGACATATAAATAACCAGTTACAAAAGATAACATGCAAAGTTTGTTATGTACAAAATCGTATAATTTTTGAACGTGAGTAAATGAAAAAGTACACACAAGTAAACGTAATTTGCCGGCCCGGCTAGCCGTTCGGTCTAACGCACTGCTTTCCGGGCGGGAAGGCGTGCCGGTCCCCCGGCACGAATACGCCCGGCGGATTAGTGTCGAGGTTCGGTGTGCCGGCCAGTCTGTGGATGGTTTTTACAGCGGTTTTCCATCTGCCTTGGCGAATGCAGGCTCGTTCCTTGTATTCCGCCTTAGTTACACTATTCCGGCGATTACTGTGCAAACTCTGTCTCTACGTACGCGTCCACCACAATTACTCTACCACGCAAACAATCGGGTTACACTCATCTGGAATGAGACGTTTCCGAGGGAGGCGTCCACTTGGGGCGGAACCGCACAATAATCCTGGGGTCGGTGTGGGGCTGCGGTGGGGTGAGTGGACTGCTGTAGCCTGTTGCGGAGTTGTGAACCACTGAGGGATCCGGCGGGGACGAAGCCTGTCCGTCGTTTCTCGGTCTCCAGTTCAATACATACATTCATACATACATACGAGCGTAATTTAAAACATTATAATCGCTTATATATACACGTAGTCCCAAATGGACTACTCGTCACAAAATCTGAGTTCACAATTGAGACCGCTGTTTACAGTTACAACCGATCTGGCTGGTGTCCGTCATATCAACTCCTGCTTACATGTGGCGATGAGTTGACAGCTTTTGATAACACTCTTTTACAGTTCGTATGTTTTATCATTTTTTTATTTTTTTGTTTTCTACTTTCACATCTTATGTACAAGATGTGAATAAGGTGGTCGTAACTAAAAACAGTGGCTAACATTTTAAAGTGATAATTGTGAGAACTAACCAGTTTCACTCCAGCGCACTTTACAACTCAACAGAGTTTAAAAAATGCAAAAGATCATGTTCAGATACCGAAGTTACTAAAATTCTATAAGGCTGTGGTACATTCTGTGAATATTTGAAGGAATTACGAAAGACAACAATGGTGTTATAACTTATGGTACGCACAGCAGTATGTCAGAAGCATCTGAAACCATTGGGCTATACAACGTCTTCTCATTTCCCAATTAATTTGCTAATACCTTATTATTTACACAGTTTGGAGTTAAAACTATTAAACTGTGTAATGTAATAATGTAGGAAATATCATATTTGTCCCCAGAAACTCACAAGCGACCTAGAAGGATTGTAACCGTAAATATGTCGTTATTGTCGGATCAGAGCATTTGTTGGAACTGGCCCACAATAGCCGAATCCCAATGATTTTCAGTTCCCCAAATTGGGAGCTTCTCGTGGCCATCTCCTCATAAAACAGTGTCCTACGGGACGACGCTTGAGGTAAGAAATTTCATACTCCTCCAACAGGTCCACATGTCTACTCTCTCGCGTGGATAGAGCATGCTCGTCTGTCAGGACAAAAGAAGTGCACTGTATACACTTTCAAGAAGATAGCCAGCGAAGCTAGAGCTTTCTGCCGCATTTTAACGATATAAAGCGACATGTTCGCTAAACCTGGTTACAAGCCGCCTATCAGT
Source organism: Schistocerca serialis cubense (assembly GCF_023864345.2). Classification (NCBI taxonomy): domain Eukaryota; kingdom Metazoa; phylum Arthropoda; class Insecta; order Orthoptera; family Acrididae; genus Schistocerca; species Schistocerca serialis. The sequence goes on along the minus strand of NC_064638.1, from coordinate 283,195,018 downwards.
TTGTCTCACAAGGCAAACATCGCTGTCCGAGCATGTAGTTCTATGGACACCTGACATGTGGAAAAAGGTTTCTTTTTCCAATATTAGTCTTTAAAATACTACCCAGGTCGTCGGTCGTGGAAACAGCCACAGTTACTTTTTGTTTTCTACAAACTTACACCACCCTGTCAGTAATTTTACTATAGTATGGTTAACAAAGCTCCTTATCATTGCTATCGTCAACTAGCAGACATAGAGATAAATCGCTTTAGCTGTAAAAAGCTTTCTCTTTTTCGATATCAGGACCGGTTTCGGGGTGACAAAGTCCCTTTGTCAAATGTGATGTTGGGTGTGAAGTTAGATCTTTTGCTGCGTTTTTACGATCGAGGAACCCTGACTTCGAGACGTCTACCGTGCCCGCTCTTTCTTTTGGTGGAAGCCATCGGTCTACCCTACCTCGCGGTGCTCGGCGGCCCAAAACGTCATTAACATTACAGTTGATGATAGTTATTTGTTAGCTCGAAAGCTGTCCTAATATTGGAAAAAATGAGAGCCTTTTACTACTAAAACGATTTATCTTCATATTTACTGCGATGTTCAGTTGCGGATCCTCATTCAACACGATTACTTGACGTCTGCTACATTGAAACTATATTATTTCCGAATATTTTCGGAAGGTAACTACTAACAGCCATCAAGTAATCTTTGACCATCACCTGCTTTTTATTAATACCAGAAAATCGACCCGTTTCATTCACAGACCATCTTCACGGATTTTGTCCAAAGATTCAGAAAATACATGTAGTGTACAAAAATGTTACAAAATCTTTTCCAATGAAGTGCAAAACAATACATGAATACTTACAGGGTTCAAACACTTTAGGGCTACAACAATACATCTGTCATTATTTAAATAATGTCCTCGTCTCATATGAAGAGTATGCAATTAATTCCATTATAACAAGAAGAGTTTTAAAGGAACATACTAAGCACTTGCATAAACAGAGCAGTACTGAAGAGAAGATCAGAGGTATTAGTGCTAAAATTGTACAAAATACTGAGGAGTTGATCAAACATTTTTGTGAAGTACTTTCGTCATATGGTACGAAAATACCTCGATGATAAGTTTCTTGCTGAACGCAACAGATTGGACTACCTAAGGAAGAGGCTCAGGTGGACGTATGTGTACTCAGCACTCAACAGACTTTCACCAGGAAACCTACTGTTTCAAAAAAAGTAGAAAGTAGGAGGAAAGTTGTGTTGTTAGATAGTATCAATGGAAGAGACGTGGGCCAGATCTTGCAGAAAAAATTAGGTTACAGGTACCAGGTCAAGCCCAGCGCATATCTAACCCACGTGATAGAGGATGTAGGATCATTGTGCATGGGTTTTACAAAGCAGTATCATGTTGTAGCGGGTGGAGCGGGAAAATGTTTTCATAGGGATCAGGGCTACAATTTTGAGTGTGACCAGGTAAAAATAGCATCTTCAAGGAGCCATACAAACGTTGGCTTGGTTCCTGTTTTCAGGCGGTATGATCAACCCCATTTGAACAGCTCTGTCAGCAATATCTTTAAGGGGGGATTCTGAAACTCATGGGAGTACCTCTGTTTTAGGCTAAGATTAGTGCCCAGTGATTCAACATTAAATGAAGTTAACCTTAATGAGAAGCTCAGAGACGCTGACACTGGAGATGTTACAATACCACAAGATTCCTGTAAAAGAATAGTGAAAAATAATGTTAGTGTACTGCATCAGAATATCAGGAGATTAAAAGAAAGTAGATGACATACGTGTTTTTAGATGACCTTCTTGTCTGTTTAGAAGATTTAGAAACTGAGTTTGGAATAGATGTACTATGCCTCTCTGAACATCACGTAGTCAAAGACATGGAAAATGTAATTGTACGTGGATAAAAGCTTTAAGTACATGTAAGTAGAGACACTATGGAGAGAGGAGGAGTTGCCATATATGTTAAAATCTGTCTTAGTGTGAAAAATTCAGAAACTAAGGAACTTTGTGCAGAGCAACATACAGACGTATGTGCATCTCAGCTCAAACTAAATCATGGTACTTTTATAATTGTTCCTGTGTATGGGTCCCCATTGGGAAATTTTCAGCTATTTTTGAAAAACTTGGATTCTTTGTTGTGCTATTTCTCAGGCAGAGGGAAGCAAATTATTGTTTATGGGTATTTCAATGTAGATTTTCTGAAAGAGTCTGATAAAAAGCTTGATCTTGAATATTACTTGGTGCTTTCAATTTGACGTCAGTTATTCATTTTCCTATTCAGATGGTACAGCAAAAGGAGCATTTTAACAGATAATGGTTTTACGAAACAAGATAAATTTAATCAATCAAACACTTTTCCTGTTAAGAATGTCCCGTCTGATCGTGGTGCACAGCTAGTTACGGTATCTGACATAGCTCCATACAGTAATGCAAAACAGTAGTCTAAAATTGTGCATTCAGTTAACGATCTAACAATTGAAAATTTTAGGAAAAACTTGCAGCATTTATATTTGGATGAGGTGTACAGGGAACCAGATGCTAATTTCACATTTAACTTATTTCATGATACCTTCATGAGTATATTTGAGAGCAGTTTCCCTAAGAACACAATGAAATTTAATTGCAAGAAACCATCTAAAACGCCATGGCTTATTATAGGGATAAAAATTCCTGTAAACAGGAAAGGTAAATGAATCTGATAGCTAGAATGAGTAATTTAAAATTATAAAAACTACCATACTGGATTAAGAAAGGTTATTAACAAGTCCAGATGTATGTGCATTACGTCTGAAATTAGCACATCTGATAATAAAATTAAAACAATTTGAAATATTATTAAAAGGGAAACAGGGCAACCGAGAGCACAGGAAGACTGGTTCCTATCTCAATGAAAATTTGGTAACAAAAAGTCAGAAGTAGAAAACATGTTTAATAATAATTTTCAGGTGATGCAGAGAAAATAGTATCCAGCTATTCATTAGAAAGTGCAAGGCAGTATATGGAAGAGACAATACCTTTGCAATTTGATAAAACTGACATTCAATCCGCCTCTACTGCTGAAATAAGCAAAATAATAAATTCAGTCAAAAGTAAAGACTCACATGGACATGATGGCATTTCCATCAGAGTACTAAAAACTTGTTCTCAACAGATAAATAGGGTTCTCTGCCACATACGTAGTAGCTCACTTTTCCATGTAGACTGAAATACGCTATTGTTAAACCAGTGCATAAAAAATGGGAAAGGTCTGACGCTAGCAACTACCAACCAGTCTCACTTCTGACAAATGGATCCAAAATTCTTGAAACGTAATGTATTCAAGATTAGCAGCGCATATTTGTGAAAATGTAGTACTGACAACATGTCAGTTTGGTTTTCAGAAAGGCTTTTCAACAGAAAATTTGGAAGGTCACAGCCGATTTCCTTCTCCATATTCCCTAATCCGAGCTTATTCTCCGTCTCTAACGACCTCGTTGTCAACGGGACATTAAACAATAATCTCCTCCAGCCTCTTCTTCGAATTGGAGGCCAAAGAAATTTAGAACACAACGTGATGAAAACAAGGAACTGGTTATTAGGACACATCTCGAGTCACCGAGGGATCGTCATGTTGATGTATAGTGAAATTTGAGGGGTTAAAATTAAAGAGGGTTATGAAGATTGGGGAATAGTAATCTTATTCAAATCGGCGTAGATTCCAGTAATCTCCAGAACTTAAGAGTGTTACACGTGATAGACTAGCGAGGGAGTTGTATCAAACCGGTCTTCAGACAGAAGATTACATCAACATGTGGCTGATATGAAATAACAGCTGAATCGTTTCTCTAACGAACACGTAGATCTACATAGATGTATTTAACGGAAGTATTCAATACATGAAAATATGTTAGTGTCACGATTTTAAATTTTAATATATTCAAATAAGTTATTACTATATCGCCTTTTAGTCCAGTGAAACTGTCAGAAAAAAGCCTGTACCTTGCAAAAGGTGGGGTAGAAGATTTTATTTTTTTAACTCGTTCATATTGTTGGAATGGTTAGAAAACCATGTTTTGCCAACAAAATTTCTCTTGGGAATACTCTCTGCAGTCAAAAAACTTCGAAAATTTCGGACTTTTTTCAGTTTCTTCAAAATATCTCAGTTTCATTTGTTCCTATCGCTTTGACGTCTATTTTTATTTTTAAAGAGCACAAAATTCTCGACAAACTTGATTCTTACCATTTTTTTCTACTCCCAGTATTTGAGGCGCTACAGCACGCCAAAAAATACCAATTTTTCAAATTTAGAGCAAAGTGGCAAATTACCTAATTTTTGAACACTGTTATTTCAGATTCTATTTGTGTAGTATAAACATATTACTCATCATGTTATTCATTGGAATTTAACATCTCACTTTGCTGCAGGGCCAGGACAAACAGCATCATATTCAGTAACTACGAACACATTCACGTCGGACTGCGTGAAGTTTATTTGTGTTACAATATGTAATACGATTACATACAGGTGCCGTACATTTTCTACGTTAATGATCAGTTATAAGAAAAAGTATGTAGGAATTGTTCTTTAGTGGACAATAGCGTTGGCGGGCGGAAGGCGATTATCTCTGGTGATTGTTCACAGTGCGCTGACAGCTATTAGCACACAACAATAAGGGTCCTACGGTTTGGAGTCGCTTCCATTCATTATATGTTGTGGTGCTGAAAATGAGTATGTCTGACATGAATTTGTGTTTTATTTGCGAAAAAACTGTGGTGAGTGGTGGACGCAATGTGAAAAAGAAAGGACTGAGCACACTTATCGATTGTAGTGCTAAACGCAGGGAGTCTGCTCACACCCGTTTTTTGAAAACGCTCAGTGAAGTGATGGTGCATGAAGCATGCTACAAGAAGTACATTAATGAGAGAATGATAGCAGCTAGCCTTCGACATCCTCAGGAACCAACAGGCGTGCTACGTCGGTAGCAGGAAAAAGGTCAGTTCAATTTTCATGACAAATGCTTCTTATGTGCAAAAGGGAATTCTGATGACTTTTTAATCAAGCAGTTAACATTGCCATATGCCAAACGAAATTTTGTTTACAAAGTAATGAAATTGAAAGTGCAATCGACAGTATTAGAACAGGCTAAACGACGTGGTGATGAATTTGGTCAACAAGTGATAGAGCGGATTCAAAATGTAAATGATTTGGTTGCTGCAGATGGGTGTTACCACAGATTTTGCGACAGAAAGTTTTTTCACCGTGTTTCAGCTACTGGGCAGAAACGAGGTTCCCGACCTGCAAAACAAGTAGATGAAGGCATGGAGGCTATATTTGCCTACCTGGAAACCAATACGGAAGAATATCAGTTTTCTATGGACGATCTGTTAGAGCAAATACCCACATCACCTCGTCCCAATATTCGAACTGTCAAGGCTCGCCATTTCCAGAAATATGGTGACGATGTGGTGGTAGCTGAAACAGCTTCAAAGTCAGCAGTCGTATGTTTCAAGAATGTTGGGCACCAACTACTCAGTGAAAATTGGTACACCAAAAGAAATTCAGATCCTCAGCAAGAAAGACTACAAATCGTCAAAGCAGCTGCAAATATCGTATTAGATAAATATAAGATCAGTAGTGTACGATGTAAAACAGTACCCACCCTCTGACAATTTTTTATGTGATGTAGAGTCTGTCATACCAGAATCTGTGAGATTGTATTCTGTTCACTCACAGATGTGATACAACATCCGCTTTTTTTGGTCAAGGAAAAATTAAGTGCTGCAATATTGTTGCGATAAATGAACACCTAACCTCAGCGCTTTGCACGTTCAATAAACCACATGCTACCCATGAAGAAATAATAACAGCAGGAGAACAGGTTACTATCGCATTGTATAGTGGAGTGTCAGCAGTTCCCACACACTAGACCATTTTCGGTACCAGCTATTCGCCAAGTCTGCCACAAAAAGCAAACTGAATATTGCACGGTTGCCACCTACACAAGATGCTGCACAACATCATTCGTTGCGGACTTACCAACAAGTCCAAAGTTGGATGGGAAACTGGAAACCTCCTGAGAAATGGGGCTGGACTCACAGTGACCACGGTCCAATACCCGTTATAATGAGCCAGGATCCAGCACCTGAAGCACTTCTTCACATTGTTTCATGCTCATGCAAGCTGAACTGTGGTGGAGCGTTGTCCTGTAGAAAAGCGGGTTTGAAATATTCTTCAATTTGCATGAAATGTAATGGGGTCAATTTTTATATGAAGACAGTGAAAAAGATGTTATGGAGGATGTTGAGGAAACCGCTGAAGGAAGCAACAAATTTGCTGAGGCTGACTCGCTGTTTAAAGAAGAGGTCGATCTGGGATCAACTCTATGTACAGACCCTGAATCCGTACCTCAAGGTATTTCTGGTGACACTGAGGAAGTTGTCTCATCAAAACGTTGGAAGTGATGCTCATATCTGTCTCAAGTGCGCTAAAGTGCGATATTACAAGTATTACACACCCAGAACTGTCAACATTTTTTAGTAACTGACAATGCATTTTAATTGTAATAAAGCTACTTATTTTAAATGTCAACTGTGTGGCTTTTATACACAACAATAATTACCTACCTAATTAGGTTGCCTATTGCAGCTAATAATAGTTCAGTTTCCTGAGACAATTTATTTTGTGTGCATGTGTGTGTGTGTGTGTGTGTGTGTGTGTGTGTGTGTGTGTGTGTGTGTGTATGTGTGTGTGTGTGTGTGTGTGTGTGTGTGTGTGTGTCTTAATGATGTATTTTTATATTTATAGTTTTACAAATACCAGGGTTGAGGTGGCCCATAGTGAACTTCAGGTATTGATGTAAGAATCACAATAGTTGGGTGCCCAGCAATCCTCATGTTGCATACAGAGAAAATGAATACCTGGAAGTGAGGTTGTAAATTCCAACATATAACATGATGTATAATGTATTTATACTACACAAACAGAAACTGAAAAAATAGTGTTCAAAAATAAGGTATCTTGCCACTATGCTCAAATTTGAAAAATTGGTGTTTTTTGAGGCGCTGTAGCGCCTTAGATATTGGGAGTAGAAAAAAATGGCAAGAATCAAATTTGTAGAGAATTTTGTGCTCTTTATAAAAAAAAATAGACGTTAAAGCGATAGGGCAAAAAACTGAGATATTTTGAAAAAACTGAAAAAGGCCGAAATTTTCCAAGTTTTTTGACTGCAGAAAGTTTTCCCACGCGAAATTTTGTTGGCAAAACTCGGTTTTCTAATCTTTCCGTCATATGAACGAGTTGAAAAAATAAACTCTTCTACCCCACCTTTTGCAAGGTATATCTGCTATTTGACTCGACTATTTATATAAAACCAAACACTGAGCTTCAGTTTCTGATGGTCCACCTGGTCAACTCCTTAATGACCTCAGAGAAGAACTGACGTAAATATTCATGAGATGTTCGTTTTATCAAAGCATACAAAAACGTATTGTACACGAAGTTCCCAATGCTCTTCGCCTTATAACACCCACAAAGTGCAACTCAGGTAACTTCGCTACCAAATCCAGTAATTGCCTTCCTACTCACAGGAAATTTTCTTCGGCACGTGGTGTTTCACAGTTTTAATTGGCATCTTCAGAGTAGCGTAAGTTGCTCCAGGTGTCATCTCCGCTGGAGGAAATTACACAAGCTTCCTCCATTTAACAACAAACAAGACAAGTTGTTAGTCTCTCACATCCCACATACTAAACCCATGTCAGGAGCATCTCATTCAACTTAGATGTTCAGCACAATTGCAATACTGCGTCAAAGTCTGATGGGAACGTTATGCTTATACTGTTAACAAGCGTTCAAAAAAATGGTTCAAATGGCTCTGAGCACTATGGGACTCAACTGCTGTGGTCATCAATCCCCTAGAAATTAGAACTACTTAAACCTAATTAACCTAAGGGCATCACACACCCATGCCCGAGGCAGGATTCGAACCTGCGACAGCAGCAGCAGCGCGGCTCCGGACTGGAGTGCCCAGAACCGCACGGCCACCGCGGCCGGCAACAAGCGTTCGCTCATAAATTTACACTGCAGTATTCCGTATCGCTCAATCAAACTTTTTTTCTTATAGTCAGGCGTATCAAAAACGTTATTAACAACAGATTAAGATCGGTGATCCGTAAGCTAAAATTAGTGCAAGTAATAGAAATTTATGACCAAAAATATTAATTTCAGGTGGTGTCGTGTCGATAATTTTTTATGTATAATATTAGAACTATGTACAAGTAGAGAGAAAGAAAATAATGATAATAAAAGAATTGATTCAGTCTAGAAATAAATGAACGCTTTACCAGAGAAGGATATGAAGTTCGTTTTCCTCAGATAGTTAAAGAATGACTTGAAACAGGAAATGAAGTATGAAAATAAGACGATGGGTGATCTGAGATGGATTTGAAGTTTTACCATAGTTGTAATCATTGTGCAATCACTTCCCTTAACAATGGTGCAACTGAGAATATATTTTACGGTATTAAGCTGCATCCTTAGTAAACTTTCGCTTGTCCATCAACATAGAGACTTACGTTAGTCAAGATTCGGCTGAGCCGCATTGCTGAAGTAGGTAACCTATTGTCATAACGTCAGACGACAAATAAATTTCTCATTTGAAACACAGAAAGTGTCCCACGCGTAATACAAGTTTTGAAACTGCTGATCAACAATTAAATTTACGCAGAATCGCCTTTCTCTTAATGGTGTGTGAAATGCGCAATAAATAATTGTGAATAAAGGAATTGACGACTAGTCAGTAAATAAGCAAGGCTTCTTAGCAAGCTGATACTTGTATCATACTCCTCATCATTGCTTCAGAAAACAGTATGTCAAAAAAAGTACTGACCGGCCAACCTACACCAAAGTCTCTTATACTAATTCACCTACAGTTCAAGGGTGTTGAATCACTTTGCGGAATTTTGTGAGTTAGAATAATCGTAGGATGCCTTCTGAATGCAAATATTATCCATGAACAGGAGGTTCGGGCTATAAAAGCTGGAAACTGTCATTTTGGAATCTGGTACTAAAACATAATCTCTACGCTGACATGAAGAACACTCGGAAAACCTTCGTTATCTTCCACCTGGATGAATTTTCAATGCGAAAACAACTGCAGAATATTACTGGATGTCTTCCAATTGCTGTCCTTCATCGCAAATACTCCTCTCCTGAGGCATCCTAAAATCTACGAGATGTATGACTTTAAGTACAGTTCACAGGCTGGTAGAATCATTCTTCTTTTGGTCGTATACCTTATTTTCTGACCAAGGTCCTCTGGGGTGACAACGTTTTAAGAATTAGTCAGTAGTGGTCTCTCTTGCCCAACTCATCCATTTCTGTTTGCACCGTAAAATTTTCTACGGAATATTTCTACTGAATCTAGTTGCAAGGAATTCATGTCTTGCAGCGATAGTAGCTTAGACAGCACACAACACCTACGTTCTAGGTGACATATTTCCTGTAAACTGAGGGCCTGTAGTTTCTGAGTGCTGATCGGGCTCCCGATTGCTACCCAAATGTGATCCGTCGGATACAGATCAGGCGAATTTGGTGTTCAAGACATCAACGTCAAGTCGAAGTCGTGCTCCGTAAACCACTATACCATGTTTCCGCCCTTGCGATATGGACAGTCGTCATACTGGAAAGTGCCATCGGCCTCGGGAAAGGCATAGAGCTGTCGGCAGTTTCCGGGATTCTCATTTGCGGTTGTCGGGCCCGACAAATTTTCCCTTTGTCAAATTCATTTATGGCAGTGCATTTCCTCTTATGTGGCCCATATAGTCACTAAATGTTTCTCCATTTACTTTCGGTTCGCTTATAGACGATGGGAAGCCAAAACGTAAAGTGACTTTTCAAAAAAGGAATATTTACTCTAATGACAGCAAACTGAAACACTTCAACCCACTTCGTCCAACGTTTCGCAAGTTTTTTAATCTGTCTTAAAAAAAGTTTTTTCATTGGACCTGTTACCAGTTTCGCACCACATCAATGACTTCTGCATCGGTTGCAAGTCTTCTTCCCCTGAGCGCTTCCTTCAATGGTCCAAGCGTATGGAAATCGCTTGGAGTCGGTCAGGGCTGTACGGCGGATATTCGAGCAGTTCGAGTCCGAACTCTTTCATTGTTTCGGCCTTCCGTTTGGCAGAATATGGTCGAGCGTTATCGTGCTGCAGGATGACACCTTTTCGTAGTTGTCTGCTTTGTGTGGACCTGATTGCAAGTTTCAGTTTAGTTTGCAATATATCACAATAGTTCTCACTGTTCACAGTTTCGTCTCTTGAAATGAAGGGCTGCCACATCTCCCATGTCCCAGACCAGTATTAGCACAAACTTAATAGCTGATGATTGACGTCTAAATTTCTTAACTTCTGGCGATGATGGGTGTTTCCAAGACATGCTCCCGCCTTATTTTCTGCTTCGTGATAATATACACACGTTTCGTCTACAGTAACGATTTGCTGTAAAAATCCAACTCCCTCGCGATGATAATGGGCCAAATGATTACAAGGGATATGCATCCATTCCACCTTATGCTGCGCTGACAGTTCTTTCGGTACCCACTCTGCACACGCTTTTCGAAAATTTCGCCTGTCGTGTGAGGTGAAATACGCTGAACCATGACTGATATGTAAAGTATTGGCGATTTCGTTTAAGGTGATTCGTCTGTTTTCCATCACCTTACCCACGACGACTTCCAAATTATCCTCAGTTGTTGACGTCGATGGTCTGCTCAAAAATGGTTCAAATGGCTTTGATCACTATGGGACTTAACTGCTGTGGTTCATCATCCCCTAGAACTTAGAACTACTTAAACCTAACTAACCTAAGGACATCACACACATCCATGCCCGAGGCAGGATTCGAACCTGCGACCGTAGCGGTCACGCGGTTCCAGACTGTAGCTCCTAGAACCGCACGGCCACTCCGGCAGGCCGATGGTCTGCCCTATCTTGCATCGTCTCATAGATTTCTTCCCTGTTTGAAGCGCTCTATCCATTCAAAGATTTTGCTTCGTGATAAACAGCTGTCACCATACTGCGCTTGCATTCGACGAATAATTTCCTAAGGTTTAATACCTGCCGCAAACAAAAAGCGAATCACTTCCCTCATTTCCTCCTTGGTGCAGATCGACAATGGAGCTGCCATGTTTTAAGGTCTGCTACAAAACACCTACTAACGCTATGTAGAATTGTGTAGAATTATAGCAGTGTTACCAAGCCCTACGGCGAGAAATTACAAAAGTTTTGAGGTTGTAGAAAAATATCCGCTACCAGTCACAATAAAAGGTTGTTTATTCGTCACACGACCGACTTCGGGCTTGCGCCCATCTTCAGGTGTTTATACATTCACGTTCATGTTTGTACTGTTGGAGATCACTGTATAAATACAAAAAAATTATTTGCTGGTGACTACGCAAATACAAGTGGGACAATTGTAAGTGGTAAGGCAGCATTTGACGAAAATATATCTGTATTTACAAAAAGATGAAGCACCATTATTACAGTTATGCTGTGGTGATAGTTTTGCCACTTAGTTACACACTTATGGTCATTTTCACTTCCATATATCAGTTTTAAAGTATAGCTTCATATTACACTCGTGCACTCGTGAAATACACTATGTTTACATACACCCATGTGGGCTGTGGTCAAAGAACGTAGATGTAGCAGATGTAAAGATGTTGCTCACACAGAAACGTGTAGGTTCTGGTCAAAGAACTTAGCCACAGGAAGTGCAAAGATGTTGCATATATAGAAATTTAAAATGCTACTATAAACTGCGACGTTTCTTGACACACATTATGAAATTTTTTTTATTCACATTTTTGACGGAGAACTTAGATCTAGGAAGTACAATGTTGTTATATATATATGAAATTACTCAAAGCTATTAGAAACTAAAAAAATGACAGCTAGAACTTTGAGCCACCCTGTTGTCAGAGAACTTAGAGCTAGGAGGTACAATAATGTTACACATATGAAATTTTTGAAAGCTGTTACACATTATAGATTGCCAGTTACAGCTTGTGTTTACAATATAACTATTTCAAAATATGATAATGACCCTTGGACTGTTTTATGTCTGTTACATCGAATTTCCATAGAATATTACTTTGTTATTATCTCAGAGGATAATTATTTTCTGTTTTTGAATATTTCATGAAATATGTGAAGGTAGGATTTGTGTGCAAGTTCCACTTGTTCGTTCAGAACAAGGTCTGGTGAGTTAGAGCTGTGTATATAAATTTCAAGCTTTTCAAGCAGATTCATTTTCTTTCCTTTGTTCACAGTGTGTAGTATTTGTAGGTTTCCTGTAATGGCTGTGGCTGAGTGACCATGGTCTTTTAGGTGCATTGCAAAGGTGGATTTATCAAAATTATTTAGCCGGAAGGAATCCGTATGCTCACGGTATCTTATAGTGAAACTCCTTACAGTTTGGCCTATGTAGAACTGTGGGCAATTGTCACATAAATGTTTGTAAATATCTGATTTTTGGTGGCATTGGTTGTTTGTCTTACTGTTGTGGATGATGTGCTGTTGTAGCTTGTTGTTAGTGCTGAAAGAAATTTGAATACCAGTTTTCTGTTAAAGGTTGGCAATTTGGTATGAAATTTTTCCTATAAATGGTATGCAGGAGAATGCGTTTTTTCCTTCTTGTGAATCTGATTTAGTAAGTGTGCATTGTTTCTTTTTGATTTTGTTGTTAAGTTTATCAATTACATGTGGGTTGTATCCATTTCTCCGTGCAAAATAACCTTTTATTGTGACTGGTAGCGGATATTTTTCTACAACCCCATAAAGGAACAGTCACGGAGTTCGACAGCATCCACTATGGATGAAATTCATACAAAAGTTTTGTCTTTGCCTCGTACTTTGCTTATAGAGTCACGTCCCCACAATGCCACCAGGCAATATTCAGTCGCGCTGTGGACAGTCGCACGTCTTACAACCACTAGTAAATATGTTTTTCTGAATCTAGATGTATTTGTACCTGAACAATGGCTGATATGTAAACGTGTTAACAGAACGTGCGGGAGTTCGTCTCAGCATCATGAGCAATGATAGGCAGACAAGAACAACTCGAACTAGGAAGCGATACGGTGCTGTGTAGTCACGCAAGAAGAAGAGGGTCATAAGGATGGAATATACTGAAGATAGTGAGACCAGACTGGAATGAGTTAGTTACAATGGTCAAATATATTGAGAACTGGATCGTTGAGCAATTAAATTATGCGTCTGTTATTACATATTTTCCTCCATTATTTTTTATTCTCCTGATTGAACAAAACGAACTTCGAAACATTGAAACATGTAGATTTCTATAACAAAAACGGGTTTCTTGAAGTGAGAATGAATAACTACAATGGCGATAGAATATCGAGGTGTCAGTAACTTGAGGATGTTGGTGCTCGATCAGCTGAGATTGTATTGGAGACAGTCTATTGGTAAACAACTGTAATGGTACTTCTGGAAGAAAAGTGGAGCTGAGATATTGATGGGAAGCTGATGAGGAGGAAAGGGTAGGAGCAGGAAATGGTCCAGTTGTCCGACGCTGGAAGATTTGACTTCGGGGTAACTGAACAATACCTGGCTGTTCTTGTGGTGGAGATCAGATGTATTACGTTTGCAGGTGCTGTCCCAAGTAGGAGTAGAGGATGGAAGAGGATTTCTAGGTAGGAGAAAATGAAATGGAAATTGCCATCAGACTATGTGTCAGAGACATTTTTGTTGCAGAGGTAGCAGGTAGCGAGTTGGATTCTGTGAAGTAGCTCAAAGAATGTTTGTAACGACATGTATTATTTCTTCATTCGTGGGAAAGTACTTACGGATTTACTGGACTGTTGTACCAGTGGAGTGAATAAAGATGATAAATTTAGATTTGGAGGCAGTAGGTTTAGCGTTACATTAATGGGATTTTATGGTGTTGGATCGTTTGCCGATCTTAGATATGTGTGTCGGTTGTAGATTCACGTAATTTCAGCTCTAAGCCCAAAACACTAAACATTGTAACAAAAGGATTGAGGTCTTATCAGGGGGAACTCTTGTCTCCATTCTTCTATAATGGCTTAGCCCTCTAGACTGTGGCTCCAGCAGTTCTTGTGTGTCCAGCATCATACGTTCTGGTTTTCTTTTCTGCTCTTGATCTTTTAGACACAGGCGAAAACTTTATGTTAGTTTCATAAAAGTAAAAGTCTTAGACAGCCAGTAAGTGTAGTCATTTGATGGACTCGTGACACTGCATCCTGGTCGACAATTTGTGGGTGTGTTAGTTGTGTCACATTCTAGGTTTCCCGTAGAAGTCACCGTCCATTCAACTTAAGTAAAATATTCCCGCTACCTCGTGGTGGTCAACCATAGGGAAATCCAAATGGAAGTGCAGAGTGACTTCTGATATTGTTAAGTGTAAGATTTCAGCAACTGTGAAAGGGTACAGTACCACCCGACATTGAAAATAGGTACAACATACTTCATTATTTTTGTCAGAACAACACATTTTTTTTGTAAAATAACTCAATTTCAATTAATACAGCGAAGCCGGATACCAGTGTGGGAAAGAATGACAATTTATTTATTTAATTGATCACATGTGCACTCCCACAAAGTAAATCCCTACATCCAGTTTGGTGAGATCTGTGAAATTTATGAATGTATGGTCGTCTGCTAACCGCATATAGTGAATGTGAATATATGATCATCTTTGAGTCGATCCTTTGGCCACCTTTGGTGGGACCAAAGAGATGAAATTTACCAGAGCTTTGAGCGCCTGAAATGTGGCTGACCAATACGATAGCAAGGTGCTTCCCCCACCTCGACAGAGATGGGAGAGGACCTAGAGAACGGCCATGTTTCAGCACTCTGCTGCTGGATCTTGTGCTGTTAAGACCTGTTTTAGTTGTGCTCCGTAATGACGAAAGAGTGGAGACATGGTATGCATGTGGAATATTTAAGAGTAGTCTGAAATATTAATCTCTCTATTTCAGGAACTTTTGTGGGGAGAATTAAATGTCAGGCAGGTAATATTAATGGGATTGTAGGAATGTTCGGAAGTGACCAACGGTCACAATGAAACCACATGTAGCATTAAGTTGAAATACTCCCGTGTGCTTAAGTTAAGCTGAATTACTAGCGTGTGTACAATAAGTTGAAATATTTAAGAAATAGCGTGTGTACCATAAGTTGAAATATTTAAGAAATGGCGTGTGCAGGACTTGAAATTAGAGGCGAGTACTTCCACGTGGTGAGTACTGTGTGAGTCTCAATCTGTGTATGAGACAAAGGATAAAGAGAAGTACTCGTCCATGGTATCAGTTGAGGACTCGCGTGTGTGATGTTCTTAATATTACTTTGCGTGATATGATTCCGTGTGACGCTTGATTCAAACTCTGAGAGAGAAGCAAGGTGAGTCGGCCGTCTATCCAGCAACGCCACTTGGCTTGCATTGCACAGGAAGACGGGCATATATCTCCAGAGTTCATAGTAGGAAAGTAGAATTACGAAGTGGGGCAGTGTCGTGTGAAACTGGGATAAATATTAATTGAAGTGGGAAAGCTGAAAGTGATACTGTTGTGACTATTTAGTGTTTTATATTTCTTATTGCAGTGTGATGTATGTCATGTAATTTGGGTATGTGTGGTTTGCATGGGAGAGTAGCAAGGTAGTTTCAAAAGATTAGTGGCTTATGCTTGTTCCTTCTGTACCGCTCGGTCTGGAGGAAAGTTTACTGATGATGATTGTGAGAGTCGAAGTGTGAGGTACAATAAAAGATCCACCATCCTATCCAGAAAGTGCACTATAGCGTTAAAAATAATTACGAGACCATAATATAGAGATTCACCATTGTGAAGCCATGCCCACTGGGCGGAATTTCTCATGTGTTATTGTTGTAGGTTATAGAATTTGTGTGTTTAGGTTAGAGAATTTATCGGAATAAATAAGATAGTGAAAAGAAAAATATTGGTGACTTTTCCTTCGAATTGTATGTTGTAATAATGTCCCGAATTTATAATGTGTGCGCCATTCATATTCCGTGCGGTGACCACGTATCGATAAAAGTCGTTAAATAAAAGACAAAAAGAAAATGTGGTATTGCCAGTGCGTAGTGTCCAGTCAGAGTTCTGTAAATTACTGATAGTCAGATGCGTGTTTCCGTTGCGTATTAATCATATAGGAGGATAACTTGTAACTTAAGTGTGAGTACTAGAGTTCATGTTACTCGATAAATAAGAATGAATCCACTCGCTTGGCAGACCACTCATCTTGCAGGCCTGACTGCTTGATGCCACAGTATGAGCAAGGCATGTAGGTGCCTCTCAACTGAAATGTAATAATTAGGAATACGAGGCGTAGCATCTATATAATTATGGAGGGGCACTCAGTCACTTTTTCAGGCTGGCAAGAAGGAAAGTTCTGATACATAAAATGGAACGAAAATTATAGTCTTCGTTGTGACATCTGCTGAAAATGAATGCATAGTGCAGAGCGGTCTGTGTGAAGAAATAAGTGAGCAGTATAGAATTAGTTCTTTTTTTACGTTACGATGTAACTCCTTCGAAGGAACATTTAAACGAAATAATATTGTACACCAAGACTAAATTAAAGGACGTTGCGCTGTTGTTAACACGCTGACCTATCCAGGAGGATGGCGCCCCGACCTAATAGAAAGCACTGATGCTCAAATCGTTACGGGGACTGAAAGCCGGCTGCAGCCGGAGATAAGCTCAGCAGAAATTTTTTCGAAGAACTTAATGGTGTCCCGGAAGGATAGGCTATATACGGTTGGCGGTGATGTGTTTGTCGCCGTTAGAAGTAGTTTATCTTGTCGCGAAATTGAAGTAGATACTTCCTGTGAGTCAGTATGGGCAGAGGTCGTTGTTTGCAACCGGAATAAAATAATAAATGGATCCTTTTACCGACCTCCCAATTCAGATGATTCAGTTGCTGAAAGATTCAAAGGAAACTTGAGTTTGATTTTAAACACTTATCCGACTCATACGATTAAAGTTGGTGGTGACTTTAATTTACCATCGACATGTTGGCGAACATACATGCTTAACTCCGAAGGTACGCGTTGGTGTGGCGATTGCACACTCTAATCTTGTATACCAGTAACACAACCAGTTTGCAGTTCCAACATTTCTTTATTGATTACACATACACATGAATTCATCGACAGTAATAATCAATTAACAACATTTGCATATCAAGGCCCTATCCACAATTAGTATTTTTAATACTATCCGTCACACTTGTGACAATGGGCCCTTTACGTGCCGGTAACAACAACCAAAATAATAGATGAAATGTTTACAATGTCGGCTATCGCCTTTCTCACTCAGTTTTAAACTTACTGAAAAGGTAAAATTAATTTGATGTTATCTGACCTGAAGGGTACTATTAATTGTTCTGTTTACACTTAGCATTCTGCTACACTCATCATCCAGAAGATTCTAGACTTTATGCAAGCCTTAGGCAAAACGTCAATTTGATGAACATGTGATGGACGCGAGCAAACGTTAATCTATTACAATTTCACAAACACACGATTGAACTTTGGGCAGTAAAAAATCTTTTACCTAAAGCAAGCCTCTCGTTGAATGGAATAGAGAAATCCCGCGGCGTTAACGGGAACCGGACGGAACTGAGTTCAAATCCTGATATTTCCGTCACACTGCAAGCTCGCGGGGCGAGGTTGCTCGGGTGGACCACTACACGCGTTTCTGAAAACAGGAAAACATGAGCGGCAGACACTGTAGTATATACAAGCTACACAAATATATATAGAGAATGGCGATATCTTAACGTAAACATATCACAGGTTAACCAATGAACAAAATTAAGGAGCTTAGTTTCCCCTGACAAAAAAAAAAAGAACTAGATACTACGTGAAAAGATGTGTCAGTTCACACCCAATGAGTTAAAGTCCACCTCACAAGACAATCTCTCTTTGCTGAATGGCTGACACCCCATAAACCAAACGTGCAGTATCTAACGTGACAATCAACCTTAAGGTAGGTATAAAACTAATGTCACTTTAATAGGTCGCTAATGCAATAAGCACGGTCCCTATGGCCAAGGACCAAAATACACACGGCCTCTATCCAACCATAAAACATAATGTGACCTATATTTATCATGGCCACTTGTGCCTTCCATACACACAAGAAATTATTTAGAAACAGCAACTACCACTTATTTGTAAAACCAAAAAATTCTAAATCTATAACTGAATTAAGAAATGACGTTCAAGTGAAGCAGCTACCTTCAGCGTGCCACTAAGCACCAAATCCAATCTTAGAAATGCGAGGCGCTATTTCCAGCCACTTTAGTAACATAATTTCATGGCTGTTCCAGAACATAACTCGCCTCTCCACCACTGCAGTGAATGTTTGCTGGCCACTAGCACGAGCAACTGCAACATTCAACAGTCCTTGTTGTTGTTGTGGTCTTCAGTCCTAAGACTGGTTTGATGCAGCTCTCCATGCTACTCTATCCTGTGCAAGCTTTTTCATCTCCCAGTACCTACTGCAACCTACATCCTTCTGAATCTGCTTAGTGTATTCATCTCTTGGTCTCCCTCTACGATTTTTACCCTCCACGCTGCCCTCCAATACTAAATTGGTGATCCCTTGATGCCTCAGAACATGTCCTACCAACCGACCCCTTCTTCTGGTCAAGTTGTGCCACAAACTTCTCTTCTCCCCAATCCTATTCAATACTTCCTCATTAGTTATGTGATCTACCCATCTAATCTTCAGCATTCTTCTGTAGCACCCCATTTCGAAAGCTTCTATTCTCTTCTTGTCCAAACTATTTATCGTCCATGTTTCACTTCCATACATGGCTACACCCCATACGAATACTTTCAGAAATGACTTACTGACACCTAAATCAATACTGGATGTTAACAAATTTCTCTTCTTCAGAAACGCTTTCCTTGCCATTGCCAGCCTACATTTTTTATCTTCTCTACTTCGACCATCATCAGTTATTTTGCTCCCCAAATAGCAAAACTCCTTTACCACTTTAAGTGCCTCATTTCCTAATCTAATTCCCTCAGCATCACCCGACTTAATTCGACTACATTCCATTATCCTTGTTTTGCTTTTGTTGATGTTCATCTTATATCCTCCTTTCAAGACACTGTCCATTCCATTCAACTGCTCTTCCAAGTCCTTTGCTGTCTCTGACAGAATTACAATGTCATCGGCGAACCTCAAAGTTTTTATTTCTTCTCCATGAATTTTAATACCTACTCCGAATTTTTCTTTTGTTTCCCTTACTGCTTGCTCAATATACAGATTGAACAACATCGGGGAGAGGCTACAACCCTGTCTTACTCCCTTCCCAACCACTGCTTCCCTTTCATGTCCCTCGACTCTTATAACTGCCATCTGGTTTCTGTACAAATTGTAAATAGTCTTTCGCTCCCTGTATTTTACCCCTGCCACCTTTAGAATTTGAAAGAGAGTATTCCAGTCAACATTGTCAAAAGCTTTCTCTAAGTCTACAAATGCTAGAAACGTAGGTTTGCCTTTCCTTAATCTTTCTTCTAAGATAAGTCGTAAGGTCAGTATTGCCTCACGTGTTCCAGTGTTTCTACGGAATCCAAACTGATCTTCCCCGAGGTTGGCTTCTACTAGTTTTTCCATTCGTCTGTAAAGAATTCGTGTTAGTATTTTGCAGCTGTGACTTATTAAGCTGATAGTTCGATAATTTTCACATCTGTCAACACCTGCTTTCTTTGGGATTGGAATTATTATATTCTTCTTGAAGTCTGAGGGTATTTCGCCTGTTTCATACATCTTGCTCACCAGATGGTAGAGTTTTGTCAGGACTGGCTCTCCCACGGCCGTCAGTAGTTCCAATGGAATATTGTCTACTCCGGGGGCCTTGTTTCGACTCAGGTCTTTCAGTGCTCTGTCAAATTCTTCACGCAGTATCGTATCTCCCATTTCATCTTCATCTACATCCTCTTCCATTTCCATAATATTGTCCTCAAGTACATCGCCCTTGTATAGACCCTCTATATACTCCTTCCACCTTTCTGCTTTCCCTTCTTTGCTTAGAACTGGGTTTCCATCTGAGCTCTTGATATTCATACAAGTCATTCTCTTATCTCCAAAGGTCTCTTTAATTTTCCTGTAGGCGGTATCTATCTTACCCCTAGTGAGATAGGCCTCTACATCCTTACATTTGTCCTCTAGCCATCCCTGCTTAGCCATTTTGCACTTCCTGTCGATCTCATTTTTGAGACGTTTGTATTCATTTTTGCCTGTTTCACTTACTGCATTTTTATATTTTCTCCTTTCATCAATTAAATTCAATATTTCTTCTGTTACCCAAGGATTCCTACTAGCCCTCGTCTTTTTACCTACTTGATCCTCTGCTGCCTTCACTACTTCATCCCTCAAAGCTACCCATTCTTCTTCTACTGTATTTATTTCCCCCATTCCTGTCAATTGCTCCCTTATGCTCTCCCTGAATCTCTGTACAACCACTGGTTCTTTTAGTTTATCCAGGTCCCATCTCCTTAAATTCCCACCTTTTTGCAGTTTCTTCAGTTTTAATCTACAGGTCATAACCAATAGATTGTGGTCAGAGTCCACATCTGCCCCTGGAAATGTCTTACAATTTAAAACCTGATTCCTAAATCTCTGTCTTACCATTATATAATCTATCTGATACCTTTTAGTATCTCCAGGGTTCTTCCATGTATACAACCTTCTTTCATGATTCTTAAACCAAGTGTTAGTTATGATTATGTTGTGCTCTGTGCAAAATTCTACCAGGCGGCTTCCTCTTTCATTTCTGTCCCCCAATCCATATTCACCTACTATGTTTCCTTCTCTCCCTTTTCCTACACTCGAATTCCAGTCACCCATGACTATTAAATTTTCGTCTCCCTTCACAATCTGAATAATTTCTTTTATTTCATCATACATTTCTTCAATTTCTTCGTCATCTGCAGAGCTAGTTGGCATATAAACTTGTACTACTGTAGTAGGTGTGGGCTTCGTATCTATCTTGGCCACAATAATGCGTTCACTATGCTGTTTGTAGTAGCTTACCCGCATTCCTATTTTCCTATTCATTATTAAACCTACTCCTGCATTACCCCTATTTGATTTTGTGTTTATAACCCTGTAGTCACCTGACCAGAAGTCTTGTTCCTCCTGCCACCGAACTTCACTAATTCCCACTATATCTAACTTCAACCTATCCATTTCCCTTTTTAAATTTTCTAACCTACCTGCCCGATTAAGGGATCTGACATTCCACGCTCCGATCCGTAGAACGCCAGTTTTCTTTCTCCTGATAACGACATCCTCTTGAGTAGTCCCCGCCCGGAGATCCGAATGGGGGACTATTTTACCTCCGGAATATTTTACCCAAGAGGACGCCATCATCATGTAATCATACAGTAAAGCTGCATGCCCTCGGGAAAAATTACGGCTGTAGTTTCCCCTTGCTTTCAGCCGTTCGCAGTACCAGCACAGCAAGGCCGTTTTGGTTATTGTTACAAGGCCAGATCAGTCAATCATCCAGACTGTTGCCCTTGCAACTACTGAAAAGGCTGCTGCCCCTCTTCAGGAACCACATGTTTGTCTGGCCTCTCAACAGATACCCCTCCGTTGTGGTTGCACCTACGGTACGGCTATCTGTATCGCTGAGGCACGCAAGCCTCCCCACCAACGGCAAGATCCATGGTTCATGGGGAGGCAACAGTCCTTAAGTACACAATAATGTTCACTATATATAGAAGGAGGAACCCACACGAAAGCTTGGCGATTAATTTTTCTTCTTCATGTGAAATTCACAAGCCATCCACCCACATAGCTCTCGAGATATTAGCAAATCCTGGTCGCCACTGGCCAACCGTGTTAATCAATACAACTTTAATACTTTCCGGCAGCAGCCTATGCTTCTTCGTTGCTCCAACTCAACTGGTCCTCACGGCATACACGTGACATGGTGTCGCCAACTCCCTGCAACGACAACATCGAGAGCAAGTCACTTCACGTCACAAACTGACTCGGCTCATGCGCGGACCAACTCTCCTCGACTTGCGCACGCGCGCCAACATAAATAGCCTGCCTCAAAGACGAAAAGAGAACAAGGCACAGGGGCAACGATCAAACATGGAAGTAAGAATCGATATCGCCTGGCGCTAGAAACCCACCGGCTCACACATAAAACATTATCCGAAATTGTGCTAAACGCATTCTCTGAAAATTATTTCCAGCACTTAGTTCATGAGCCCAAGCGAATAGTAAAAGGTTGTGAAAACACGCTTGACCTCTTAGCAACAAACACTCCTGAGCTAGTAACGAGTATGAAAACGGATCCGGGGATTAGTGAACACAGGGTTGTCGTAGCGAGACTGAATATAGTAATCCCCAAATCCTCCAAAAATAAGTGAAAAAAATGGCTCTGAGCACTATGGGACTTAACATCTATGGTCATCAGTCCCCTAGAACTTAGAACTACTTAAACCTAACTAACGTAAGGACATCACACAACACGCAGTCATCATAAGTGAAAAATATACCTACTGAAAAAAGCAGATAAAAATTCACTGGACGCCTTCCTGTGAGACAATCTCCACTCATTCCAAATTAATAATATAAGTGTAGACTGGATGTGGCTTGAGTTCAAAGAAATAGTATCGGCAGCAATTTAGGGATTTATACCATATAAATTAACAAACGACGGAGCTGATCTTCCTTGGTACAAAAAACGGGTCAGAACACTGTTACAGAAACAACGAAACAAACATGTCAAATTCAAACAGACGCTAAATCGCCAAGATTGGCGCTTTTTTACAGAAGCTCGAAATTTAGTGCGGAATTCAATGCGAGATGCTTATAACAGTTTCCACAAAGAAACTTTGTCTCGAAACCTGGCAGAAAATCCAAAGAGATTCTGGTCGTATGTGAAGTATGTTAGCGGAAAGAAACAATCAATGCCTTCTCTGCGCGATAGCAAAGGAGATGCTATCGAAGACAGTGCTGCCAAAGCAGAGTTAATAAACAAAAACTTCCGAAATGCCTTCACAAAAGAAGACGAAGTAAATATTCCAGAATTCGAATCTAGAACAGTTGCCAACATGAGTAACGTAGAAGTAAATATCCTCAGAGTAGTGAAGCAACTTAAATCCCTTAATAAATGCAAGTCTTCTGGTCCAGTTTGTATACGAATCAAAAGAGTATGCTGATGCATTAGCTCCATACTTGACAGTCATCTACAACCATATGCTCGACGAAAGATGCGTACCCAAAGAATGGAAAGCTGCACAGGACACACCACAATTCAAGAAAAGTAGTAGGAGTAATCGACTTCATTACAGGCCCATATCATTAACGTCGATAAGCAGCAGGATTCTGGAACAAATATTGTGTTCGAATATTATAAATTACTTCGAAGAAAACGGTCTATTGACACACAGTCAACATGGGTTTAGAAAACATCATTCTTATGAAACACAGCTAGCTCTTTATTCGCATGAAATGTTGGTTGCTATTGACAAGGGATTTCAGATCGATTCCGTATTTCTGGATTTCCAGAAGGCTTTTCACACTGTACCATACAAACAGCTTAAAGTGGAATTGCGTGCTTATGGAATATCGTCTCAGTTACGTGACTGGATTGCGACTTCCTGTCAGTGAGGTCACAGTTCGTCGTAATTGGAGGAAAGTCATCGAGTAAACCAGAAGTGATTTCTGGCGTTCCCCAAAGTAGTGTTATAGGCCCTTTGTTGTTCCTTATCTATGTAAACGATTTGGATCACAATCTGAGCAGCCGTCTTAGGTTGTTTGTAGATGACGCTGTCGTTTATCGACTAATAATCATCAAAAGAACAAAACAAATTGCAAAACGATTTAGAAAAGGTATCTGAATGGCACGAAAGTTCGCAGTTGACCCTAAATAACGAAAAGTGTGAGGTCACCTACATGAGTGCTAAAAGGAATCAGTTTAACTTCTGTTACACGATAAATCTGTCAAAAATAAAGGCCGTAAATTCAACTAAATACCTAGAAATTAGAATTACGAACAACTTAAATTGGAAGGAACACATAGAATATGTTGTGGGGAAGTCTAACCAAAGAATGCGTATCAATGGCAGGACACTTAGAATATGTAACAGATCTGCTAAGGAGACTGCCTACACTAATCCTGTCCGTCCTCTTTTAGAATGCTGCTACACGGTGTGGGATCCTCACCAGATAGGACTGACAGAGAACATCGAAAAAGTGCAAAGAAGGGAAGAACATTTTGTATTATCGCGAAATATGGGAGAGAGTGTCGCTGAAATGATACAGGATTTGGGCTGGATATCAGTTAGAGAAAGGTGTTTTTCGTTTGCGACGGAATCTTCTCACGAAATTCGAATCACCAAATTTGTCGTCCAAATGCGAAAACATTTTGCTGACACTGACCTACATAGGGAGAAACGATCACCACGATAAAATAAACCAGAGCTCGTACGGAAAGATATATGTGTTCGTTCTTTCCGCGAGCTATACGAGATTGGAATAATAGAGAATTGTGAAGGTGGTTCGATGAACCCTTTGCCAGGCACTTAAATGTGATTTGCAGAGTATCCATGTAGATGTAGATGTAGATGTAGATGTACTCTCCATTTAATTTCGGGCATGCAGCCGTGCATATACTACGCCTTCAACAGATATTTCGGCCACCTATCTTCCTTCCATCCTCAGAGTGAGTCCCAAGTCTCGATACTCTCGGCCTCGCCGAACTGAATCTCACTTTCGAGATTGGAAGTGATGTCGTATGGTACTATACTTGAGTATTGCTCATCAGTGTGGGATCCGTACCAGGTCGGGTAGACAAAGGAGATAGAGAAGATCCAAAGAAGAGCGGCGTTTCGTCACAAGGTTATTTGGTAAGCGCGATAGCGTTACGGAGATGTTTAGCAAACTCAAGTGACAGACTCTACAAGAGAGGCGCTTTGCATCGCGGTGTACCTTGCTGTCCAGGTTTCTAGAGGGTGCGTTTCTGGATGAGGTGTCGAATATATTGCTTCCCACTACTTATACCTCCCGAGGAGATAACGAATGTAAAATTGGAGAGATTTCGAGCGCGCACGGAGGCTTTCCGGCAGTCGTTCTTACCGCGAACCATACGCGACTGGAAAAGGAACGGGAGGTAATTACAGTGGCACGTAAAGTGCCCTCCACCACACACCGTTGGGTGGCTTGCGGAGTATAAATGCAGGTGTAGATGTAGGTATTAGGACGATGTGTCCTGTGGGCGACTAATTTCTGCCCGATGTGCTTACTTAGCTGCTGATTTGAAATGAACAAAAGGAAGGCTGCTAAACCTAAGTCATCAACATACAAGCATTAATAATTTGGTGCTGGAGGTTAATTTTTTCCCAGAAAATTCTGAAGCTTATAATAGGTCGCGATGGTGGCGCGTAGTTTGGCCGTCGGCCGGTAGATGGCGCTGCGGCGGGTGCACATGGCTGGCACGCAACGTCGGCTGCTGCTGCTGAATATTTCAAGGTTGGCAGTATCGACCGCTGCAACTGGAGGGCTCTCGACCGCTCCGTGCCGCGCCGTCTCCACCACGCCAGCCAGCCGGCCGCCCTACCACGCGACGCCGGCTGCGGTGGCTTCAGCGGCACGGCACCACGTGGGCTGGGCTGGGGCAGGCACGCTCTGGTTCGCTACAATGGGAGATACGGTCCCGGATGACACGACTATGACTACCTCAAAAATATGATGGAGCAAGACGTACAGCACGTGATACGCAATGGGAAGTCGCTGGGCATTTAATATGTCTCGTTCTTGCAGTATCTCAAATTATAACAGCGTTTTTAGTGGGTCTTATACGCCAGTAGCCTGATCTGCGGTCATCTGATCCAAAAGCTACAAACGATGACAATTTTTGAAGGCCCACTCTTTGAAGTTAGTCAATAAGGACAACACCAGGACTTTAATTATCAAGTGCGTGTTCTCACATCTACACTGCACTCCGTCTTCAGGCCACGAGTGGCCTACCGGGACCATCCAACCGCCGTGTCATCCTCAGAGGAGGATGCGGGTAGGAGGGACATGGCGTCATCACACCGCTCTCCCTGTCGTTATGTTGGTATTCTTGAACAGGTGACACAATTTCAAGGCGTGTATAGCGTGGGATCTCCTAGGATTTTGTGCACTATTCGTCCACGAGACTCAGAGGGGCATAGACACGGGTTCCCAGGCAGGTGCTGTGTTTCTTGACTTCCGCAAGGCGTTTGATACAGTTCCCCGCAGTCGTTTAATGAACAAAGTAAGAGCTGTAAGTAGGCTGTTTAGGTTTTTATGTTGGTAACGTCATGTAGCGCTCTATATGAAAATCACTGACTGTGCTGTGTGCAGTCTGTGGCTGGTTTGCGTTGTTGGAATTTGCTATAGTAGTGTTGGGCAGTTGGCTGTTAACAGCGCATAGCGTTTCGCATTTGGAGGTGAGCCGCCAGCAGTGGTGGATGTGGGCGAGTGAGATGACGGAGTTTTGAGAGCGGATGATCTGGACGTGTGTCCATCAGATGTCATGAACTGATATATATACACTCCTGGAAATTGAAATAAGAACACCGTGAATTCATTGTCCCAGGAAGGGGAAACTTTATTGACACATTCGTGGGGTCAGATACATCACATGATCACACTGACAGAACCACAGGCACATAGACACAGGCAACAGAGCATGCACAATGTCGGCACTAGTACAGCGTATATCCACCTTTCGCAGCAATGCAGGCTGCTATTCTCCCATGGAGACGATCGTAGAGATGCTGGATGTAGTCCTGTGGAACGGCTTGCCATGCCATTTCCACCTGGCGCCTCAGTTGGACCAGCGTTCGTGCTGAACGTGCAGACCGCGTGAGACGACGCTTCATCCAGTCCCAAACATGCTCAATGGGGGACAGATCCGGAGATCTTGCTGGCCAGGGTAGTTGACTTACACCTTCTAGAGCACGTTGGGTGGCACGGGATACATGTGGACGTGCATTGTCCTGTTGGAACAGAAGAACGATGGGTTAGATGACGGTTTGGATGTACCGTGCACTATTCAGTGTCCCCTCGACGATCACCAGTGGTGTACGGCCAGTGTAGGAGATCGCTCCCCACACCATGAGGCCGGGTGTTGGCCTTGTGTGCCTCGGTCGTATGCAGTCCTGATTGTGGCGCTCACCTGCACGGCGCCAAACACGCATACGACCATCATTGGCACCAAGGCAGAAGCGACTCTCATCGCTGAAGACGACACGTCTCCATTCGTCCCTCCATTCACGCCTGTCGCGACACCACTGGAGGCGGGCTGCACGATGTTGGGGCGTGAGCGGAAGACGGCCTAACGGTGTGCGGGACCGTAGCCCAGCTTCATGGAGACGGTTGCGAATGGTCCTCGCCGATACCCCAGGAGCAACAGTGTCCCTAATTTGCTGGGAAGTGGCGGTGCGGTCCCCTACGGCACTGCGTAGGATCCTACGGTCTTGGCGTGCATCCGTGCGTCGCTGCGGTCCGGTCCCAGGTCGACGGGCACGTGCACCTTCCGCCGACCACTGGCGACAACATCGATGTACTGTGGAGACCTCACGCCCCACGTGTTGAGCAATTCGGCGGTACGTCCACCCGGCCTCCCGCATGCCCACTATACGCCCTCGCTCAAAGTCCGTCAACTGCACATACGGTTCACGTCCACGCTGTCGCGGCATGCTACCAGTGTTAAAGACTGCGATGGAGCTCCGTATGCCACGGCAAACTGGCTGACACTGACGGCGGCGGTGCACAAATGCTGCGCAGCTAGCGCCATTCGACGGCCAACACCGCGGTTCCTGGTGTGTCCGCTGTGCCGTGCGTGTGATCATTGCTTGTACAGCCCTCTCGCAGTGTCCGGAGCAAGTATGGTGGGTCTGACACACCGGTGTCAATGTGTTCTTTTTCCCATTTCCAGGAGTGTATAAAGAGAGAAATGTCTACGTTCAGTTCCGTTCAGCTGTTTGAAAATCAAATAACGTAAGGGGTTTACCAGCATAGTAATTCAATAATTTTTCTAAGGGGACGTTTCAGAGCATATGGACTATCAGATTAATTATCTGAATGGATTGAAGAGTTCCTAGATAACAGAACGCAGCATGTCAGTCTCGATGGAGAGAAGTCTTCCGAAGTAAGAGTGATTTCAGGTGTGCCGCAGGGGAGTTGGTGTCCACAATATACATAAATGACCTTGTGGATAGCATCAGAAGTTCACTGAGGCTTTTTGCGGATGATGCTGCAGTATGTCGATGGGTTGTAACAATGAAAAATTGTACTGAAATGCAGGAGGAGCTGCAACGAATTGACGCATGGTGCAGGGAATGGCAATTGAATCTCAATGTAGACTAGCGTAATGTGCTGCGAATACATAGAAAGAAAGATACTTCATCATTTAGCTACAATATAGCAGGTCAGCAACTGGAAGCAGTTAATTCCACAAATTATCTGGGAGTAGGCATTAGGAGTGATTTAAAATGGAATGACCATATAAAATAAATCTTCGGTAAAGCAGATGCCAGACTGAGATTCATTGGAAGAATCCTAAGCAAATGTAATCCGAAAACAAAGGAAGTAGGTTACAGTACACTTGTTCGCCCACTGCTTGAATACTGCTCACCAGTGTGGGATTCGCACCAGATAGGGTTGATAAAAGAAATGGAGAAGATCCAACGGAGAGCAGCGCGCTTCATTGCAGGATCATTTAGTAATCGCAAAAGCGTTACGCAGATAATAGATAAACTCCAGTGGAAGACTCTGTAAGACGCTCAGTAGCTCGGTACGGGCTTTTTTTGAAGTTTCGAGAACATGTCTTCTCTGAGGAGTCAAGCAGTATATTGCTCCCACCTACGTATATCTCGCGAAGAGACCATGAGGATAAAATGAGAGAGATTAGAGCCCACACAGAGGAATACTGACAATCTTTCTTTCCACGAACAATACGAGACTGGAATGGAAAAGAGAACCGATAGAGGTACTCAAAGTACCCACTGCCACACACAGTCAGGTGGCTTGCGGAGTGTGGATGTAGATGTATATGTAGAACTGACCTCTCACTTATGCCCCATAAATACTCGATGGGATTCATGTCGGGCGATCTGGTTGGCCATATCGTTCGCTGGAACTGTGCAGACTGCTCTTCAACATCTGTATCATCCATAGAAATTCAATCGTTGTTTGGGAACATGAAGCCCATGAATGGCTGCGAATGGTCTCCAAGTAGCCGACCATAAACATTTACAGCCAATGATCGTTTCTGCTGGGCGAGAGGACTCAATCCACTGCATGATAACACGACCTACCACCAGCTTGCACAAGGCCTTGTTGACTGCTTGGGTCAATGACTTCGAGGGATCTGCGTCACATACGCACTCTGCCACCAGCTCTTACCAACTGAAATCGGAACTTATCTGATCAGGCCACGATTTTCCTGTCGTCTAGGGTCCAACCGGTATGGTCACGGGCCCAGGAGACGCGCTGCAGGCGATGTCGTGCTGTTAGCAAAGACACTAGCTTCTGTCTTCTCCGCCCACGGCCTATTAACGCCAAATTTCGTCGCACTGTCACGAACGGATACGTTCGTCATACTCCCACGTTGAGTTCTGCGGCTATTACACGCAGTGTTGCTTGTCTGTTAGTACTGACAACTCTACGCAAACGCCGCTGCTCTCGGTCGATAAGTGAAGGCCATTGGTCACTGCGTCTTCTATGGTGAGAGGTAATGCTTGAAATATGGTGTTCTCAGCACACTCTTGGCACTGTGCATCTCTGAATATTGAATTCCCTAACGATTTCTGAAATGGAATGTCCCACGTGTCTAGTGCCAGCTACCATTCTGCATTCAAAGTCTGTTAAATCCTTCTTGTTGTTAAAGGAACACACCATTATTTGACTGTTTTATAGTTTACTTAAGTGCAACACTGGTTTCGGCCTTTTCTGTCATTTTCGTGGATTTGATTCTATATTTTTAACTTATATTGCAGGACACTTAAGATGTTGTCAAGCTCAAAGTTGGCCATAAATCAAGAAAAACATTGGGCACATTCGAGCATGACAACATGTTAAGTGTACAGTAATATATGTTAAAGACATAAAATCAAATGCTTGAAAATGGCATAAAAGGCCGAAACTTGGATTGTACTTAAATAAACAATAAAAAAGTCAAATGTCGGCGTGTTCCTTTGAAAAATGTTGTATAGCTTGGAACGTTTTTACTTAACACCTGCTTTATTTAACCTTTAAATCTAAAGAAAGTGGAAAGTCTGACCCAATAAAGTGAACATTTCAATTCCAGTGTGTTTATTAACTACCAATAACAATCTCACATGATTAAATTAGATTAGATTAGATTAATACTGGTTCCATGGATCATGAATACGATATTTCGTAATGATGTGGAACGAGTCGAATTTTCTAATACATGACATAATTAGGTTAGTTTAACAACATACTTAAGTTAATATAACAACTTTATTTTTTTGTGTTTTTTGTTTTTCTTATTTTTTATTTTTATTTTTTTATTTTTTAAATATTTTTTTATTTTTTTCTTAATTTATATCTAAAAATTCCTCTATGGAGTAGAAGGAGTTGTCATTCAGAAAGTGTTTTAATTTCTTCTTAAATACTTGTTGGTTATCTGTCAGACTTCTGATACTATTTGGTAAGTGACCAAAGACTTTAGTGCCAGTATA
Organism: Schistocerca serialis cubense; assembly: GCF_023864345.2. Lineage (NCBI taxonomy): Eukaryota > Metazoa > Arthropoda > Insecta > Orthoptera > Acrididae > Schistocerca > Schistocerca serialis. The sequence continues at coordinate 283,164,277 of NC_064638.1, read as the reverse complement.
ATTCACCCCTTTCTGTGCCAAAGTTAGATTTAATCTTGAATAGTTAAGATCATCCTTTCTCCTAGTTAAGTAGTTATGCACACTGCTATTACTTTTGAATTGGGTTTGGTTGTTAATAACAAATTTCATAAGAGAGTATATATACTGAGAAGCTACTGTGAATATCCCTAGATCCTTAAATAAATGTCTGCAGGATGATCTTGGGTGGACTCCAGCTATTATTCTGATTACACGCTTTTGTGCAATAAATACTTTATTCCTCAATGATGAATTCCCCCAAAATATGATGCCATATGAAAGCAATGAGTGAAAATAGGCGTAGTAAGCTAATTTACTAAGATGTTTATCACCAAAATTTGCAATGAACCTTATTGCATAAGTAGCTGAACTCAAACGTTTCAGCAGATCATCAATGTGTTTCTTCCAATTTAATCTCTGATCAATGGACACACCTAAAAATTTGGAATATTCTACCTTAGCTATATGCTTCTGATTAAGGTCTATATTTATTAATGGTGTCATACCATTCCCTGTACGGAACTGTATGTACTGTGTCTTATCAAAATTCAGTGAGAGTCCGTTTACAAGGAACCACTTAGTAATTTTCTGAAAGACAGTATTGACAATTTCATCAGTTAATTCTTGTTTGTCAGGTGTGATTACTATACTTATATCATCAGCAAAGAGAACTAACTTTGCCTCTTCATGAATATAGAATGGCAAGTCATTAATATATAATAAGAACAACAAAGGACCCAAGACTGACCCTTGTGGAACCCCATTCTTGGTAGTTCCCCAGTTTGAGGAATGTGCTGATCTTTGCATGTTACGAGAACTACTTATTTCAGCTACTGAAAATTGACAGACGCCACTAAGGTTCAATTTGACCATAACTTTACAAAACAACTCTAGTTAAGACATGTTATTGAAGACCCTTTTAATTCCAATACTTTAAATTACATGTAAAGTAACAATGGGCACACAGCCTCAATTTTAACACCAATACTTAGAACAAATTTATTAAAACGTAACTTGGGGAATTTTGCAAATTACTGGACTAGAGAAAATTGTAGAGCGAACCACGAAATTATTCAAATGCCCATTGGCTGGTAAGATGGGCTTTTAGGCCATAGAAAGTTACAACTCTGTACCATCATAAATGTGTAACAACACGAGCAAGGCCCAAGCTTGTAAGGTCCAAGTTTAACCATGATCAGTGGAGCCGACTGAGAGAAGTAATACTTAACTTTCAACCAAGACGTGGCTCCGATTGCAACCCCACATCGAGTAGGCCACCGAAATATGAACGCAGCAAACGCTACCGAAGAGGAACTCACGAGCTCAGGCGAAGTCCACAGCCCGTAAGCCAAACTTGTAACCTAAAGGGAAGCTCTGCGCTTCGGTTGCCCGCTGTCGCAGATTACTGAAACACAGACCACCACCCGACAACAGGAGGCCAAAAAACTTTTCTTAACTTTAACATTCAATATTGACCTGTAAATTAACACTGTAAAACAAAGGCTAAACAACAAGTAATTTCACTAGCAAGTACTTTAAGTGATACAGTACCTAATAAACAAACGCTAAGAGTGGGAAATGGACTGGCTCACGAGAACCGACACTCACTAAAACTTAATGACACACATATTGGCCATCGTAAGTGGGCCTGCAAAGCTCAACACGGTGACCTTTCGAAATAAAAACTCACATTGCCCACAGAGGACATATTGACATGGATTAACCGACGTTGTTGTTGTGGTCTTCAGTCCTGAGACTGGTTTGATGCAGCTTTCCATGCTACTCTATCCTGTGCAAGTTACTTCATCTCCCAGTACTTACTGCAACCTTCATCCTTCTGAACCAACCGGTCCCTTCTTCTTGTCAAGTTGTGCCACAACTCCTCTTCTCCCCAATTCTATTCAATACCTCCTCATTAGTTATGTGATCTACCCATCTAATCATGCTAATAATAGCTAATGAACTAACATCCGGCAAATACATCAATATTAAGCGGAAGCAGAACGCACGCTTAGTAAGAGGCATCAAATGAAATCGAACACACATAACATCACCCGTCCAGCATTAGAGTACTTAACTGGGTGTCTTGATACTGGGGTGATTTTGCGAAGATGTCAGACCATCACTTCGCGACACCTTAACCGCGTGTCCCTCCAAGGAAGCGGGCACATCCACAGCTTACGAGGTTGCCGGAGAATGCTCAGCCCCGGCCAACGCCCGCCGCCTCCAGTATAGCCACGTGATAACCGCCGCCCGGCCTCAGGCACGCCGTCTTCGCTTCTGCCCGCTAGCCAATCGCCGACTCGCGCACCGCCGCCTTCCGTTCTCAAAGCGTTGTTCCCCTTACTCGCGGTCGGCACTCGCTTATATCCCGAGCCGGCCCAAGCCCCAAGACAAACCTCTGTACTAGGAATTCGATCGTACTCATGTCAGAGATACTACTGGCCCCGGTCCCGCCACGGCTCGTGACTGTTGCTGGGCAACACCAGAAACAGTTTCTGTTCATTCCCGTTGTGCAGCGATAATCACGTCGGAAACATTTTCACATGGTTCTCCTGAATGCAAAGTACACGATACTACCGCTATCTCTATACGTCCGTATCGGTATTCCATGACTTTCATGACCTCACTGTATGTGGACAGCTGCACTCAGGCCTTTGACAGACAGTATTTGCCATTGTGTCACGCAAAGCACTTTATAAAATGTATTCGTATACCACTATGTAATGCGAAACAGACCATTACATGTCTCTATAGGCGGACACCAAAGTATAAAAGTTGGCGGAGAGAACTGTGTTGTCAGTGGATAGACAGCAACAGCAGAACGGCTCAGTGACTTCGAATGTCGACTAGTCATTGGATATCCCCTGAGTAACTAAGGCATCAGGGACATTTCAGCTCTTCTAAAGTTCCCGAGCACACAGTCCCGGGTTCGATTACCAACGGGGTCACATATTTTCACCTGCCTCGAGATGACTGGGTGTTTGTGTTGTCCTCATTGTTTCATGAATGAAAGTGGCGCGATTGGACTAAGCAAAGGTTGGGAATTTGTACGGGTGCTAATAACCGCGCAGTTGAGCGCCCCACGAACCAAACATCATCATCATCATCACCATCATCATCATCTTCTACAGTTGCTCATATCGACTATTGGTGATGTGATTGTGAAGTGGAAACGCGGATGAACATTCACAGACCTGACAGACTTCTAAATCTACATTTATACTCCGTAAGCCACCCAACGGTGTGTGGCGGAGGGCACTTTACGAGCCACTGTCATTATCTCCATTTCCTGTTCTAGTCGCGTATGGTTCGCGGGAAGAACGATTGCCGCAAAGACTCCGTGCGCACTCGAATCCCTCTAATTTTACATTCGTGATCTCCTCGGGAGGTATAAGTAGGGGGAAGCAACATATTCGATACCTCATCCAGAAACGCACCCTGTCGAAACCTGGACAGCAAGCTACACCGCGATGCAGAGCGTCTCTCTTCCAGAGTCTGCCACTTGAGTGTGCTAAACGTCTCCATAACGCTATCACGGTTACCAAACAACCCTGTGACGAAACGCGCCGCTCTTCTTTGGATCTTCTCTATCTCCTCTGTCAACCCGACCTGGTACGGATCCCACACTGATGAGCAATACTCAAGTATAGGTCGAACGAGTGTTTTGTAAGCCACCTTCTTTGTTGATGGACTACATTTTCTACGGACACTCCCAATGAATCTCAACCTGGCACCAGCCTTACCAACAATTAATTTTATATGATCTTTCCACTTCAAATCATTCCGTACGCATACTCCCAGATATTTTACTGATACCAGTGTATGTTCCGCTATCATATAGTCATACAATAAAGGATCATCCTTTCTATGTATTCGCAATACATTACATTTGTGTATGTTAAGGGTCAGTTGCCCCTCCCTGCACCAAGTGCCTATCCGCTGCAGATCTTCCTGCATTTCGCTGCAATTTTCTAATGCTGCAACTTCTCTGTATACTACAGCATCATCCACGAAAAGCCGCATGGAACTTCCGACACTATCTACTACATAATTTATATACACTCCTGGAAATTGAAATAAGAACACCGTGAATTCATTGTCCCTGGAAGGGGAAACTTTATTGACACATTCCTGGGGTCAGATACATCACATGATCACACTGACAGAACCACAGGCACATAGACACAGGCAACAGAGCATGCACAATGTCGGCACTAGTACAGTGTATATCCACCTTTCGCAGCAATGCAGGCTGCTATTCTCCCATGGAGACGATCGTAGAGATGCTGGATGTAGTCCTGTGGAACGGCTTGCCATGCCATTTCCACCTGGCGCCTCAGTTGGACCAGCGTTCGTGCTGGACGTGCAGACCTCGTGAGACGACGCTTCATCCAGTCCCAAACATGCTCAATGGGGGACAGATCCGGAGATCTTGCTGGTCAGGGTAGTTGACGTACACCTTCTAGAGCACGTTGGGTGGCACGGGATACATGCGGACGTGCATTGTCCTGTTGGAACAGCAAGTTCCCTTGCCGGTCTAGGAATGGTAGAACGATGGGTTCGATGACGGTTTGGATGTACCGTACACGATTCAGTGTCCCCTCGACGATCACCAGTGGTGTACGGCCAGTGTAGGAGATCGCTCCCCACACCATGATGCCGGGTGTTGGCTCTGTGTGCCTCGGTCGTATGCAGTCCTGATTGTGGCGCTCACCTGCACGGCGCCAAACACGCATACGACCATCATTGGCACCAAGGCAGAAGCGACTCTCATCGCTGAAGACGACACGTCTCCATTCGTCCCTCCATTCACGCCTGTCGCGACACCACTGGAGGCGGGCTGCACGATGTTGGGGCGTGAGCGGAAGACGGCCTAACGGTGTGCGGGACCGTAGCCCAGCTTCATGGAGACGGTTGCGAATGGTCCTCGCCGATACCCCAGGAGCAACAGTGTCCCTAATTTGCTGGGAAGTGGCGGTGCGGTCCCCTACGGCACTGCGTAGGATCCTACGGTCTTGGCGTGCATCCGTGCGTCGCTGCGGTCCGGTCCCAGGTCGACGGGCACGTGCACCTTCCGCCGACCACTGGCGACAACATCGATGTACTGTGGAGACCTCACGCCCCACGTGTTGAGCAAGTCGGCGGTACGTCCACCCGGTCTCCCGCATGCCCACTATACGCCCTCGCTCAAAGTCCGTCAACTGCACATACGGTTCACGTCCACGCTGTCGCGGCATGCTACCAGTGTTAAAGACTGCGATGGAGCTCCGTATGCCACGGCAAACTGGCTGACACTGACGGTGGCGGTGCACAAATGCTGCGCAGCTAGCGCCATTCGACGGCCAACACCGCGGTTCCTGGTGTGTCCGCTGTGCCGTGCGCGTGATCATTGCTTGTACAGCCCTCTCGCAGTGTCCGGAGCAAGTATGGTGGGTCTGACACACCGGTGTCAATGTGTTCTTATTTCCATTTCCAGGAGTGTAAATTGTGAAAAGCAATGGTCCCATAACACTCCCCTGTTGCACGCCAGAGGTTACTTTAACGTCAGTAGACGTCTCTCCGTTGAGAACAACATGCTGTGTTCTGTTTGCTAAAAACTCTTCAATCGAGCCACACAGCTGGACTTCATGAGCTAACGACCATGGAGTGTCGACTATTGCGAATGGTAGTGTGAAATCGCATGAAAGTCCGAAGTCCTACCAGCAGTCCAGCTAGAACAATGAGTGGGAGTAGCGAGTTAAGAGAAATGGGGTACAACGGTCGAGCAGCTGCTCACAGCCACACATTTTATAACATTACACGTTGTCCTGTTGGAAGTCAGATCTGGTAGCTGGAGAGATCTGTAGAGATTGAATAAGAGTCGATAACCGTTCTTTCCACCAAAGTGTAGTCTTCTAAAGTTGTGTCCCCAGCGCAAAAGACAGCTCCTCGGTCGTGGGATTTTCTTCGGCAGAGGCTGCTATGCTGTCATCTCGAACTTCAACCTGTGTTGGTGCCTTTTTTTGTGGAATGCCACCTGCCCAAGTTAGTCTCTGTATCTACAGAGGGCAAGATCTGTAGTACTGACAATGATGGTAGGCGACACGTGTAGTTAATGTATCCTGTTTGTTTATGTTCTAAAATACCACTTTTTTACACTGTTACACCGTCTTCTACAATACTCGACATAGCTTTTTTAATAGTTCGGCAACTTCTCTGACAACTTCCGATACAGAGTACTACATGTCCGTCCGAAATAGAGATACACGTCCGGCTGAAAAACACCCGAAACAGAGTTTCGTGACCGGACCTTCAGAATGCCCGAAGCAGTCCGACTAGTGCAGCAGAAGTGCTTCGTCTCCTGGGCGCACCAAAGCAACCCGAAGGTGTCCGAAGCACTTCGGTTGCAATATCGTTACTCTCGTGTTTCTCAAAACTAGTGAAATTTAATAAACAAAAACGGTAGACCTGTATGGTAACCATGAGAGTTTGTCATACAGAAAACTGGATTAAATGCAATGAACCGTATATAGACAATTAATAAGAGAAGTTAGGCGTTTTGGCGCCTAGCACCCGAATGTGCCGACCAATCAGAAGCAAATTCAGTACAGTTAGCGGGCTGTCCCACGGGAATTATACGTACCTGACCATCTGTCGCTTGTACCTCACTCCACTTTTGTACTATATGCTACTTCGCGTGTATTAAGCTACATCAAGGCGAGCTTCTAGCAAATGAAATACCGGCAGCCACCGCCAGGACAATCACAGTTTGTGTAGGCAGTGCTAAGCGACGCTTGAAGTGGTGCAAAGAGCAACGCCATTGGACGCTGGATGACTGGAATCGACTGATTTGGAGTGATCAATCTCGCTGTAACCTGTGGCAAAGTAATGGAAGGGTTTGGGTCTGGCAAAATCCTGGTGAATGGTACCTGCCATCATTTATAGCTCCAACAGTAAAGTATGGGAGAGCTGGCGTTACTGTATGGGAGTGTCATTCGTGGTTAGAATTTCCGCATTGAACTTGAGGAAACGCTAAATACGGAAGGGTATAAACACATTTTACAGCACTGTGTATTGTGTGCAGAAGAGGAGCATTTCGGAGACAGTATAACGTAACATTTTACTCTTTCAGTATACTCCGAAAGAGCAACACCGGGCTTCCGATTTTCGAGTGCGCATTTGTACAAAGACATCCACACTCTGGGACCACTTTGAAATATTTACATTACAGAAGGATTTATTTCCGTTCCTTTCGTGTATGGCGTGAACGAAATATAAGTGCTTGAACCCTATGTGTAGAGTGCAATTAGTCTAAACGTCTCTTCTGTTCCCTATGAAAGCGTCATGTAGGGCGATGCAGTAACGTATGTTCCCAGATTCCTTAGCTATACTGATTTTTTGAAACGTGTCAAGTGGGCATTCGAAGATTCTTCGTTTATGAGGGATTCGTTTCTCCATGTCATTAAATTCGCTTATGTACCACTGACCAAACGAAGTCTGAAAAATGCCGCTTTTTGTGTCGTGCCAATCTCCTTCGTTGCTTTCTTCGACAAATTCTTGTCAAGTTGGCTGTGAGATGTATCACCACCGTTGTGGTAATCCAGTTCCCCATCGCAGTCTTTTTATGTAATCAGCAACTGCTGTTTTCCTTCATAAATTACTGCCATAGATTTTATTTGTGAGTAATTTGTATTAGAACGGTTTTGGGTGGAATGTTCGACACATTTTTACAACAAATCAATGCAACACTTTCACATTCATACTTAACAATGTAAAGATCTCTGGGTTACAGTGTATGTGATAATGTGCATCTTTAAATCGTAGAATGCAATGTAATATAATGTCTGCAAACTACCTGCGTTGCTTATGAATTTGTTTGAAGAGCACGTATTGTTATACTCAAATGAGGTGCTATGTAAGAAAGCAGAGCTCGTTTTGTTGAAAATATTGCTTCACTGTCATGTTGCAGGTACTTGGGAAAGCTAATTTAGTTACACCTTCTGTACTCAAGTTGTAGGTACTGACAAGACATATCCCATTCGGATTCTCTAGGCGTCAGACTACAGGGTGCATCAAAAATACTTTCTTGGTCGGATGCATTATAAAATTTAAAAAAAAAAGGGAACCCGTTCAAGTATAAGACCGATAATAGTCACAAATCCTTATCAGTGAATATTTACGTTAAATTTCTTTCGACGAAGAGCTCTCTAAACCAACAATTTGTGACACAGAACACCAACTTTTCCATCTCCAGCATGGAAAAATTTCACAGTCTTATATTCCGGATGTTGTGGTTCAGTCATAAGGGTCAATAACATAGGCACTGTGGCGTGAATGTCCGAATCAGTGAGTGACCACGCAAAATATACAGTGTACCAACCTCTCGTCAGTTAATGGATGTACAGTAAGCAGTGGTGGAGAAGTTTTAACAGACTTACCATGCATTTTGGTACACTCAGAAAAGTTCTAGCTCGTGACTATGGCGGGAGCTGTGAATCCTCCGCTTCAAGCAACCGGTTTCTTTGGAGTGAAGAGGAATGCAGAGAATACAAGCGATGACGTGGAGACATGTGACCGGGACGTCACATCTAAAGAGAGAGAGGTGCCTGGTTGCACCATGGTGCAGTTTTGCACAGTTCATTGAGCAAGCGGTCTTTTTAGCGTTAACGCCTCTTCGAAGTCTATTCTATAATATTCTATAATATGTGTTGCTTATTGAGAGATATCTCTTATTTGGATACTCGATGAGTTTTGACTTGCATTTTCGAGCCGCACATACTTGAAAAGCCAATTGTGGTTCCGTGACAATCATCCAGATTGTTTGAGGTATTTACCAGTCACTAACAGTACAGTCTTTCCCTAATGAGCTTCACTCAAGCAATCATGTATTGTACTTTTGCAAAGAACAACGTGTATGTATTGTGGAATTAAATTTGTTAAATTCATTTTGAGGTCATATAATTTACTTTGTGTGTCAAGTAAGCAATCATTTGAGATAAATACATGAATAGATATTCGCTGTTAGTACAAACAATTAATTGCACATTGTTGAATTGTGATAGTAATTTGAGAAAATAATTAATATATTAAAATCTCAGGCGTTTACTCTTTTTTATCCTGCAACAGTCCAGGTTAAGCAAATTCAATTACAGTATAAATATGACCGATTTCTTTTCCAAACTGAACTGTGAACTCACTGTGGTGGCCTTTCGTTGTAGAGACAGGCGCCCCTTCCTGGAACATTTTACATATGCTGTAGGAAATGTCCTCCGTTTGCATTACAAATGATTAATGAGCAGAAGTCTCATTTATGTTTAATGCAGCGTTGAGATCACAGAGAATTTCAATTGCTGTAACTAGCAATCTGATCGTTCAATATTATACAAGGTGTACACTACCTTGTATAAAGTTTCAGTGTTGGTACGTGTGGTAGGCAGTTTGCACACTCCACTGTCGAACTGCAGCACGTCACAAACACACGCAACCAGCGGCCAGACATTTCAGATTACAATGCATTCTTTGTTAGGCCTAAACGAAAGACTTTATTGGTATAAGTCAGAGTTTTTATGCACTCATCACACACTTGGCGGAAATACGTCGAAATTAAGACCCGTTGACATTATTTACATTTTTGTTTAGTCTGTCTTGAAGATTTCATGTCTGCAATAATGGTGAGTTAACTAATACGTGTGCCATTCAACACTCTCAGGATATCCAGTTGGTGTGTAGGCAGTATAATAATGTTCATAATGGTCACGATCAAGCGCTGCTGTATCAGAGAACATACGCAGACTAATTTTTTTCAACCTTTCCTTCCGTTTATCAATGCCTTGTCGAGCACCAAAAACAGTGTATCCCGTAGCCCTGTATCCTCTTGTACCACTGGCCATGAAGAAGGAATTTTGTTAGTCGCCGAGGAAGAGTCACATTTCAACATACGATACATCACCATAAAAGAATGACACCACACGGAATATATTTCATGGGCAGTACGCCTACATTCAATCCTGTTACCAACAAGCGTGCAGCATCTTTCGTTTGACTGTCACGGAATAGGAAGTATGCTGATAATTTTTTTTATAAACTGTCAATCCGTGTTTCTATCTTTTGTCATGTTTACAAAGCAGAGAACATTTCGAAGAGAGTGAACTACAAAATTTACTAGGCGAATAAAAGTCTTGGTGCTACAATTGAGGCTAGACACCAGCACCAACAGACGGCCTGTAGGCAAATGTATGACATATCGGTAGTTTCTAGTAGTTACCGAAGCTGTCAACCACGAATTTATTCTGAACAGTCTTTCAGATTAAATATGTACTCCCGCAAATAAGAGGAAGCATGTGGTGTACACATGACATATTTCCAGCACACTACAATCTTATTGTTCGAGACCTCCAATAACAGATGAATGCGGGGCTAAAGACTAGTTCCACGACCTACACATTCCCCCGACATCAGTCCACTGGATAATGTCAATGTGACCACATAAAGAAACATCTTTGTACAGCAGATATTCTTAGTATAGACCCGATCATCATGTCTCTAAAAACTGAAAAACCATTCGACACAGTCAGGGCTGTTCGAAAGGCTGTGGCAGTCTATGATTTCGCCTGTAGTTAAGGACACTGCGAACAACTGATAAGAGTTTCTGACTCGTGAACTTCGTTAAATATTCTTTCCGTAACAAAGCGCAAACAAATAGTTTTTCGACGTATGTTTACTCTGATTCTTCCTTTCCTGGATATGGTGTTAAGAGTACTATACCCCTAGGTTCGAACAAGTGTTTGTTACTCATTCTGCGCAACGGACTTGTAGCACTGCATTTCCAAAGTGACAGGAGGGGTTGCAGCTCCCCCGACTGTCACCTTACGCAAGACAATGGCTACCTTCCCCTCCCTCAGTTGGAAGGACGTGGGTAGTGGTCAGCGGATGCGCTCTGTGTGTTGTGTTGTACATTACTGAAAATTCCTCAGTCACGCCTTCTTCCTCGTTTTATGTCTCGTTAAACTCTCTCGAAAAAAATTAAAATACAGTATACTGATAGCCACAACAGCAGGATGTACACGGATGGTATCATTACAAAATAAACCTGTGGCATTTTTATATTTTCTTACATTTATTGTGTTGTTGACCGAAACATATTTTACTGTCCTAGGAAGTTTATCAAACATAGATAAAATTTCTTAAACAAAGTCGACCTTGTAAGTTTACAAAGTATAAATCAGTAAAACCTCCGTCTCTGGTTAATGATACGGAAGTCTCTAATGAAGTAGGCCTACTGGGAGAAGTATCTTAAGAACCTTGCAGAAATATATGGTCAGATCGTAATAAAATTTCGAAGTGGTGAAGAAATTGGAAACTTCCTTTAGATGGCCTGAATTGAAAAACTCTGCGAATCACAAAGGCTAAAACGTAGTATCCTGTGACTACGATGCCAACAATTAATAATTGGAAGCAATGAAATCATGCAAATACCTGTGTGTAGTAGTTAGTGGCAGTATGAAATGGAATGGCCACATAGGCTGAATAGCAGGTAAAGCTGATAGCATACTGTGGTTCATCGGCAATTCAGTGAGATAACGCAATCCATCAACAAAGGAAGTCGCTTACATTATACCTGTGCGGCACCTCTTAAAACGGTGCTCAAGTATGTAGTTCCCATATCAAACTGGATTAAGATATTAAACATATACAAGGTAGTGCAGTACGAATGATCACTCGTTCGTTTGATTCATCTGAATGCGTCACGGAAATGGCGAAAAAACTGAGCTGCCAGTCACATGACACTTTAGTATATCACGTAATGTGATCGATTTTTGTATTATGTTGTATCGTGTCTTTCAAAGCACAGGCGGCTGCTTTGTGTGACAAGGATACTGGAAAGTTTGTGCAACACTACGAAAAATATCTAAGTCCGAGCAGCGACTATTTAGAGAGGTAGCTGAAAGGTGTAGCTAACTGTTGCGAATAAATGCTCATTATTTTACGAATAAATTATTTTACATATCGAGATCGATCCGATCTTACTTTCCGAACAGTCCTCGTAACTTACGAACAAAATTTTAGCACCGACAGCATTACATTATGATCTCTTCACACGAATTTCTACACACAGCGAAAAATATAGATGAACCGGTATTTGCCGTCTTTATTTAATGGACAGCGAAAAGACTAATCTCACGTTCCGCATCACACGGCCCTTTAATTTTCCGCTTTCATCAGTACGCGGTGTTAATCCTGTGAAATAGATTTCCGTTTATGCTGAAGAGAACCCCGCTAGCCAATAGTCTTTTTACGCCTCCCCTCCCCTCCGCCCAAATGTTTGCGTTGTGGTAATGGAGAAAACAGAAAGCAGCATCAATTACAACGAGCGTTTGCGGACAGAAATAATATACAGCCTCCGGTTGCCTGATATCCAATAACGCGAGCTCGGCAAGTGGAATAAATTCCCGGTTTATAGAGAGTATTTTTTTTTCGTTTTAATTTGTACCTCATTCTTTTGTTTATTTATCACGTTTCTCTTTTTTGTGTGTGGCGTCCGTTGCGCAGAGAACTGACAATCTCGCTCAGGTGGCAGATCGGTATCTTGGCAGGCTGCGCGATCGCTTGACGGATGGCGAGGCTGATGGGGCAGCAACGGCCGCCGATGAATTGGTTTCCGATAAGCGTCATAAAACAAGGCGGGCCCGCGCCCGAGAGGAGACGCAGTAAGCCTCGGGACGGCAGATTCACGCGTTGCGCCTCACATACATGCAACCCGGAATGCATGTTTGAACCGCCGTCTGCGTGGCAGTAGGCGAAAGACGGAGTTAGCTTCTAATTAGGAGTGGGTAACGAATGCGCGTGACACGGGACACTATAGAACTTTGGGACTTTTTCATCAGAAAAAGAAACTTTCCTTTTCGATAATTTTTACTAAAACGTATTGCTCTGCCTCAATTCGTCTTCCGTGCAAGCTAGCCCGTCATTCAAAAGCGACCACACGAGGCGAACTACCGGTGTCAGCGGATCAGTAGGCAGCAGTGGAAGCGACACTTGGTCCACATGGGAATTTACGTCGAGAGAAGGAAGTGCTCAGTGGCAACTGGTGTCTATAATGACTAGAGCTTCATGCTTTTACTGCTTTACACAATTTGCCATTCCCAATAATTTTATTTTCTAAATTACTTAAAATATTTCCGTATCTATAAAATTACCTTACAACGAGCCTGACGATTTTCATGCTGTTGAATATCCTAAAGAGATATATTTCTTAGACGTCCACATTCCTTTCCTTTTTTCGTCTCTAATCTATGACTCTCGTTGAAATCTGGAAGGCTGTGGATCATTTACTAATCTGTAACATGGAAAGCGCAGACAGCCAAACTAGGGCTCTTACACTTTTCGTTTCTTCGAAAGCATCTCTGGAATATGTGATTTCTAGTTCTGTTTTGAACTTACCTTTATTTACAAATGGGTAGGACTACACAACAACACAAAGATTTCTTTCAGAAATTTATTTTTCACAGCTGCATCTTGAACAACCTCTCTTCGGGGTGAACAAGAAATGAATATTGCTACGTTTACAGAAATGAAAAACAGTTTACTTGTTTATTTTTTCTTATATCTTGGACAGTAATTAAGTTCAATTGGTGTTCATAAAAATGCACATTATACACGAAATAATACTCTTCTCTTACAGTTGTTTGTAACCCCGTAAGTTGGCCGCGCATGACTCAAGTATCGTCATAACTTTGAGACGTTACACTTTCTTTCTGTTCTTGGACAACAACGGCGAGGAAATTCTTAATGGAAACCGTTAAGGAGGACCATCATTACCAAATAGATCTAAACATATCCAAAATTTTTCAGCCGGCTCTCCGGTTTAATGGGTATTGAAATATTAGAATCAACTAAATTTAAAAGATATATCAAACGATTCGTCTGCTATCACAGACACAAAATCTGTCTTAGCTATTTCTGTATTAAACTCCTCATGACACACATACAGCATAAACTTAGTAAACAATTGTGTGTATCTTCGATGTACCCTTAAACACTGTAGCACGTTCATGTGCTCTTCTTTTTTTTTTCAACTGCACCTAAAGCTGAAATGAAAGTTATAAGCCCTCTGAATATTGCAGAATTGTTACATTCTGCTTTTTCTTCATATTCACGTAAGGTAAGTTCCCAGAACTTAAAACAGTCAGTTATTCTGGAGAGAACACAGCGATTTTACCATACGCTATTTTCTATAGCCTGTCTGAAAGCTGAGCAAGGCTGTTGCCTTATTTCTGGCTTTTTTCCAAGGGGAGATAAATCTAAATAAGCACTCGTAAGTCCAATAGATTCCTCGTGCCTCTTAACATTCCGTTTCAGATGACTTAAATCTGACACGCACCAGAACATGTCCAGCTTGTATCTTTTACCCTTAGGAAGCAGCAAGCACGGGAAGCGAAACAAATCATTTTTAAAAAATGCAATGGCAAATTCTACCATGTTTTTATAGATATGTTTACATTAAAAGAAGTTCAACATGTCTTACCTCGATTTCTTAGCGCTTATTTTAATTCGAGCTGAGCCATAGGCCTACCAAGCATCTTGATTTCGAACTTGTCTGTCACGCTTAATGCGGAGAAATTTCTTTTCTTTTTGAAAAAAAAAGAAAACTCCAACTTCTATAAGAACACTGAAGGACAAAAAGTAACTGAATGCACTGTGAAGGGATTATTAGAGAATCACTCCGTTACATTGAAGACACACGTGCTAACTACTTCAGTTGTGAGCTGCAGCCCTACAGTTCTGATCAGTTCGCGGGTTTCCCTCGGAGTCTTACTTGTGTTTGAGCTGATCTTCCACCAGCACAAATGCACATATTACTAGCGACGTTTTCTCTTGCCCCTCCCTGCTGAAAGAACGCTCATAAGCCCACTCAAAGATGTTCACAAGAGAAATTGAATCTCACCAGAGCCTGAGCCAAATTTCGGTCCGTATATGTGCTATCTGAACGATTTAAAAAGTTTTTCATATGATAAAACTACTTCGAAAATGCAGATAAAATGATGTAATACGAGAAGTAAACGAATAATAATTGTTTACATACAAACATCTATAATCAGCTAATTCAGCTTTTTTCCTGGGATTACAAGGGTACAGATAGCGATCGTATACTTGGAGGTTCGAATCTACCGTTAACTCTTCTACAAAAGCGCAGTGGCATCGCTGACGGGGGTGCCCCCTCCCTCTACAAGACAGAGAGATTGGCGCCTGGAGAACATTTGGCGCGAAGGAGTGAGTCAGTCGAGTCTGGAAAAGACTGTGGGTCAGCTCCTGGGAGCTCCTGCTCAGTGTTTCGCACGTAAAAAAAAGTGAATTAATTTAGGGATGATGTCGAATGTTGTCGTTAAAGCCGGAGAATTCCTGCAAAGCAGTTCCCGACTGTTCAAAACAGAAATTTTTTGTTGAAACAATGTCGAAAGTCGCTCCAAAGTTATAGCACGAATATTGACGCGTATGTGCAGAGTCAGAATTTTGAAAATCAGACTTAAGTTTCGTATCGGGGGAATTATTACGTAAATGAAAAGGCGATCGTGCCATAGTGAATCGGTAGTGGTATACTCATAAAAGCCCGTGATAAATGAGTGGCTGCAATTGAAGAGTGAGTGCAACCAGAACAAATTGGGACGTGTTTATGAGTTTAAAATGGAATGAATTAACTTCGTCGCACAATAGCGTTCTCTTATGACAATCTCTTCGTTATTATGTGAATTTTTTTGGAAAGGACAAAGTCATTGAATGGTGTGGTAGAACATACAGGGCGTGCGTCGTAGGCTCACGGTCAGAATTTTAGTTACCGGTGCATTTGTCTTAGAAGTAAGTTTGCCTCTGTATCTGGCTTCTTATTAATGTCCGATGCGTAATTTTCCTAACTAGCCAGACTCTAGCAAGTATCAATCATATACAAAAACAAAAAATGGTAAGGACGAGTTGAAGGGTTCACTGAACCACTGAACAAAAAGGACGAGCCGCCACTGCAAGTGCTTATCGCAACATATGCAATAGTCTCAGCCACTGCAGCAAACGGCATGAATATATTCATATTTATAAACACAAGATCCACGGGAAGTCTCAGTGAGCTTAAAGAGCGGTACTGAAATTCTCTGTGAAAGGAACTTGCTAATACTAAGTAGAGATCATATTGTGAACCCGATCATTCACGAGATCTTAAGAAGGTGCCCGAAGCTCTTTTCACATTTATCGATACCAGTCTTAGGGTAGTGGCCTCCGGAGGTACTGTACATAGGAAGCAGTGTAGTCGAAATGGAGTCTCCACGAATAGCTCAGCTTTAGACAGTTAGTTCGGTCTGTATGTAGTGTACGTGCGTGTGAAGCAAGATGAAAGGATATAGATGTTATTTCGGTGGTCCTTTAATGCTCGTTTCGTGTATCTTGTGATTGTTCATCGGTACTGAACTGCCTTCAGCACTAGGCACAAAGCTAAATAAACATGTGACGTATAATAACTACAGTCCTGGAAATGGAAAAAAGAACACATTGACACCGGTGTGTCAGACCCACCATACTTGCTCCGGACACTGCGAGAGGGCTGTACAAGCAATGATCACACGCACGGCACAGCGGACACACCAGGAACCGCGGTGTTGGCCGTCGAATGGCGCTAGCTGCGCAGCATTTGTGCACCGCCGCCGTCAATGTCAGCCAGTTTGCCGTGACATACGGATCTCCATCGCAGTCTTTAACACTGGTAGCATGCCGCGACAGTGTGGACGTGAACCGTATGTGCAGTTGACGGACTTTGAGCGAGGGCGTATAGTGGGCATGCGGGAGGCCGGGTGGACGTACCGCCGAATTGCTCAACATGTGGGGCGTGAGGTATCCACAGTACATCGAGGTTGTCGCCAGTGGTCGGCGGAAGGTGCACGTGCCCGTCGACCTGGGAGCGGACCGCGGCGACGCACGGATGCACGCCAAGACCGTAGAATCATACGCAGTGCCGTAGGGGACCGCACCGCCACTTCCCAGCAAATTAGGGACACTTTTGCTCCCAGGGTATCGGCGAGGACCATTCGCAATCGTCTCCATGAAGCTGGGCTACGGTCCCGCACACCGTTAGGCCGTCTTCCGCTCACGCCCCAACATCGTGCAGCCCGCCTCCAGTGGTGTCGCGACAGGCGTGAATGGAGGGACGAATGGAGACGTGTCGTCTTCAGCGATGAGAGTTGCTTCTGCCTTGGTGCCAATGATGGTCGTATGCGTGTTTGGCGCCGTGCAGGTGAGCGCCACAATCAGGACTGCGTACGACTGAGGCACACAGGGCCAACACCCGGCATCATGGTGTGCGGAGCGATCTCCTACACTGGCCGTACACCACTGGTGATCGTCGAGGGGACACTGAATAGTGCACGGTACATCCAAACCGTCATCGAACCCATCGTTCTACCATTCCTAGACCGGCAAGGGAACTTGCTGTTCCAACAGGACAATGCACGTCCGCATGTATCCCGTGCCACCCAACGTGCTCTAGAAGGTGTAAGTCAACTACCCTGGCCAGCAAGATCTCCGGATCTGTCCCCCATTGAGCATGTTTGGGACTGGATGAAGTGTCGTCTCACGCGGTCTGCACGTCCAGCACGAACGCTGGTCCAACTGAGGCGCCAGGTGGAAATGGCATGGCAAGCCATTCCACAGGACTACATCCAGCATCTCTACGATCGTCTCCATGGGATAATAGCAGCCTGCATTGCTGCGAAAGGTGGATATACACTGTACTAGTGCCGACATTGTGCATGCTCTGTTGCCTGTGCCTATGTGCCTGTGGTTCTGTCAGTGTGATCATGTGATGCATCTGACCCCAGGAATGTGTCAATAAAGTTTCCCCTTCCTGGGACAATGAATTCACGGTGTTCTTATTTCAATTTCCAGGAGTGTAGTTCAGTTCGATGTAAATGAGAATTCGATCAAGATCATTCTCTTTACATTGTCTCGAAGCTCGAGAAATACGAGACTGATGCCGCACGGCAGGTGAGCGGAAACAGTGTAACGCCACAGCTTCAGTTGAAAATGTTAACAAGTAAGAGGGTTGTCCAGAAAGTAAGTTCAGATCTGTCGCGAAATGGGCACCACAGTGAAAACCCGATGAAGCTTTGCACAGATGCGTTGGATAGTGTCTCTAGTATGACCGTCGATCGCATCAAGTCGCTCTTTCCAGTTGTGAGCACACTTTGAGCGAGTAAAGATGCCTAGAACAATGATGTTTCCCGCCAAGTAGGAGGGCTCGCTGAGAGGCTTCGCCTTAATGAATGCAGCCCACCTAACACAACTGCCACACACTTCCCTCTTCATGACAATTCTCAGCCGCACTCTGCAGGGGCAGTGAAGACGCACCTGTAGCCTCTTCGATGGGAGGTGTTCGATCACCCACAACACAGCCCTAATTGGCTCGTCCTGAGTACCATCTCTGTTCACATGAAAAGCCGGATACGAAGACAACACTTGGGAGCAGGCTACGCGCTACAGACCAGCGTAGAGAATTATCGGAAAGCACACGCGGCTGCCTTCTATGACGATGGTGCTGGAACTTTGGTATAACGCTTCGACAAATGTTTATGTCAGAGCGGCGACTATGTAAAGAAGAATCTGGAAACTGTAGCTAACTCTTGCAAATAAAATGTTTCTGATTTTCATTGCGTTTTCTGTTTATCGGCCGATCGCAACTTACTTTCTGGACAACCCTCGTATTAGACGACAAATCGAATCGTGGAGCCGGTGGTTGTGGGTATACAAGTTGTCACATGTCGATTTCAATGTAGTCCACAGTGTTACCCCGCAGTGCAAGCACGAGAAGTAATCGCGAAGTAATGCCACTGTTGCCATATGTGGCAGCTCGATGTTAATATCATTTCAAACGGTTCAAATAGCTCTGAGCACTATGGGACTTAACATCGGAGGTCGTCAGTCCACTAGAACTTAGAACTACTTAAACCTTACTAACCTAAGGACATCAAACACACCCATGCCCGAGGCAGGATTCGAACCTGCGACCGTAGCGGTCATGTGATTCCAGACTGAAGCGCCTAGAACCGCTCGGCCACACCGGCCGACAGTTAATATCATTACAATTATTGATTATGAAAGAGAGAAAGGAGTAACAGTGCTGACAAAGAAGGCTGTTGAATGTGCGAGAAAACTGTTGAAGTTGAAAAAGTCAGTTACGTAGAAATTATGGAAAAATGGACAGGTTGGCGAGTGAAGTGGAATTCAAGTTGTGTGAGGTGTGCTTAGTTTTTCTGCCAGATTTATGAGTTGTGCTAATGTTCTACTGATAGCCCAGTTGATTTAAATATCCGGGTAGGATAAGCTAGATTTAACATCCGCTAATAAAATTCTGTTGCGATAAAATTTCCGTGCCTTTAGGGCTGTAAGATGTGTAAAGCATAACACAGCGACTAAGCAGGAGCGGTGTACCTTGTGGTACAAACAGACGCACAGAGCTTCACGAGGCTTCCTTTTTATTAATAGTCCTTAAGTATACATTACTTAAACCTGTCCTGAAGGGGAAGCATTGACAAGACGATATCAATAAACCTTAGCTTGAACGGACCTTACTCAGGCATAATATTTTAAAGGAAGTTTTCTGTAGTTTCTTCACTACGGTTGTTGCAAACCAACTATGAATGTGGGTAGATCAACATGATATGTAATAGAACAAAGGATTATAATAATCGACACGAATCGTCTTCTAATCGTACTGATTACTAGTACATGTGGTCTATGCGTACCAAAGACACAACATGGCCAGAGAGCAGGTGGCAAGATGTACGAAACGGAGAAGGAACGACGAAAGAAATCACTCAATCATCAGTGCACATAGACAATGAAACAAAAATATCATGCTTCATCACATCTATCGTATGGACATCTACTTCCATGCGTAGTTTATAAAATCGTTTAAAGGATATAACTGACAAATTAAGACAAATTATGTGGAGATATATGTATTTATCTGGCGTGGGCTCCCGTGTGCTATTCACTGAATCAATAGTTTTATGTACTTATGCGCAAAATAGCAATACGAGCTCGGCTCATCACACAAAACTTCGCGCTCGCTTTAAGTAAATAGTCCAATAGCAGCATGCGTAGACTGTACGGAGTACTTGCCAAAGTGCAATCGCCTATATTCACTCGAACTGCAAGAGTTTGGGAACACAAAAGCGCTCCCAGTTGTCCGTGGGCTTATACTGGTTGGCGGGGGGAGTGGGGATGGAGGTGGACGGGACGTAACTAGAACTTTTCGACCGATATAGCGGACTGTCATACAAAACGTTTTGCATGGCGTACCCCATGGGCGTAGTCAGACCTCTTTTGCCTGTTCCCTTCACCATCTCAAGTTGGCAGAACTATCATGTTACTGTACATGCCCGCGACAATTTCAAATTAAACTCTACGATGCAGTCATTCTTGCTTCCACACACTGTAGGCATACAGACATGAAATATAATAGACATACAAGTTTCTCTCTCTTTCCAGTGTATGTAACCTTAACACACAGATGACTTGTGACGTCAAGTCCACTTAATGTACACAGTCACAATATCACTCACTGAAACGGTTCCTCTCCCTATAAAACGGTTCGTACAGGACCAGTTCAATGAATCCACCCAATACTAGAAGAAGCAAAGTTCACAAAGTAAACATTCTATCTTCGACATGGATAATGCGTTATTAGCATCAATTTCTGTAATGATATGGACAGTACAAAGAAATAACCGACTCTGCTGAAACTTTACAGTTCTTACAGCACAGAACTGGACTTCAAGGTTAGCAAAGAAAGTATACGATTTTTTTTGCTGCTCAAGGAAAATACAATGAACTGTCTTACAAAATCAAGAAGTATCAGATTTAAAGTTGCGTATGCTTTATTCATATTAAACATTCACATTTCGTTGTGGATAAGTAATTGTATGAGAGTACTATTGCCGAACAAAAGTGCCGACCAGTGTTTGTTTGTTGTGGCGGTGCTCCGGCTTTATAAATACTGGAGTGTACTCTGTTATTTCCTCCCCTCCCTGTCTCTGGGGTGTAAACACGATGGTGCCGTCACCATGACCAGTTTTTCTGCTCGCTTTGCGCGCTTTACCTGCAGTAAAACAGGCATGCGCAACACCAAACGATACACAAAAAAGATCGTTCATTTCGTTTTAGCTGTATCATTCACTCGGAATTTGTGGGAAATACTTGTAGTAGGGAAGCAACGAAGAAGAAATCACTGGCTTGTGAATATTTAACAGAATTCTTTGACAATAATGTGCGATGTCGTATCTGTTCCTAGTAGAATAGTTTCGAAAGCCCAAACACAACAGGAATGATTCGTGATTTTAAGAACCATGGAATATATTACGAGTGCCATGCTTCCATAGCTCTGCTTTCCAGCTTAGTAGTACGCGAATGGTTAACAACGACAGCATGTGACTCATTTCGTATCTTGATTTTCTTAAATATGTATACTACCAAGTTTTAAATGTAAATGACATGACAAACTACTTTGTTCTGGTCATTGATTCTAACCCAGCCAACATAAGCGAAGCTTTAGTGCCTGACAGAAAGTCAAATATGGGAACAATCGTCATCACTGATGACTAGACATAATGATACATGGAGTATCTAATTTTTTCCAGTACCAGTTACACAATGTGAACTTGAAATCATATGACAAATTTTTGCACTGGACCAGGACTTCCATCCCACCATGCCATTCCCGAAATATGAAAAATACTGTTTTATTCAGCAGTGACAAAGTGTTCGCGTGTTTGAACATGACATCTCATCTGCAGACTTTTTCCTGAGAGTTCGGAGAGTTTTTGTTAAAGCCTGTCTGGCCACCTAGATATTTAGGTTTTGGAACTAGTTTAGGTAAATTACTGTGTTAACAGGAACGACAACCACAGGTTGTAGATGCAGGGTGTTTATTTTACATATGAAATACGCAAAAACGTAAAAAGTAAACACGGCCAGAAATAAAATTATCCGTCAACCAGTCGTCCCTTTTTGGCCGCACTAAAAGCATTTTGACACTTGGACTTATTTTTTTCTTTTAGTAGTTCCTGTGATCAGATTATACTGAAAAGGTATCTACAACATTAAAGAAGTAAGAGGACGTGCTGAAAAGAAATTCCTGCGAATATTTTATGGGAAAACTCTTATAGATTTTCAAATACAATAAACGTTACTAACATTCTATACCTTTATTATTAATGTCGACATATTTATTTCTGAACATAGTCATCCTCGCGACGATTACATTTCTCCGAAAAGGAGACTAGTTTTTTTTATACCGACGCTATAGAATGTTTGTTGATTTTGACCTCTGCGTGCACCGCGTCGTAACTAATAAAGTGAAGTTCTCGAAGATCTTCTTTCAGATTTCGGAACAGATGAAAATCGGATGGGGCCAAGCCGAGACTGTACGGATGATGATCAATGACAGTGAAACCAAGGCCTCGGATTGTTGTAGATGTTGTAGCTCTCGTGTGTGGTTCGGCATTGTCATCCTGAAGGAGAGGATGCTTTAAATACGAACGATCTCTTTGAATTTGAAACTCGATTACAGCTCACTCAACAACGTAGTTACGTTACACACCGCCATGTTACATGCGACAATTCGGAGCCCTGTAGCGGCAGAGGCTTGCAAATATGTATACGTGAAGAATCGAGATGTAGAATGTTAATAATGCTTGCTTTATCTAAAAAGCTTTAAGAGTTTTCACGTAAAAAGTTCGGACGAATTATTTTCATCACGTCCTCGTTGCTTTGTGTCAGGAAGGTAGCTAGGCGTCGAAGATTCCAACACGACTGTGATTGTACCGACATTTAGAGATGAGTGAAAATTCGAAACTGTAAATTATTTACAAAAATAGGCACTAAGATCCTAAAACTAAACTCCATGTAAGGCACAGCGTACCGCGGGACGCCGACTGACCGCCTGTCCTGTGGCGTCATTAGGTTGCGGTATAGAAACGCATGGGGGACAGCGTATCCTTGTCCCGTGTTTTCGGGTTTCCAAACCTTGAGACTTCTACCTCCTATTGAAGTACCTCCTTAACCGCCATCACGAAGCATATAGAACCCCATTCGAATCCGACGAATTACGAAAAACCTATGAGAGCACCAGGAATCGAACCCGAGTGCTTGGCATGGTAATCAGACGTGGTAAACACACATTTGCGGAAGCAGAGCTCAAACACGTATTACACATAGTGTCAGGCTAAGAGCCAACGTACACAGATGTCTTGTTTCTTTCACGGAAGTGCCCTATGGAAGCATCTGTAAATTATCAGTTTTGATTGCTCCACTGTCGACATTATGCAGCAGGCTTCTCGAAGTGGCCTGATGATATAGTTCTTCTCTGCAAGTTGTTACTTTAACTTTAGCATTCTAAGTTCAATAAACTGTCAAACTATGTAACTTAGGACAGAGGAGCGTCATCAGATTTTTTTGGAGTGTTGTACAAGAAACACATTGCAGTATATGTGGCAGTACGCTTCTGTTGGATCACAGAATTGTTTTTATTTCTATCTATAATTTGCGAGCCACTACATGCTATGTGACGGGTGATACTCCATGCGTCTCTATTTCCAACGCAGTTGCCTCAAATAAGCTCAACAGACAAAAAAGTATTAACACCATTACGCAAACACAAATGAATTTTTAACCCTTTATGGATGGGGAGCGATCGATTCACGTGCTTAACAGTCAGCGTACTGTCTCTACTGGAGCATAAAGCAGTAGTGGTCAGGGAGAAATTTACGTTTCAAGCGAACATTGTACGTAAACATGGGTAAACGTAAGTATGTGACACACTTTAAAAAGGGGCAATAGGGTTTGGCTGTGCCCCTAGCCATACGATGTGTGAAGTTGCTGGATTTGTTGGTATTTCGCGAAGGACTGTAATCAACGTGCCTACAAGCAGTGAGGGTAACACATGTGGTCACGAAACACGACGTCGGAATTGTGGTCAGGAAAATATCCTGCCTGAGAGGGACCGAAGACGCGTTTTACGCTTTGAGTATCAAAATCGCTTCCAAACTTGACAAGGATTGCTTCAGGCAGTGAATAAAGGTCCTTTGCAAGCTGTTAGCGACAGAACATTTCGACGGGAACCGCAAGCCATTAACATTTGTAGTCGGTCACCTCGCAAAAGGCCATTGCTCACACAGGCAAGACGACAACAGCGAAGTTCATTGAGCAGGAGCATATTTGACCCATTTTCTGAACAACCCCTCATCCTGTCACATCTAGACTGTCCTGCAAACTAACTTGACTTGACCCACATAAAAGATTTATGGGAAATGTTGGAACAGCGGGTAAAACGCCGCCATCAGCGTCGCCGAAATTTGGTGTCATTGCGCATGAAATCCTCAGCGAGTGGCTTAACCTGGATGCGACGTGCCTGCACAACCTAATGGACTCACTTCCTAACGGAATCCTGGCCGTTATCAGGTCTAGGGGCGGAATTTACACGATATTTAATTATGTTCGCAATGATTTCTCTACGGGTGGCTAACTTTTCGTCTGGTCAGCTTATTAGGGCAAAGTTTTCCCCATTAGCGCCAATCCTCGTCTAGCACATGTATTTCTGAAATCGTATGAGCAGATTTTCTTTTGTTTTGTTTCGTTTTAGGACGCAAAAACGACTAGGGTCAGCCGGCCGGAGTGGCCGAGCTATTCTAGGCGCTACCGTCTGGAACCGCGCGACCGCTACGGTCGCAGGTTCGAATCCTGCCTCGGCAATGGATGTGTGTGATGTCCTTAGGTTAGCTAGGTTTAAGTAGTTCTAAGTTCTAGGGGACTGATGACCTCAGAAGTTAAGTCCCATGGTGCTCAGAGCTATTAGACTAGGGTCATACGCGCCCATGTCAGAACTGTAGAACACGAAAACAAAGAAAGGAGTTAAAAACGACTACATGTTAATCCCAGTCGACTGAAGAGAAGACAGCTAAGAACAGGGATGTGGAGAAAGGTCTGAAACACGCCATGCAGAAGCGGAGGTCCTTTACCAAAGATTAAAGGCCCTTAGCCATATTGCGAGCCGAACTGCTAGTTGATACATTGAGGCACATTTTTCTTTTCTTCAACAAGCATTGAACCTTCTTTTACGAGCTTCAAATTTTAATGGTTGAAATTTGTAACATTTTAATTTTTTTATTTTCTTGTCTGGCAATATTAATTAGAAAAAATGATTCAAATGGCTCTGAGCACCATGCGACTTAACTCCTGAGGTCATCAGTCGCCTAGAACTTAGAACTAATTAAACCTAACTAACCTAAGAACATCACACACATCCATGCCCGAGGCAGGATTCGAACCTGCGACCGTAGCGGTCGCTCGGTTCCAGACTGTAGCCATCAGAACCGCACGGCCACTCCTGCCGGCTATTAATTACAGATCTGATTATGGCAGTAGTCGAAACGTCGTTATAAACACAATGATACCCTCTTGAGCTAAAATACCGTGAGCACGACGCACAGCGATACAAAGCCGCGAGGTGATGATGTGGGCACGTCACGCGATAAGAAAAGTGTATATACGGAGCAGACACGAATGAGGAATCATTCTCACGTCGATAAGGGCCAGAAATAGAGAAATCCATTGGTGTAAGAGACTTTGACAAAGGGCAGATTATGATGGCCCGGGTCATGAGAACGAATACCTCGGAAATAGTGAAACTGGTCGGCTCCTTGCGTGCTGCTGTCGTCTGCATATATAGATGACGCTGATTTACGAACAGGTCGCAGTGTATTGGACGTACGCTTTCCTCACCTCAGATCATGGCAGTCAGAGGCTGTCCCGCTCTGTGAAACAGCATAGACACCGATCGTTGACAATGGTGGTGCACGCAAAAGCGATTCGGATCACACCGATCACCGCACACTGTTGAAAATGTGACTCTGCAGGAAAACCTCCACCTGTTCTCATGTTGACCTAACGACATTACCCATGACTGTAGTGAACACCGAGGCATCGAGACCGTACCATGCGTCAATGGAAACGTGTCATGTGGTCGACTGAATCACGTATTTTATTACACCAGGTCGGTGGGGTGTGACTGGCCACGTCATAACCCAGGCGAACAGCTGCACGAAACATGAACAGCCCTATGTACACATGCCGGTGTGCAGAACATTCACCTGTGGCAGTAACTAATGCACCATGACAGCTGTGATCTGTGTGAACATCATTGCGGACCACCTGCATCCCCGTTCCGAGGTGGACGCGTCAGTTAGTCGCAGTTAAGCACGGATGGGCGTACCCCGTACTTGGACGGATGACCGTCTGACCATGTTGCGTGCTGTTGACTGTATTCCCTTCGCCTTTACTGTAGAGGGGAAGAGGGGTGGTGGCATAAATTCCCTGATCACCATACGTCGTGTTGTAACGCAGGATAGAGCAAAGACAGAGGATTATAGAGCAGTGTACAATTCCCGAGTGGTTTGGAGCAAATGCAGAAACACCTACTCCCAATGAAAGTAGGTTGTTTGCAGTACCACCAAACACCGACACAAGGAACCTACGAGATGACCGGGTTTTATGACTCGATAATATGCTCGCAGCGGGAGCCTCAAGAACATTCGGGGGTCTGATTAACATCGTTTATTTGTAATCATACACTGAAGGTTAACTCCAAACATTAGAAAAAGCAAAGACTAGTTACACAATAGAGGTCAGTCTTGAAAGTCTCTTCGGGTTTGCTGCCGGATCCTAAAATCAACTTGACTCGATATTTCGGCGATCCAACCCGTCGCCATCTCCAGGAAAATGCTGCTTCTGCTGATGAGTCCCGCTGAGAACCAGTTGGATCGCCGAAATATCGAGTCAAGTTGATTTTAGGATCCGGCAGCAAACCCGAAGGGACTTTCATGACTTATTACGCCGGAAAATCCTACGTAATCACAGTAGAGGTCAGTGTCTGAGCACATGGGGTGAGCGCTAAAACTAGCAGCATTTTATGTACAAAATTTCGGATCCACAGTGGCGTCTTCCTTGTGCACTTTAACATCTCTTTTGTTTCGTAGCACTGAAATCCGGAAACCTTAGTGAATCGTCAAACGTTATTCTGCCCAAATTACTCCAGTCCTGGGGTGCAAATACGCAGAGGCTTCAGTTATGATAGCGCCGTTTTAATTGATCTGTATTTTTCAGTGGCGGCACCTTTTTCACCCCAGGACTGGGATAAAATGGACAGAGTAACGTTTTATCATTCAACAAGGTTTTCGGATTTCAGTGCTTTGAAACAAAAAGAGAGTTTCCCTTAAAGTGCACAAGGAAGACGCCACTGTGGATCCGAATCGAGTAGTGGTGAATCTCTCCTCAGAAGTACTCGATGAAGCAGCTGTTTCAGTTCCGGGCAAAAATCTGAATTTCGGAACTACTCCGAAGAGAATACCTGTTGAAGAAAGCATAAGTGTAATCGAAATATCCTTGTTTCGTCTTCCGAAGGTGCAGGCCGAAGAAGTAAGACAAGATGTGTCGAGAGTTCTACAGAAATAGAACCTCTCGAAAGCAACATATCCGCGCAGGAAAGGAAATTTCTTAACGAACTCATGAAAAACAGAAGCATCACTGTAGCGAAATCGGGTAAGAGGAATGCTACTGTTATTTTGGACGCTGTGGATTATCACAGGAAGATGGAACAGCTACTAGCTGATCTTGTGTAGCCGGCCGCTGTGACCGAGCTGTTCTAGGTGCTTCAGTCCGGAACCGCGCTGCTGCTACAGTCGCAGATTCGAATCCTGCCTCGGGCATGGATGTGTGTGGAGTCCTTAGGTAGTTAGGTTTAAGTCGTTCTAAGTCTAGGGGACTCATGACCTCAGATGTTAAGTCCCATAGTGCTTAGAGCCATTTGAACCATTTGATCTTGTGTATCGCAAGCGAAAAAGCGATCCGACGAACAGAATCGTTCGGAAAGTGAAGAACCTGATATAAAACTCCAGATTGGACAGCTCTTTCACAAAGAATTTAATACCTCTAATAACTTTCTCACTCGGAATGTATGGGCTATCCAAGAATCGGTTTCTTTGAGGCCTATCGTCAGTGGGGTTAATTCACAAAATTTTTATTTTTTAGCACGTCATTTATCTGGTAAACTGTGACATCTAGTTGGTAAAACAAATACTATTGTCAAAGATTCGAAACATTTTTTAGAAATTAACGCCAATGAATATATTTGGAGGTGACATTCTTGGTAGCTTCGATGTGACATCGTTATTTACTAACGTCCCCGTACCAGATACAAAGGAGATCATAAAAGAGAAAGTTGCTCCAGATGTTTGTGGCTAATTAAATTATGTCTTCGTTCGAGCTATTTTATATAGAATGATGAATTCTACGAACAGGTTGACGGCCTTGCTATGGGCTCACCCATATCGCCAGTTGCAGCTTACATTTTTATGGAACATTCTTAGCAACAGGCGTTAAGCCTTTGAAGCCTTCTTGTTGATTCCGCTACGTAGACGATAACTTGGAAGTTGAGAGCGAAATTGGTCTCCGGTTCCTTGTTGTGTTGGTATGCAGAAGATCTGATAACACTCTAGATCACGGAGCGTTTAGAATGCCGACCACTACAAACAAATATTCAGACGCCACTTCGCACCACCATTCAGCCCAGAAGTAAGTACTGTTCAGTACTCTGTCTTCACGTGCCTTCCGTATCAGCGATGGCGACAATTTGGAATCGGAGTTGGATTTCTTAAGGAGAACAATGAAGGCAAGCGGCTATGACAGTCGTTCAATCGACAGGGCTTTTAATCACGCTGATAAGAATGACTTGGAATCACCTCCTCACGACCTTATGTTACCGTTCGTTTCTGGGGTCACTGACCGCATTAGCAGAATTCTAAAGAAAAATGATATCCAGACATATTTCTTTACTGAAAACTAAATAAAAAAATTTTCCGGCGGAAAACGGATACACCTGATTGCCTCCAAAATGCACACGTCTATCAAGTGACATGTGGCTGCAGAAAAGTGTATATGGGCGAAACGGGCACAAGTTTTAAAAAAAAGCATTAAGGGACACGAACGGCACACGCGGCTAAAACAATGTGTAAAATCGGCAGTTGCGGAACATCATGAGAACTGTGGCTCTGACATCGATTTTAATAACGTAAGTGTGCTGACAAAAGAAACCAACATTTACAGAAAAAAGTCCAAGAAGCGGATGAAATTTCCAAGAATGCATGTAATTTCAATAGAAAGGACGGCTATAGGCTTCCGGCATCGTGGCTCCCCGCCATCGAGGAAGTGAATAGTCGGCGGCAGTGTGCGAGCAATATATACAACGCGCTGCAAGTCACCTCGGTGGACAACAATATTTGTCCGTTTCGCATTTAGCCAATGATTAAGGCCAACCAATAGCAGTAGGAGGAACTTCAATCGATAGCCCTTCTCCAGCGTATGTATAGAATAGTGCTTTTCTATCCATTGACGATGGGCGATCAATAGTATCCAAAAGAGTTTAGCCAACAACGCGCCTCCTTCCGCGTCGGCGCGGGAATATTAGCCTATGACGATGGCCCACCAACGGAAGCCACAAGTATTTTAACCAATACTCCCACTTCTCCAGTACAAACGCGGGAAATCTCCCCTTTATAAGAGAACGCGACAATGGTCTCTGACAGTGTTACAGCAATAGTGGTGACCGAAACATACTGAAGAAGATCACAGGAAAGGGGTCGAGATGTCGAATATTTTAGGAGGAAATATGATGCGACCTAACAACCCAGAAGATTTTAACTTTAATAACAGTGTTTTACGTCACTTGGACAGGTCCAGAGGCCTTTCGTGAATGAGAACAGCTGGTGTAGCTATCAAACCAGTGCAAACTTACTGACATTACGGTTCTCGGGGGCAGCTATCAAGCTTCCTGCGTCTGCTAAGACGCGCCTTTTCGTGATCGTTTCTACTTTGACGCCTTGGAATAGCGTCTAGGCGGGGATGCAGTTACCAGTTAATTTTCTGAAGTAAATATTCTCTCTTGGGACATCTGCTCAGAGCATCGGCAATTTGCAAGGCTCTAGCGTGTGTTGACCTCCGGTAATATAAACGCTGCCACTTTTGTCTGCTTTCCGAAATGTGTCTCTGATTTCCTAAGCCTTAAGCTTAACGATGTACAAGTCATTGCGTCGTCAATCTACGACAACCAGCCTTTGGGGTCGAATGTCCTGGATTCAATCCAAAATTTCCCCGCAATGTCCCATGATGTCAGTTCATGGGACCCTGTCCATGGTGATTCAGTCCGTTGGAGGAATGTTATGGTAGGCGGCCACTTCGGAGCTCTTCGAGAGAAATAGGCTCTTAGGCGCACGCAAAGGGTTTCACCCTCTGTTTTCTCTCATCATTTTCATCACGAGCACGACACTGTTCTACACATATTCACACACTTTACAGTCACCTACACTTCACAGATTCATTTACCCACACAGCTCTCATACTTCGCGAAGGAAAGTAGCCTGTGGGAGTGAAAGATGGGGAAACCATTCCAATTAGGGGGCTGCACTTGCCATTTGGAATGTCTCAGTCATTCATACCGTACTACTCCATTTCTTACCTAAATCCCATCATGCTTGGCGTCTTCACCCAACGCGACTGTATCTTCTAGCAGGATAACTGTCCGTTCCACAAGTCCTGAATTGTGCTACAGTGCGTTGAGGAGCTAGAAAGTGATCTGACTTTGATGTCTTAGGCACCAAATTCGCCTGATCTGATCTCGATAGAGCTACTGGGTGCAAACTGCACGCACACAAACAACGGCCATTAACTTACGGGATTTATGCGAACTGTTAACCTAACTAGACATCTGCTGCCACATACACTCCTGGAAATGGAAAAAAGAACACATTGACACCGGTGTGTCAGACCCACCATACTTGCTCCGGACACTGCGAGAGGGCTGTACAAGCAATGATCACACGCACGGCACAGCGGACACACCAGTAACCGCGGTGTTGGCCGTCGAATGGCGCTAGCTGCGCAGCATTTGTGCACCGCCGCCGTCAGTGTCAGCCAGTTTGCCGTGGCATACGGAGCTCCATCGCAGTCTTTAACACTGGTAGCATGCCGCGACAGTGTGGACGTGAACCGTATGTGCAGTTGACGGACTTTGAGCGAGGGCGTATAGTGGGCATGCGGGAGGCCGGGTGGACGTACCGCCGAATTGCTCAACACGTGGGGCGTGAGGTCTCCACAGTACATCGATGTTGTCGCCAGTGGTTGGCGGAAGGTGCACGTGCCCGTCGACCTGGGACCGGACCGCAGCGACGCACGGATGCACGCCAAGGCCGTAGGATCCTACGCAGTGCCGTAGGGGACCGCACCGCCACTTCCCAGCAAATTAGGGACACTGTTGCTCCTGGGGTATCGGCGAGGACCATTCGCAACCGTCTCCATGAAGCTGGGCTACGGTCCCGCACACCGTTAGGCCGTCTTCCGCTCACGCCCCAACGTCGTGCAGCCCGCCTCCAGTGGTGTCGCGACAGGCGTGAATGGAGGGACGAATGGAGACGTGTTGTCTTCAGCGATGAGAGTCGCTTCTGCCTTGGTGCCAATGATGGTCGTATGCGTGTTTGGCGCCGTGCAGGTGAGCGCCACAATCAGGACTGCATACGACCGAGGCACACAGGGCCAACACCCGGCATCATGGTGTGGGGAGCGATCTCCTACACTGGCCGTACACCACTGGTGATCGTCGGGGGACACTGAATAGTGCACGGTACATCCAAACCGTCATCGAACCCATCGTTCTAGCATTCCTAGACTGGCAAGGGAACTTGCTGTTCCAACAGGACAATGCACGTCCGCATGTATCCCGTGCCACCCAAAGTGCTCTAGAAGGTGTAAGTCAACTACCCTGGCCAGCAAGATCTCCGGATCTGTCCCCCATTGAGCATGTTTGGGACTGGATGAAGCGTCGTCTCACGCGGTCTGCACGTCCAGCACGAACGCTGGTCCAACTGAGGCGCCAGGTGGAAATGGCATGGCAAGCCGTTCCACAGGACTACATCCAGCATCTCTACGATCGTCTCCATGGGAGAATAGCAGCCTGCATTGCTGCGAAAGGTGGATATACACTGTAGGAGTGCCGACATTGTGCATGCTCTGTTGCCTGTGTCTATGTACCTGTGGTTCTGTCAGTGTGATCATGTGATGTATCTGACCCCAGGAATGTGTCAATAAAGTTTCCCCTTCCTGGGACAATGAATTCACGGTGTTCTTATTTCAATTTCCAGGAGTGTATTTCCAGAAACGGCTCAAGTACTTGTCGAATTCATGACTCAAAGAATAGTTTGTTTATTGCGTTCTAAAGGTGGACTAACACGCTGTTAAGCAGGAGTTCCTAATGTTTCGCCTCATTAGTATCTACTGGACTTTATTTGCAAAATTCCACCATGACCGCGGTCTTGTTTGGGGAATTATTCTTGTATATTATATCGTGTGAGCTTTCCTCCAAGCCGGTCAGGAAACGTGTTCCAGTTTATTGGTAACTGTAATCATGTAGAGGCTGTCGGAGGAAGTGAGAACTCAGCCGCAGTGGGCGCCAGCACGTGTGCCTGGCGGCGCGTGTTGGAACAGGTGCTTGTGGTCTGCCCGCAGCCAGCTCGCGCGTGAAACAGCTGCGCTGTGGCTACCCGCACACTGTCTGATGTCTGGCATCGCTGCCACATATTGAAAACCAAGCACTCATATACCGCCATCAGCTAACTCTGCTACCGAGAATCAAGCATTCCGTAAACATATTCGATGTTCATATACTCTTGTAGCTTTTGAGATCGCATGCACCGTAATCAACGCAGACTCGTTAGTTCGTTGGTTACATTCTCAACACAGAATTTGCTTTACGGATATAATAATTTGTAAATTGAGATATTAAATCTTCATCGCTGGCTCAGTAAACGAATCCGAAACTCTTTTATATGTAAACAATAACCTTATCGACTTACCGATCTCCTTTTAATCGTGTATTATCTTCAAATACAATAAACTGCAATGTTTTACGCATGTTGATACGAAGCTTAACCGCACAAGCTTCGAATTATTTACATTACACGGGCAATGAATAAAATTAAAAAAGGAGACAGTATCAGTGTAGCCTTTCTCCCTAGAACAAACTTTTTAAACAATATAAATTAAATTGCTGCTGCAGACTTTTTTTATGCTATGAAACTTCTTAACTTAAAAAATAATGCTTTTACTTACATTACAATAACTGAGAACATCAAATTTCTTTATTAAGTTTTTACTTAAACTGCTGCATGCTTACTCAATGTTCTTAAATTGCTGAGTGAAACTGAACGTACTGTCTTTACTTTCTCTTTATTTACGTTTAGCCGGCCGAGGTGGCCGAGCGGTTCTAGGCGCTACAGACTGGATCCGCGCGATAGCTACGGTCGCAGGTTCGTATCCTGCCTCGGACATGGATGTATGTGATGTCCTTAGGTTAGTTAGGTTTAAGTAGTTCTAAGTTCTAGGGGACTGATGACCTCAGCAGTTAAGTCCCATAGTGCTCAGAGCCATTTGAACTACTGAAGGCTGTAACTACCTACAGGCATGTGGTTATCAAAGGAAAGATTTTGTTACAGAGCGAACAATGTATTTACCTTAAGAATGTGACAACCAGTTCAAAAATTATATAATCATCAGTAATAAATCACAGTGATGGATTTACATTCACACCGTCCGCTCGCGCTAATACTTCAAACCTCCAACACTGCTAATTATTAACCTCTAACCTCCATCGCTGCTGACTCCTCACTCCCAACTTTCATCACTGCTGGCCGTTCACCTCCAGCTTCCATCACTGCTGGCGATTCAAACTGCCATCATTGCTGAGTGTTAACTTCCAACTGCCAGTGCGACCAACCACAGAGTCTCTTACAGAGTGCGCACATCGCTGTCAGAGTTATTAATTCAGAGCACTACATAGCGCTGCCAACATACAAACACATAAACAGCCTGCTTACAGCTATTTTGATACAATTTTTGAACTGACTTTGACTAGGGAAACTATATAGCAGGATTGCAACGATTTCCACAGAATATGCCGGTGTTGAACAAAAATATTGAAAGATCGCGAGAAATGCATACTTGAACACAAGTATAGATGCTAGCCAAACCTGCCGCTCACACTGTTGTATGTGGCCACTGCCGGCCGCTGTGACCGAGAGGTTCTAGGCGCTTCAGTCTGGAACCGCTCGACCGCTAAAGTCGCAGGTTCGAATCCTGCCTCGGGCATGGATGTGTGTGATGTCCTTAGGATAGTTAGGTTTAAGTCGTTCTAAGTTCTAGGGGACTGGTGACCTCAGATGTTAAGTCCCATAGCGCTCAGAGCCATTTTATTTGGCCACCGACGGCACCGATTAAATGTCCTCCATGCGTAGAAAGTGTCAGTCATGGTCAGAACAGCGTTCTGTGTAGTGAGTGCACTGCGTTGGAGTTATGTAAATTCTAACGTGGACAAACTGCAAGTGTGCGTATGGTGGGTGCTTCAGTAACCATTGGAGCCGAAGTTACATTGTGTTTCAAGAGGCACCGTGTAAAATATGTATACCGCATACATGGGAAGCGGAAAAATCGTCCGCTAAATCACAAAAATGGCCCTGAGCATTATGGGATTTAACTTCTGAGGTCATCAGTCCCCTAGAACTTAGAAGTACTTAAATCTAATTAACCTAAAGCCATCACACACATCCATGCCCGAGGCAGGATTCGAACCTGCGACCGTAGCGGTCGCGTGGTTCCAGACCGAAGCGCCTAGAACCCCTCGGCCACGACGGCCGGCAGGCTAAATCACAATGCGACAAAATTGTGTGCTGAATAATCGCAACAGGTGGCAATTGAGGAGGATTATGACGAAAAGTGATAGAACGATAGCTGCAAAAGTCACTGCAGAACTAAATGTCACACTGATGAATCCTGTTATCATGAAAACGAAGCTCCACAACCAAGGAGTAACGGGGCATGCTGGAATTGCAAAACCAGTTATCAGTGACGAAAATGACCGTAAGAGGGGAAGTAATGCTAAAGGCATAATACCTAGTCTATTTTCAAGACCCACTTACAACACGACATCTCGTCAATTTCGATTCTCTTCTTATCCAGTTTTCCCGTAGCCATGTTTCACTTCCTGACGTGCTTCCTCAGAATTTTTTTCCTCAAATTCAGACCGATGTTTGATACAAGCAGACTTCTTTTACCGAAGAGTGCCTACTTTGCCTGTGGTGGTCTGTCTTTTATATCACCCTTGCGGCATCCGTCGTGCGTTATTTTGTTTCCAGGGTAGCACAACTCATTCAAATCGTCTGTTTCGAAGTCCATAATCTTAATGTCAAGTTAATTCTAATCTCATTTGTCTTTATTTTCGTCTTTCTTTAACACACTCTCAATCCTCCGTATGAGCCCTTCAGACAGCTCATTCTCATCAACAGGTCCTGTCTGCAATTCTTTTTACTTACACTGTATATAGCAATATCACCAGCGAATCAAATTTGTCAAATTTTTTTCACTTTGAATTTTAGTCATTGCTTCTTCGATATAGCGAATGAACAGTAGGCGATAAAGGCTGCCTATCGCCTTTTTTATCTAATCATTTCTTCCTTGTTCTTTCATTCTTACTGTTCCCTCTTGATCCTTGTGCGTATTATATACTACATGCTTTCCCCTACACCTTATATTTTTCTGAGGATTCCAAATTGCTTCCGCCAGCTGATGCTGTCGAACGCTTTTTCTAAGTTTCAGAATCCAGTAAAGGTGTCTTGATATTTTCAAATCTTCCCTCCAATGGTAAGAGTAATGTAAGAACTGTCTGCTTGGTGCGTTTCTTCATATATACTCTGCACACCACTGTGAATTGCATGAGAGAGAGTCCATGCCATTCTGTTAGTAGGGCTTCTTCCCGTTCCATTCACGTAGGGGGCGAGTGAAGAAGATCTGTTTAAATGCCTCTGTGTGTGCTGTATTTAATCTAATCTTGTAGTCGCGTTCCTTACTTGAGCAACAACTGAGGCGGCTGTAATATATTCCTCGAGTTATAATTTAAAGCCGGTTCTTGAAACTAGGTAAGTAGACTTTGTCTGGGTAATTGCGTCGTTACATCTACCTTCGAGAGTCTGTCAGTTCAGGTTCTTCAGCATCTCTGTGACTTCTCCCACAGATCAAACAAACCTGCGACCATTAGTGCTCCCTTTCTCTGTATCCTCTTTTAGACTTATTTGGGAGCAATGCTCTAGAATAGTTCCTGCGAGAGATTTGTAGACAATGTCCTTTGTAGACTGCTTGCATTTTCCCATTATTCTACTAATAAACCGAAGTCTGCCACCTAATTTGCTTATGACTGGCCTGCGATATCGGTCTAGTTCTCATCTCTACAAATTATTACTTGCAGGCGTTTATATGTATTGTCCGGTTCCAGATGTGATTCGTTGATATTATAGTCATAGCATACTGCGTTTTTCTAGTTTTGTGACGTGCACAATTTTACAGTTCTGAATATTTAAAGCAAGTTGCCAGTCCTTGCACCACTCTGAAATCTTATCAAAACATAACAGAATAATTATGCCGCTTCTTCAAGACAATTCTTCGCTTGCATCATCTGTAAAAGTCTGAGGTTACTACTAATATTGTCCGCAAGATCATTAATGTTGGACATGAATAGCAAGGGTCCCAATATACTTCCTTGGTTAACACTGGGGTTACTTCTACAACTGATGATGAATCTCCAATAAGATAACATTCTGTGTCTTCGCCACCAAAAAATCCTCAATCCAGTCACAAATTTCATTCGAGATCCCATATGATCGTACTTTTGACAATACTGTAGATGTGGTAGTGAGTCAAACGTGTTTCGGAAATTGCAAATGATTTAACAGATCCTCAATTTTCCTCCCATACTATTCTTGTTAGTAGCTTGGATGCATGAGTTGTTGACTGTGCTATAGTTTACTCTGGCTACGATACGTTCGCGATCCTCTGGATGATATTCGTCCAAAAGTCCGCAGATACATTTCCAGTCTCATAGATTCTATACACCCCCCCCCCCCTAAAAATTACGGAAGAATGTTATCAATGGCCTCAGCCTTGTTTTCATGACAAGTCTTCCAAATCTCTTCCACATCCTAACAGTGGATCCTCTGTATCTCCAAATGGACTCCCATGCCTGCGGTACTAGACCTCTAGATGAATGGATACCACGCAATCGTGGGCTAGTTACACCGTATTTCCAGAAATAATATTTCGTTCTCCACCGGAGTTTTCGTTGACACTTCCTGGCGTACTACAGCTGTGTGCCGGAAATATGTTGCTTGCACGCAATGCTCTTAACAATTGCAGGCACCCAGGCGTGACTCAAGACCCGCCATTAGAGCTTCACTTTGGCCAGTAACTCTCTCCTACAAAATAAACTTCATAACTTACTGAATTGGAACTACCGGAAAAAGTGAACCGGTTGTCTATAGAAGAATGGAAGTGATCATTAGGACGAAACTTTCAATAAAGGCACATGTTTGGTATCTGCAGCTAGCACTGAAGCATAAAAGCTCGTCTGGTCTCGTTGCTGAAAGGTTCGTTAATGTAAAGACTAGCTCCTATCCTGGGCTGCCTTCCCATATCAGTAGTATCGTTGCGATGAGTAATGGTGAATATGTAACCTACTGTACGTGCAATAACATTAGCAGCCCTCATGTGTCTTCATGTTCGGATAAGCAAAGCTCGTGATGTGCGTCCTACTCTCCCCTCTCCTAAGCTGTCCTAACGTACGGCGAGCTCGTGATGTGCGTCCTACTCTCCCCTCTCCTAAGCTGTCCTAACGTACGGCGAGTTGGCATGTGCAGCGCCGCTGTCGGCAATGTGTTCTAATGGGCAGAGGTAGGAGTGCGCATTTGCGTCGTGCTGCCGGAGTAGCTATACATTATGAAACTCCTATATTAACAAATGTTTTTTATTCCAGTCTTTGATGACAATATAAAGTCCTTCAACGATGACCGGTTTCAGACAGTAATGACCATCTTCAGATCTGTTCTGCACCATGACTAAACCGATCAATGTAATCGTCATGAAAGACTGGAATAAAAAACATTTGACATTACCTGGATCACTGATTGCATTCGCGACTATGTGGCAACTTGTAACTCCTATATTATGCAACAAATAATGTGGAAATGTGGATTAAACACATTGAAGACTGTATAAGCATTGTATGCATTACTTGAGTGGTATCACATGGCACATACCAATAAATAAAACCATTTTCACAAGCATAGGGAAGTTTAAAAGTCAAAGACTAAACACGTTTTTCAAAGGGTAAATATGTTTCCCTAATTCGCGTAAAATTCTTCAGATCGTAAGTATCTTGTACTACACAGTTTCTAAACCAATCCATGTTCTTCTTCAGGATTCAAGCTATCTCCATACCAAATGTCATCGAATCGGTTCAGCAGGTTAGTCGTGAAAACCTAACAGGATTACTTTCTCTTTTACATTATTACTACGGATAAAACTTTAAAATCCGATATCTTACTTTTCCGTGATCCGATTTTAATGAGATTACACCTGTACAATGTCCCAAGCAATGCTGAACTTACCTGCGAGTACCTTATAAAAATTACTCTACTACTTTTGTTGATTAGCATGCTTAAAAGACAAACAGACAGACAAGATGGTTGTAGTAAGACTTTAAAACACGGTATCTTTTTTGTTAGTGATCTGATTCTGAAGAGATAAACCCCATATGGTATCCTAAGCTATTCTCAAGTTACTTGCGGGAACACCATGAAAATTCGTGTTGCGATTTTGGAGAAACGTGTTCGAACAGACAAACAGACAAAAATGGCTCTGAACACTATGGTACTTAACTTCTGAGGTCATCAGTCCCCTAGAACTTAGAACTACTTAAACCTAACTAACCTAAGGACATCACACACACCCATGCCCGAAGCAGGATTCGAACCTGCGACCGTAGCGTTCGCATGGTTGCAGACTGTAGCACCTAGAACCGCTCGGCCACCCTGGCCGGCAGAGAAACAGACAGACACGATAATTTTGCACATTTGTTATTAGTATCAACTAGAATAAGCTACTAACATACAGGGTTATTCACAGGTACCTACAGGGTTTCAGAAGACAGACGGCGCAAAAACTACGAGACATGAAGGGAACAGACAGCTTTTAACTCACATTACATGTCCGTTACACAGCAAATTTCAACATCATACCCAAAATCTTGCCATGCACACCCCAACATGTCACAGTCGGTATCAGCGATTGCATTAATTATACTTTTTTGCCAATATTGCAGATTAAGTGGTAGTGGAAGCAGGAACAAACCGTCTTCGAGATAACCAATATTAGAAGAAATGATGTGGAGTTAAATAAGGTGACCGGAGGGGTCACTGAAGAAAGTTGAGTCATGATGGGAAACACGTCCAATCCAACACTAAGGCAGTTCGGCACGGAGGTAATCATAAGTCTGAAATAGAGTGTGGCGGGCCACCGGTTTGTTACAGTATGAAGTTTCCACTATGTTACTGCAGTTCTAATAGAAGTCATTATTGGAGCATATTCAGGTACAGGAAACTAGTCACTTCTTTTACTTTTTTGCGAAGAAAATTGTTCTATAAGATTTTGAAGAGTACGTAGCACAAGGGGAGGAAACTTTTGGTGAATGACGAATGTGTTCCACAATCTCGTGTGCATGTTCTTTATCCCAGATCTACATACTGTGACGGTCCACGCCTTCAGACATATGAAATATGGCTTCGACAAAGCACCTTCCTATAGCAGGCGTTGCACCTTATCGAAAAAGTCAAGCCGAAGCTCGTTGTCGCAAATAGCTAGAGTATTTAACAAATGCAGTCGGTATGATTCTACAAGCAGACCTTTGTATGGAATGAGCCAGACAGTTGACTGCGGTATCTGCAGTTCTCCTTTCGCACACGTCGTCAACACCTTCTGGCTTCTTGCGAACGATTCCCACATACGCCACACCTTCTCTGCTGACAATACTATCCGACCAGTTTTCTTTGCACCACGTGAACAGCCAGTTGCACGGAATTTGATGCACTACCTGTGGGTTGTTTCTTCTCTTGGTGATTTTATCTGATTTTTAGTACCAAATCGTAGCTTAACCTACACTGCTGACATAGTAATCTCAAAAGCACACGTTTCTCCATTGTACGCCAAGTTTTGACACGCTTGCCCGTTAGTGCTGCGCTCTCTAACCATGCGATGGCGCGTATTACCGATCGATAGATGGAAAGCTGCTCTAGCCACAGATATGTGTCATTTTTGTACGCTTCTTGAAGTTTTCGTGCAATAGTCTTCCGATTCCGCAGAGGTTCTACAGCACTATGTGGTCGCGGTGGTGTAATTAGTGAATGGAAAACAAAACTTTCTATAAAACAAAAACAGAGAAGGTTTAGATTGTGGTTCTGGTTCTTGACTGTGGTTCTGAAAGAAGGGAATCAAGTGAACTTTGAGCATGAGTTACGACCTATGAGTAAGTTGTCTAAGAGAAAGCAGCATATAAAAAACGATTTTAAGAAATAAAAAGTACCAACTCTCTCACTGACCAATTATTACTTGGTTCCAATTCAAGTTAATGCATCTTTTTAATGGTCCTGAGCCACAGTTACACAGAAGCTCTTTAAAGAAAAGTGGGGCTGTGTTCTTTCAAAAAAACATATCTGTTTCGATGTTAACTAAATATTAGTTGTCTTACGTCATATTAAAAGTAACAGGATCCAATTTTTTATCTGAATTTAGAAATTAATACAGTGTTACACTTTATTTAAGGTATTGGTTAGTATCTGATGCTGTTCAAGGATAATGATCTCAGAAAGTTAGGCGACCTCTCAATTGGTGACTTCCCAACGTAGTTGAAGTTGTATCATGCGTATCCATAAGCTAGTACTAAAAGATGAGTAAATATAAAACTTCCGTCGGCAAATGCTGGTTCAAATGATTTAAATGGCTCTGAGCACTATGGGACTCAACATCTTAGGTCATAAGTACCCTAGAACTTAGAACTACTTAAACCTAACTAACCTAAGGACATCACACACACCCATGCCCGAGGCAGGATTCGAACCTGCGACCGTAGCAGTCACGCGGTTCCGGACTGCAGCGCCAGAACCGCACGGCCACCGCGGCCGGCCGGCAAATGCTGTACTTAGCTAGACACAAAAACAGAATGCCGACATAAGCGACTGAATTTGAGACATAGTTAAAAATCTATGATGGGGCTTCTTTAATTAAAGTGGACAGCTCGCGATAATTCCGTTTCATTTGCTTTTTTTCTCTCCTTTGTTTCTCATCTCAGTTTCGTTTTTTTTTCCATTTAGAAATTACTGTTGTCTACTAGAAATACATTTTAAATTATTTATTGATAGAGTTTTATAGTTTCCCACTGACACTGACAGGAACTGGTGTGACGAAGCAAATATCACGTAAACAAACATATACTGAAGCGCCAAAGAAACTGTTATAGGCATGCGTATTCAAATACAGAGATATGTAAACAGGCAGAATACACCGCTGCGGTCGGCAACGTCTATATAAGACAACAATTGACTAGTGTACTTATTATTAGTTACCGCTACTACCACGGCAGGTTATCAAGATTTAAGTGAGTTTGAACGTGGTGTTACAGTCGGCGCAAGAGTGATGGGACACAGCATGTCCGAGGTTCAAATGTTCAAATGTGTGTGAAATCTTATGGGACTTAACTGCTAAGGTCATCAGCCCCTAAGCTTACACACTACTTAACTTAAATTATCCTAAGGACAAACACACACACCCATGCCCGAGGGAGGCCGGCCGTTGTGGCCGCGCGGTTCTGGGCGCTTCAGTCTGGAACCGCGCGACCGCTACGGTCGCAGGTTCGAATCCTGCCTCGGGCTTGGATGTGTGTGATGTCCTTAGGTTAGTTAGGTTTAAGTAGTTCTAAGTTCTAGGGGACTGATGACCCCAGATATTAAGTCCCATAGTGCTCAGAGCCATTTGAACCATTTTTTTATCAACATCATCTGCAAAACCATTTCAGAATAATTAAGGTGTTCAGTGGAATGAATTTTCCGATATGGTAGCAGTTTCAGAGCACATTTTATAATAAAGAGTTTGATTGGTCGATTTGGGGAAGGGGACGTCACAGCATTGTCATCGGTCCCTCGGGTTAGAGTAGGATGGGGAAGGAAATCGGCCCTTACCTTTACAGAGGAACCATCCCAGAATTTGACTGAAGTGATTTAGGAAGATCACGGAAAACCTAAATCAGGATGTCTGGACGGGAGGTCGAACCGTCGTCCTCCGAAATATGAGTCTAGTGTGCTAACCACTGGGCCAACTCGAACGGTAATAAGAGTTTATCAGTGGACTTGCTTAATAAAATGTTTCGTTCCACATCCCAATAATCTAAATTAAATCTATCAGTATAATTCGTATCCGCTCTAGGCTAATTCTGATGGGGAAGCAGCAACAAACGAGAAAAGTTTCTAACAACTGCTCATGACATGATATATCAAACAGGGCACTCACAGCAGGTTATCATGTGTGTCACGTAACACGGGGAGCAATAAACGACTGCTACTGATTCTCCGTGCTCTTCGTTTGTTCATTGTTCCCGCGGTTACATTAAATGAAATTGATTTTATGTTGTCCACTAGATAAACAGAGTGACAGCACCACTGCATTGAAAAATTGCATGTCATACTGTACAATACTGTGACATTTTCAATACCGTAACACCCACAAGCAATGAAACTGCAAACAAGAGAATTCATTCAATTTTATTGGTAGTAAAGTAGCAAATATGAAATGAGTCGTGTTGTTGGTTCAGCATAAAATTACGTAAAGACTACGAAAGTAAATCACTAAAAACGCGAAAAAAAACGAAACGCAAAAGTTAATTAAATTGCTCTAAAGAAAATGTTGATCGTGAGCAGCTCATATAAGGTCAACATCCACATTTAAAACTTGAAGAAGTATTTCCTTCTTTTGAGTAAACTAACACTAGAAATTACTGAAACATTGATTAGACCATTATTAAATATTTTATTTATCTCTTAATTTTTGTGTTCCCCATGTTATGCCACTAAATCAATTAGGTCGAACTTGAGAAAGTAAATGAGCAATCGCAGCAGTTATGATGCTCAAAGTACTTCAGTTGTTCCAGTTAGTCGTTATGGAAAAATATCTGGCATGGTTTACTGCAATGGAAATTATCTCTGGAATGGTATATTTCTCTCCAAGTGAGAGAAAATTCGTATGTCAAAACTATTTACATGCACAATGGTACGCCAGACAATCACTGTACGAAAATGTGCGAAACAGTTACTGTAAGTGCTCAAAACAAACAGGAAGTGCAGGTAAGCTAAGACGAAATGGCTTCATGAAAAATGTGAAGAAATCGAAAAAGAAGGACAGACTCAGCGAACAGGAAAATCAAAACAACATTCGGTGACATTAAAAAAAAAGCAAGATTGGTAACATTAAGAGTGCAATGTGAATTCCACCGTTAACTGCACAGGGGGAGCGGATATGTGGAGATAATACATGGAAAGCCTCTGTTAGCGGAGAGATTTGTATGATCTGATAGAAAAAAAAACAGGAGTCGATTTAGAAACGACAGGGGATCCAGTATTAGAGTTAGAATTTAAGAGAGCTTCAGAGGACTTAAGATCAAATAAGGCAGAAGGCATAGATAACACTCCATCAGTATTTCCAAAATCATAAGGGGAGGTGGCAACAAAACTACTATTGACGTTGGTGTGCAGAATGTGTGAGTCTGGTGACGTACCATCCAACTTTCGGAAAAATGTCATCTACACTATTCCGAAGATTGCGAGAGCTGACAAACGCGAGAATTATCGCACAATCAGCTTAACAGCTCATGCATCCAAGTTGCTTACAAGGATAATATGCAGAAGAATGGAAAAGAAAATTGAGGATGGGCTAGATGACGATCAGTTTGACTTTAAAAAAGGTAAAGGCACCCGAGAGGCAATTCTGACGTTGCGTTTGGTAATGGAAGCAAGACTAAAGAAAAATCAAGACATTGTCGTAGGATGTGTCTACTGGAAAAAGCGTTCGACAATGTAAAATGGGGCAAGATGTTCGAAATTCTGAGAAAAGTAGGGGTAGTCTATGAGGAGAGAAGGGTAATATAGAATATGTACATGAGCCGTGAGGTAATAACAAGAGTTGACTGGCAACAACGAAGTGCTCGGATTAAAAAGGATGTAAGTCAGGGATGCAGTCTTTCGCCCCTACTGTTCAACCTGTACATCGAAGAAGGTACAGAAGTGGAACTGAAATTCAAGGTGAAAGGATATTAATGATACGATTCGCTGATG
Organism: Schistocerca serialis cubense; assembly: GCF_023864345.2. Lineage (NCBI taxonomy): Eukaryota > Metazoa > Arthropoda > Insecta > Orthoptera > Acrididae > Schistocerca > Schistocerca serialis. Next base: position 283,119,887 of record NC_064638.1, on the reverse strand, counting down.
ACATTACTATCCTGAGTGAAAGTGAAGAAGAATTACACGATCTGCTGAATGGAATGAACACTGCAATGAGTACAGAATATGGATTGTGAGCAAATCGAAGAACGACGATAGTAATGAGAAGTAGTAGAAATGAGAACAGCGAGAAACTTGAAATCAAGGTTGATGCCCACGAAGTAGATGAAGTTAAGGAATTGTGCTACCTAGGCAGTAAAGTAACCGATGATGGACGGAGGCTCGAGGACATCGAAAGCAGACTAGCACTGGCAAAAAGGGCGTTCCTGGCCAAGAGAAATCTACTAGTATCAAACATGGGCCTTAATTTAAGGAAGAAATTTCTGAGAATGTACGTCTTGTGTACAGCATTGTATGGTAGTGAAACATGAACCGTGGGAAAACCAGAACAGAAGAGAATCGAAGCATTTGAGATGTGGTGCTACAGACGAATGCTGAAAATTTGGTGGACTGATATGGTAAGGAATGAGGAGGTTCTGCGCAGAATCGGAATATGTAGAAAACACTGACAAAGAGGAGGGACAAGATGATAGGACATACGTTAAGAGATGAGGGAACGACTTCCATGGTATTAGAAGGAGTTGTACAGAGCAAAACGTGTAGAGGAAGACAGAGACTGGAATACACCCAGCAAATAATTGAGGATGCAGGTTGCAAGTGCTACTCTGAAGATGTTGACACAGAAGAGGAATTCATGGCGAGCCGCGTCAAACCAGTTAGAAGACTGATGACCCCCCCCCCCCCCCCCCCCCCGAAAACAAAAATCACCACTCGCGTCCGACTGCAATGGGTGTTTGATCGCATCTGGAAGGGGGTTGGAGGGGGAATGTTTCGCTCACAGACACGCTGTTATCTCGATTTTGAAGAGGACGTCCTTATAATTTAAATTTCGCTACTGAAAAGGGCCCTTATGAAAATCAGGTCACCATAGAACAATTAAAATTTGTGGAAGTATTTGTAAGGACATGGTAAAGGGTATTAAAAAATAAACCTTGGAAAGAACGAAATTTTAATTTTTACATGAGACGGTAACATCTGTTAACTGCGTACTATGTTTACATTCCAGGTTGCACAGATTATAACGACCATCTGTATCCACTTCATTCTGGATACCATTTCACCATTGTTTCAACACTTTTCGAGTGGCCGATCCCGGCGCCAGAAAAAGTATCTTCCATATTCCTACGCATATATGCGTCGATACAAGTGAAGTGCAGCAATAGTGTTGCCTTGTTTTGATGAAACAGCTTTACAAGTAAAGCCCCGCTCACCTTATCCAGGCTTAAGTGTACTGTCTGCAACTGTAGTGCACACTGCTAGCACTTTTCGTGGAAGCTAAGATCGCTTGATTTTAAGACCTTTAATCGAATGTGAGTCCAGGTGAGGTCGTCGACATAGCGTGCTATGGGTGCAGTACTTTTACTCTGAGCACCCTTCGGGGAGCACTCTATTTTATAAATGACAAACAACGTGGTTTTTTTTTTAGTTTTTCTATCCTTTGTTCTGAAAATATTGAAGACACATGTATGTGAACATATACTTAATGTGTAATGCCAATCTGAAGATGACAGCACGATTCCGTCGAAATTAGTAATTGGAATAAAGGTCTTAAAATCAAGCGATCTAGCCTTTCACCAAAATATGTATATGAACAGACATCGACCCAACAACGTGTGTAAGTCGAATTACTAGTTTCGACAGAAAAGTGGTGTCATCTTCAGACTGCATTACACTTTGATTATATATGTTCACATACATGTATCGTCGACATTTTGAGAATACACTGTAATATATTAAACTCCACATATTTTAATACACACTGATGTTTGTGTTGGCACCTTACGTCGCTGTACCAGTACCAACAACACAAATTCCGCAACGCAATGTCTGAACATCATTCCTGTAAAATTGAGTACCCGTATGGTAAATAGGTTCCTGTCTACACTGGATCAAATAGGTAAAGTTTAACTGTAACCACCGTGCAGATATCTCTGAAAACTGCCAAGCTTCAGACAGATTTACCGACAAGCCAGAGCAACAGGCCAGCATTCCCTATCCTGTGCCGGCTTATGAAGGTCCCCCAACTCGTCAAACACCTACAACACCTATGCCCCTCCTCCATCTATCATAAACTCGAGTCCATATCACCTCGACATAAGATCGAAAAATACAATCTACGTTATACGTGTAATAATCAATTAATTTTGATTCGAAAGTCCCACGCAATTCTGCTTGCACTGTGGATGCTCAGCGGTGACTTACAGTGTTATACGGAGTTGCCTTGTTTTATGTGCTCGTATGTGATAATTTGTGTTTCTGTTTGGAGGGACTGTGCTAGCTATCCTTTGTAATAAATTTAGTGTGAACAGAGACTAAGAAACCTTCCCGTAATAGTCAACTGAGGTATGGTATATTTTTCTAAACCAAAATGAAAAATGCTCCTATAACAGTATAAAAACGGAGAATATGTTCTGGGCACAGGGCAGAGTCAGGGCTGCAAAAAAAAGCTTTTCAACTTACCTGGCAACTTAAAACATATTTAAATCAAAACACCTTGACATATTCGTGCTTCTTTACTTGTTAGTATCAGTACCTATATCATGTAATATAATTCATTGTGTCACGTAAACTAACATGATACATGATGTCATCCCAATACGAACAAATCCACCCCCGAAATGTTTTGTATTTCCATCTTCTGATTGGAGTTTTGAGGGACTTCGGCCGTTCCCTTATGTAATAAAATGGAATACATACTGCCATCGTTACGATATTATTTATTATGTGGCTACAAGCTTCGATGGTTCAGTACACCATCTTCGGGTCTTCACTGCCGCTAGAGGGTTGACTCCAATAGGATACACGATTCATCAGTGGCCAACATCTACGAACTGGTTTTCGCTAACTTAGTTGCTAGCTGATGGTTGGAGACACAACATCGTTGTTACAGGTTGTCTGTGAAAAACGAGTTCATAGTCGTTGTTGGCCACTGGTAGTTATGGTTGGAGACACATGATAAATGTGTCATGTATCATGTTACTTTACTTGACGCAGTGTATCGTATTACATGACGTAGAAACTAATACTAAAAGTAAAGAAGAACGAATATGTCAAGATATTTTGATTAAATGTCTTTGAAGCTGCCAGAAAAGACGAATAGCTAGTTCCCTTCCTTTACATCACTAACGCTACCTACTTCATATTCGATTTTTTTGTAATGTGACAGGAGCATTTTTTATTCTGGTCCCAAACTTATACTCTGCCATATCTTCGACATTAGACCGCCATAGCTTGGCAACTGATGTTTATTTGTTTTGACTCGCGTGACGACTGCTCCGGTGTTTCTTGTCTCTCGAACTATGCTGATTATATTGTGGTTACGGATAAAGCTTTCGCAAAACAACACGACGCTCATTAATTACATGTATTTGTCTACCTTCTTACAAAATCTGAACCGATTCGCACAAGAAGGAAACAGAGAAGTGGCGTGCGTGAAAAAAAAAAAAAAAAGAATCCTTTAACATAAAATCTAAATAAAGCCAGATTCATATTAACAGAATCTTCCGTCGATTCTTGGAAGAACAGAATTATAATAAATGAAAAGCACCAGTTTGCTTTTGTTCTACTATATTACTTTTATTGCTAACCGGTCTTCGGCTTACAAGGTCATCTTCAGACATTTACTGAGTATTATCACCAAAGAAGTTAAATGTTAGCAGACAATATTGGAAGAGAAGTAACACATCTGAACTGTAGCAGAAACATACAGTAAGTAACATCTTTGCAATGAAATAGTAAAAACTGAACAGCACATAAATAACAATGGAGTTGACAGGAAAACCTTTAGCTATTCCTATTTTTTGCTAAAGGTTTTCCTGTCAAATGTTTGAAGATGGCCTTGTAAGCGGAAAACCGGTTAGCGATAAAAGTAATATTGTAGAACAAAAGCAAAATGGTGCTTCTCATTTATTTTGAAGCCAGATTTTTGAAAACAAGTTTTCAATTTTACCGCAAGAACGCATTTTTCAACTATCTGAATCAACCATGTTTCGTGCATTCACCTTTCTTAAGAATGATTTTTATGTCCTAGATTTAACTCGTCTTTAAGCCACCATGTCACGACAAGGGATGAAAATTACTGTATGAAAAAAATCATTTCGAGTTTATATATTTTTCTACCATAGGGCAAAGTTTGAACCGATTCGGACAAGTTTAAGGTATAGAGGTGGCGCGCTGCATGAACCTCACAGAAAAAAGTTTTTTTTTCTACATATTTGTACGCAAAACCAGAAAAGTGCGCATACAAACAGTACCATCAGCTGAGCATTAATTTCAGCCCGAGTACCATCTTTTGCAAAAGGAATCAATTCACACAATTTTCCTGATTTCCAGCTCTGGTTCGTCGTTCAAATTTTGCTTAATATATTGTAACATAGCTACTATAATACAGATCTTCGAACAGCTGTACAAATGACTGCTGGTCCGGACTAATTCAAAAGCTTTGGCTGCATGTTCCTACCTCAAAAATGAGCCGAGCACCGAATTCTGCCAAAGCACCACGCCGCGCCCGGCCTTCTCAAAGATATTAGTTACAGTGCTTCCGTTCTGTAACGATAAACAATGAAGTAATCCATCGTATTGTGCAAGTCATGATCATTGCGACACACTCGCATACAGAAGTTAATCCCGTTTGTGCACTGCATAGTAACAACGTTGGCCGGCGTCCCAGAAATGTTAGACAATCGATAAGTCAGATCCTCTGGGAATAGTCTCAAGGGACACAGAGGTGAGCGAGACACAAAGCTAAGTGCAACAAAAAGGCAGCGGGTCAGCGCCGACGGCTAGGGGAGAAACCAAAGAGATCGAGAATACACAGAGAAGCTTGGCACGTTATTCAGCGCTCCCTGCGGTACCACACCATACTGTTGCGTGTCATATTTCCGGAAGTCATTCTGCGGTTGATTTGGAAGTGAGATGGTTCTTTCATGGTTTTGTAAGCTACACAGTTACTGAGTCTTGTTGGATTCGTGCCTGCCTCATGCATAGAGCATAACTGCACGCACATGACTAAAGACTAGTGTAAATATCTTTACATATGGTCTATCAGTGTGCCGTGTACAGCAATGCATTTGTTTATTTGTGCATTAAAGCTTATTTAATCCAATTTCTGCACGGCAAATACCTTAAACCACACCATATTCAAAGAATTTTGTGGCGATGGAAGAGCTTAACAAAGGCTTACATCATACTTTGTAACGTCAGGGCCAGAAGATAGTGACTGAAATCTTAGTTACTAGATAAAAGGTATGGTGCACTACCTCTTTTTGTACGATTCAGTTTTTGACAGTTGCAGTAGGTATCACTCCAGCAATTATTCTTGTTGCTTTCTGGAAACTTTAATCGAAGTAAACTTTCACATTAGAAGTATGGATTACAGACAGCAAGGTCTGTAACTTCCCGTGCACAAACATTTATTGTAATGTATAACTCAAATAATAATATGAGCCCTTTATACGCAAAGTGCAGATTACTCGGTGAAACAATCTTTGTATGCTTTTATACATGGATAGACAGTTTCCAAATTTTGCTCTACAACAGTTCGCTACGTATTTTAAATTATAATTTCAGATAATCGCGTAAATAAAGTAAAATGCCAAAGAGCAAATTAGCCTGATACTGAATCTCTGAAACCGAAATATAGATGGGTAGTCATGTAGCATGTGATATTTGACATCCCACCTCCCCTCTGAAATCTTGGTTGTGGCGACGGACTGACATGTAGCATAGTCTAGAGTTCACATTCACCTGTCATTTAACTGTATATTGCAGTATTTAACGCACTTTTCGTCACAAAAACTAAAAGTGCAAGTAAATTGAGAAAACGTATATTAGATAATGGGAAAGTCTCCAAAGGTTTTGAAGCATGTAACGTACATAGTACGTAAATAAACAACGAAAAATAGAGGGGGGTTTCCACTACGTACGTACTATGTGTGAACAGAATAATTTGATTTTAGAGAAAGAAAAGGTAGGATATTGGGTACTATTCTAATAAACTTTCGATCATCCGAATCTTCATTACACATTCGGCTGCCTGGGTGGCTTCGGTTGTAATATGCGTGGCGTTTCCTTCCTCAGTGCAACACAGTTTTTGTTTCGAACGGGAAATGAATAGTACACACAACCGTCACCAGCGCACTCTTGCTTAAACCTATGTCATTCTTCGAAATTTTTCACTAGACAACGATTTACTAAAACACACCAAGATGGTTTCTAAACTAAATTCTACAGACCGTATCTTTTATTTGAGACTTGTAACTGACCGTCTACGGGTTACGGTATTAAAACGACAGCTACTGACATCTCAAGGAAGGAAGATTGGGTTTAACGTCCCTTGACATGCAAAGAGACGATGTACATAAAGTAGTAGTGTTCTATACTCAGAGACAATACTGTTTCTGGCTATAAATGCTAAATTTTAACAGTATCAAATCTGTAATTTCCTTGGGAACCGTCATGTAGCAAGCTCTTTGCTTTGGACTTCCGGTTTTAACTGTTGCACGAGCTATAGGTGACGCAGATTCAAACGTAACAGCCATCGAAATATCTTCCACACAGTTTAGTACACTTTGCTTAACTCTGGTCGCGGTGTTAACTCTCAGTGACATTCTGTCTCTCTGGGAGAAACGGACCGCGACCGGCCGGACAACGTAATCCGAAGCACAACGGCAGGGATACCGCCGAGGTTGTTCACTCAGGATCGGTTGACAGGGCTCCTAACGAAACTAAAATGGCGAAACAGATCTTTGACCTTCACGCTCTTCAAGCACTGACGTCACAGTTCGAAGGACGGAGTGACGAACAGGCCGCGTGTATTGCTAAGCAAATGGCATCGCAAGATGACGGATTTGAAGATCCTTCAAAAGAAAATGGATGAGCGCAGAATCACTGTCGAGTAACAAAACGCTAAGTTAGATACACTCATAGCGGATCGAGGTGAAACACAAGGCCTTAGGCGAGACGTGACGGAAATCAAAAGCAGCTTGTAGTCAGTGAATATGTGGAGAACGGAGGTCAGCGCACAGATTTCTAACATAACTGAGACTCGGTGGTCACCGAACGCTTGCACACCCGCGCGGTGGTACTCGAAAGTAATACAGGACTACGATTAATGATTCTATCGTTTTTAAAGCTCTATACTTTCCAAAGTATTAAGTTTGCAAATATTATTGATATACCAATAGAACCGTAAACACACCAGGTTTGCGTTTTGCACTCTATATAGTTTATACGCTGAGGTGACAAAAGTCATTGGACAGCGATATGTACATATACAGATGGCGATAGTATCGCGTACACAAAATATAACAGAGGATTTCATTGGCAGAGCTATCAGGTGAATGACGTAAAATGGTTTCTGCAGTGATTATGCCCGCACTACGGGAATAGACGTGGAATGATAGTTGTACCTGGGCGTATAGGACCTTCCAGTATAGGAAATCGTTAGGGAATTCAATGTTCCGAGATCCACAGTGTCAAGGGAGTTCCGAGAGTATCAAATTTCAGACACTACCTCTCATCACGAAAAACGAGGTAGCCGACGACCTTAACAACAAAGAGCAGCGGCATTTGCGTAGAGTTGACAGTGCTAACAGACAAGCAACTCTGTGTGAAATAAAGGCAGAAATTAATGTGGGACGTACGACGAAAGTATACATTAGGCAGGCGGGGAAATTAGGCGTTAATGGGAATGGTAGCAGACGACCGATGCGAGTGCCTTTTTTAATAGCACGACATCGCATGCAGCGCCTCGCCTGAGATCGTGATCGTATCGGCTGGAACTTTGGCGACTGGAAAACCGTGGCCTGATCAGATGAGTCCCGACTTCAGTTGGTAAGAGCTGATGGTAGGTTTCGAGTGTGGCTCAGACCCCACGAAGCCATAGACCTAAGTTGTCAACCATTAATAATGCAAACAGGTGGTGGCTCCATAATGGTGTGGACTGTGTTTACGTGGAAGGACCAGGGTCCTCTGGTCCAACTGAACCGAATATTGACTAGAAATAGCTATATTCGTCTACTTGTAGAACACTTGCATCCATTTATGGACTTATTGTTCCCAAACAACGACGCACTCTGTTCCAGTGCAACAGTTGTTCGCGAATGGTTTGCAGAACAATCTGGACAAGTCAAGCAAACGAGTTTTGCCACCCAGATTGCCCTACACGATCGAATTTTTAAGGTGAATAGTCGAGTTGGTACATAAAATCCTGCACTGGCAACACTTTCGCAATTATGGGCGGCTATACAGGCAGCATGGCTCAGTTTATCTGCAAGAGACTTCCAACGACTTGTTGAATCCATGCCACGTCGAGCTGGTGCTCTACGCCGGGCAAATGGGGGCTCGTGCAACAGTTAAAACCGGAAGTCCAAAGCAAAGAGCTTGCTACATGACGGTTCCCAAGGAAATTACAGAGTTGATACTGTTAGGGAGTATCCCACGACTTATGTCACTTCAGTTATGAGTGCCCCTCTTGTCAAGTAATACAAGTCCAAGCAGTGGTAAAGCTCGTCCTGTACTATGTAGCAACATCTGGACAATGGTCATCGCAACCGCATTGATGTGTTTTCTGAAGTGTTCCAGCGTTCTTGGCGATTGGGGATACGTAAACACGGTCTTCAATGTACCATGACAACGACCTTGCCGCAGTGAATACACCGGTTCCCGGCAGATCACCGAAGTTAAGCGCTGTCGGGCGTGGCCGGCACTTGGATGGGTGACCATCCTAGCCGCCATGCGCTGTTGCCATTTTGCGGGGTGCACTCAGCCTCGTGATGCCAATTGAGGAGTTACTCTACCAAATAGTAGCGGCTCCGGTCAAATAAAACCATCATAACGACCGAGAGAGCAGTGTGCTGCCCACACGCCTTCTTATCCACAACCTCAGCTGAAGATGATACGGCGGGCGGATGGTCCCGATGGGCCACTTGTGGCCTGATGACGCAGTTCTTTAATGTACCACCAAAGGAAAAAGCCACAAGGCACTAGATCAGTCGATGGGGGGAAAAGGGAACAGAGCCAATGATCTTCACCACTATGTATCGTCGTTTAGGTAGCGTCGATCTACGCTGCACCAATGAGACGTGCCCCATCTTGTTAGATGATGAAAATTTCTGATTCAGCAGTCAGTTGTGGAAACAATGACACTGCGAAGTATCAAGGAAAGAGGTACTCGCCACAGTCTTCTCACAGAAGGGAAACGGCCCATACAGCTTCGTCTGTAGCACTGAACAAAAACCATTAACCTTCGGCGAATCTCGTCCATGCGCCACAAATTCATGGGGCTTCTCAGTGCCCCACACGCCCACATGGTGACGATTAACTTTTCCAGATAAATGGAAGGTTGCTTTGTCGCTGAATATCATCTTGGAGGTGAAATTTTCATCCTCTAGTGCTTCCTGCATTGTGATGCGAAACTGAAGGAGCCCGACTTCCGTTTTCGACTGTTGTACGAGCTGCATATGGTGCAGATTCAAATGTAACAGCCGTCGCAAAATCTTCCACACAGTATGCTGCGGCCATCTAAGTTCTTGGCTTGCACGGCCCATTAAATTTTTGGACTGCTTATCCAGTTTTTACACGTAAAATTTTAGATGCCAGAACTCGTATCTTCAACCATAGAAACCCCGTCATCTTCCTCTCTCCCCCCCCCCCCCCCCTCACCCTAACGAACCAGGCATAAAAAATTACAGGTTTAGATTTTTGAAAACGTGTTATAAAACTTACAATGAGAAATCATGTTTTTTTACAAAATACTGCTCTGAAGTTCAGATTTTATAACACAATTTCTTATAATCAAAACAATAAAACCACAAGACTTACTATAAAGAATATGTGCTGTCGTCTGTCCTCGTAACACTGTCACTTTGCTCCGTAGTTCTGCTCGATCCATATCGACACGAATCGGTAGTCTTCGTAATCATGATGTTATGTTCTCAACTGCTGCCGACAGCAACGTTCAAGAAGTTGGAAATTTGGAAATTTGGGGTAAGGTCTTATGAGACCAAACTACTGAGGTCATCGGCCCCTAAGCTTACGCAATACTTAAATTAACTTTTACGAAGAACAACACAAATACCGATGCCCGAGGGAGGACTCGAACCTCCGACGGGGAAAGCCTCGAGGACCGTGACAGAGCGCCCCTGACCGAACGGCTACCCCGCGCGGTGTTCACGAAGTTGCACTGTAGCTGCTCGGTGTAGTGGAAGTTTTGTTGTACACGTGTATTCCTAGGTTTAAAATAAGATGACCATGAGTTTTCTGGAAACTTAAATTTACTGACATAAATATTTCACTAACTAGTATGTCAATCTAGTTACACAGTACCTCACCCCACGCCCCTGCCCAACGCAGCACGCTGGTCACCAACTGCCACGCTCACTTAAGCTGAAATGTAATACGCACGTACTATTTTAAATCTTCAGTGCCGATTTGTTCTAGTGAGTTCAAAAAAATATTTCCTGGGAAATGCCGGAAAGCTGTTCCGGCGCGTTCCGGCCTAAATTAGGTCCTTTGTAAGAAACTTTCCATCTCCCTCTCCACAACTGGATTTTGGACACTTTTTTGGCTGTTGCTTTTCCGTCTACAGACAAAGTCAGTGCCCCTAAACACTTAATACCACCAAACAATTCTCTTTTCAAGTGGCGATTCATTTCCATAATTCTTTCTAAATGCACTGTTGTAATAGATAAACATGTCGAATATTCCAACACACAAAATCCATTTTTTGCTTTGTCACCTTTTTCTCAAGGCACAACACTTGAGGAGTCAATGGAAAGTCGGTGAGTTTACTGTTCCGTTCATGCGAAACCATCGTTGCGGTATTCTTGAAACAATGGAAGTAAATGAAGAGCTCCCGTCTACCGTATACATGCCTCTGGGCCACAAAGTGAATGAACTTAATTTCGGTGTGATTCAGTGTTGATTGTGTTCACAGGAGTTCGGCTGCCTCAGCATCTAAGTGTTCCTCTTGTTTAAACTTTCCAAAGGGAGTAGCAGTGGCAACCTGTGTATATCTTTTGTGTTTCTAGTAATTGTAACCAGGCACTGTCAAGGCAGCATCTTGCCTTAGGCTATTGTGATGCTAAGTTGTCTGAGACGGCACTTAGTTACATGTAGCAGATTTGCCGAAAACTGGGGTGTAATAACTGATGACTGATGATTTGTTGGTAAATTCATTTGTGTCCTTAAATGTTAAAAGGGAAAGGAGGCAGAACTGGTACCTTATCTAAAATTATCTTTATTTATTTTAAAATGTATTCTAGGTATATTAACTTTTTTTACCTCTAAAACCTAATTGTTTTCTACCCTTGTAAAATTGGAGGATGGCCTCTTACTTTTGATGCCGAATGTAAATACAGGCGTCTGGTCAAAGTTTTCAGGCTGAGTCTTCTTTAGTAAATCCTGGGTTGTAGCTTGAACTATTCTGCAGTACTTGTGTCCTTAAAACAATTTTTGATAAGTGGTCTAATCTGCTTTTGGATGCCTTTAAATAACTCTTTGATATTGTTCCTTGTTGGTGCCTTTGTAATATTTTGGGCACATTGCAGTGAAAGTGATTGTATTACTTTAATAACTGTGCTCAGGTTTCCAGTCTGTGAATGCTGTACATTTATTGTACAGAAATGAAATGGTTTAATTTTTCTCTTCAGTCTGGACTCAGTCTTTTACCACTCCAAGATACCTGCATTCTTTACTGTTTCACAGAAAAAATAGAGGTCTTCGTGACAACTGTAAAGCAGGTATTGTTGATTGATTGATTCATATTTTTAGTGGCCCAGTTTCACCATACACCATAATTTGTACAACTGGTATTGGACAGGTCAAATAAAAGTTGCAATAATATATACACTCCTGGAAATTGAAATAAGAACACCGTGAATTCATTGTCCCAGGAAGGGGAAACTTTATTGACACATTCCTGGGGTCAGATACATCACATGATCACACTGACAGAACCACAGGCACATAGACACAGGCAACAGAGCATGCACAATGTCGGCACTAGTACAGTGTATATCCACCTTTCACAGCAATGCAGGCTGCTATTCTCCCATGGAGACGATCGTAGAGATGCTGGATGTAGTCCTGTGGAACGGCTTGCCATGCCATTTCCACCTGGCGCCTCAGTTGGACCAGTGTTCGTGCTGGACGTGCAGACCGCGTGAGACGACGCATCATCCAGTCCCAAACATGCTCAATGGGGGACAGATCCGGAGATCTTGTCCTGTTGGAATAGCAAGTTCCCTTGCCGGTCTAGGAATGGTAGAACCATGGGTTCGATGACGCTTTGGATGTACCGTGCACTATTCAGTGTCCCCTCGACGATCACCAGTGGTGTACGGCCAGTGTAGGAGATCGCTCCCCACACCATGATGCCGGGTGTTGGCCCTGTGTGCCTCGGTCGTATGCAGTCCTGATTGTGGCGCTCACCTGCACGGCGCCAAACACGCATACGACCATCACTGGCACCAAGGCAGAAGCGACTCTCATCGCTGAAAACGACACGTCTCCATTCGTCCCTCCATTCACGCCTGTCGCGACACCACTGGAGGCGGGCTGCACGATGTTGGGGCGTGAGCGGAAGACGGCCTAACGGTGTGCGGGACCGTAGCCCAGCTTCATGGAGACGGTTGCGAATGGTCCTCGCCGATACCCCAGGAGCAACAGTGTCCCTAATTTGCTGGGAAGTGGACGTGCGGTCCCCTACGGCACTGCGTAGCATCCTACGGTCTTGGCGTGCATCCGTGCGTCGCTGCGGTCCGGTCCCAAGTCGACGGGCACGTGCACCTTCCGCCGACCACTGGCGAAAACATCGATGTACTGTGGAGACCTCACGCCCCACGTGTTGAGCAATTCGGCGGTACGTCCACCCGGCCTCCCGCATGCCCACTATACGCCCTCGCTCAAAGTCCGTCAACTGCACATACGGTTCACGTCCACGCTGTCGCGGCATGCTACCAGTGTTAAAGACTGCGATGGAGCTCCGTATGCCACGGCAAACTGGCTGACACTGACGGCGGCGGTGCACAAATGCTGCGCAGCTAGCGCCATTCGACGGCCAACACCGCGGTTCCTGGTGTGTCCGCTGTGCCGTGCGTGTGATCATTGCTTGTACAGCCCTCTCGCAGTGTCCGGAGCAAGTATGGTGGGTCTGACACACCGGTGTCAATGTGTTCTTTTTTCCATTTCCAGGAGTGTAGAATTAGCAAACAAAAGCAAAATAAAATTAGGCATCCATTCTTACAATCCAGTTTTAAATAACTTTTTGTTACTTATTCAGAAATATTTTTACTGGACAGAATCAGCGCTTTTGTGAAAATACCTGTAATTTAATTTTAAATATTGCATATTTAGCCATCTTTGTTTCTTCTGGTACCTTGTTATGAAGTATTACACCGTTGTTAATTATGTTCCTCTGACAAGCTGTTGTTCTGTGATATTTTTGATATATATATTGGATTTCACTGTGGTATGACTGTTGTATACTTTTTTGTTCTGCAGTAGTCTGCCTGTTTTCAAGAGTATTTTACTGACCTTGAGGTTCTTAATGTGTCTGGATAATTTCATAAACACATTCGGAACACCAGGCTCAATAAAATGAGATTTACAGGGCTCCATCTTTTTAAGACTACGAATTATTTTTAGAGCTTTTGTATTGTAAAAACGTTCAAACTGTGACTTGAGTGTGTCAGGAAACGATCCCATATCGAAACAGTGAGTGAAACTGCAGATAGTGTTCCTGCAGTACTGTCGTTTTTCTTGTTGTTCGCTTTAATATTCCGAGACCACTTTACACGGATGAGTTTCCTAGACAAGTTATTTACGCGTGTGTCCCACTTTGTCATGTTGAACCCACAGAACCAAGAATTTTGTGACACATTGTCAAGTTGATTATTTTTTAATTGGACTTGCATAGACATCTGATTTGATGGAGGAAATGAATGAAAGTTGACACTAATAGTTTTTCCAGTATTTATAGTGTGTTTTTGGTGAAACTCTCATGAAGTCTTTTGATAGAGCTTTTTGCTGTTGACTGCGCGGTTTACGGGCTGGATCCAGTAAGTAATATTCTGGTGTTCTAGGGCAGTTTTTCAGGGACTCGTAATTTCTCTGAGAAACAACACTGACTCGAATCGGACCTGTCCAATCGGAGTGGGTGAGAGAGAGAGAAGTACTGCTTCTACTACGGTTCTAGGAAAATGAAACTCAAATAAATAAAAGAAATTGCGGTACTCTGAACGAACTGCACCATGATGGAAACAGGCACGAGCTATGAAACCGTAGCAGTTCGAAAATCAAGGTGTGATGACGCAGAAGGCATGCATGAACTTGAATAAATATTGTGCTAGATTTGTTATGAACCACCATGCAAGAAGTCGGAAGAGATAGTCTCAGTGACTGAATTTAAAGAAAAGAAAAATAGCAAGAACTTTATCTTGATCCAGATTTAAATTTCATTTGGAGGCAATACAAATGAGTTGTATCCAAATATATGGTTTAAGCACCTTAAGGATACTTTAGAATTATGCTAGAGCCCATCATTAAAAATTAATTTCATTTGAACACAGCTTCGGGATCAAGCGATAGGCCTAATAATATTGATGAGGGATTGTAAGATTTCCAGGAGTTCAGGGAGGCCTATTTTGGGAAATACATGTTGAAAAAACGATCACAATCGAGTAAAACACAGCATACTGATGACAGAGGCACGTAATGATTGGTGACATTGGAACCTTATTTGCCATTTCAAAGAAATCGTGCAGACTAACCAGTACCTTGATGTACCTTACGATCATCCTGAACCGATCAGCATCTGCCTAACCACAAGTCTACACCAGCTACAAAAAGAATTAATTATTTCAGGCAGAAACAGACTATTTCCATCACTACTACAAGATCCAGTGAATGAGCGAAACGATGAAGCACATGGACCGATTTAACCATGTGAGGTAACGGGCAAGTTGTGCCGCCCTGAAAATATTCTAAGTTCAGGATTGGCGTGGCCGCACGAACTGCTCGGCGGGCATGGGCTGCTCAACAGGCCGACCACGTGGTGCTATACGTTGGCCAGAGGTTTTGGGAAATGGTTTGTTGACGGGTTTCTACTTTTGGTTTTCGTAGTAGACAGATTTGTCAAGATATACAGTGGAGCTCGGAATTCAGAGGCAGACACGATTTCTGCGAGCCACTTTGTCAAAAGACTGATGTGAGTTGATCAATACTTCGTGCTAAAATCTGTGGGAGCATGTGTAGTGTGACGAAAATATAATTAATGCAAGAAGGTGCCTTAACGCTGAATGAGTGGCACAAGAAGTGCTTACAAAATCGTACGTAAGTAAAAGTGCATTTTAAAAATTTTATTAATGCAGAAAAAATTATTTATGCATAGTAGAAATGCAGGCATTTATTTAATATGTCGCATCGTTCATACTTTGTGTTAGTTGAAGTGTATTTCGAAAATCATGCTTGTTTAGGCATAACTGAAATGCAGGCATTTATTTAATATGCCATTTCATAATTTGTGTTACTTTAAGTTTATTTCGAAATTCATGCTGCTCCCACACCACTAGAAAAATCTTGTAAACACTACTGGCCTGGCGTTTTACTCATTTAATTCTGTTCTATGAAATTTGATTTATATGTACTTACATGAACTGAAGGGTGCTACGATATCTATTTAATTTATTTATGTATTTAATAATGTGTGTTAGAGCTTGTTTATGGTCCATCTGTAGGAATATTTAGCCGGCCCGTGTGGCCGTGCGGTTCTAGGCGCTTCAGTCTGGAACCGCGTGACCGCTGCGGTCGCAGGTTCGAATCCTGCCTCGGGCATGGATGTGTGTGATGTCCTTAGGTTGGTTAGGTTTAAGTAGTTCTAAGTTCTAGAGGACTGATGACCACAGATGTTAAATCCCATAGTGCTCAGAGCCATTTTTTGTAGGAATATTTATTTAATTTCAAGTTATTTAAATGTAAATCCAGTATCCCATATGTGTTTCAATATGTTTGTGAGTGTGTCTTGGCTCAAAGACATGGCGGCAGCTCTCTAGTCAATCACAGCGCTCATTACTATTGCAGGTGTCTACCGAAGTGGGGGAGGAGCATCGTTTTCGACAGTACAGGAGAGGACATGGAAAGTTCTGCACGTGAAGGCGCGACGTACAGTCGCGGGAATGACTTGGAGTGGAGTAGTTTGCGCGTGGTCGCGGGAGATAGAAACATTTCGCAGTGCCGACTTGTGTACTTGTGAGATTTCCATGGCTTTTGCAATCAAGATTTAGTGCGTGTTTGGAAGTGAATATATTTTATTTAATTGCACTCTTTCATTTATAAATTTCTACCTTACATTCGCAATTTCCGACTGATAGGAACCTATGACCATTCGATTCATGTGTATAATCATATTGTATACTGTAGACTCAGCAGTATTTGGCTTCTAATTTGGCAACTACGTATCCCAGCCTCTAGACAATGAAACCAGCTAAAACTTTTAATATTTCAGTACTGAGTCAGAGGGTGCGAAATTTCATTTCTTTATTATTTGACAACCCACAATCGGAAAGGAATCGCTCTGCAGCTGATAAATTTCCATAAATCCGCAGCTCGTGGTCGTGCGGTAGCGTTCTCGCTTCCCACGCCCGGGTTCCCGGGTTCGGTTCCCGGCGGGATCAGGGATTTTCTCTGCCTCGTGATGACTGGGTGTTGTGTGATGTCCTTAGGTTAGTTAGGTTTAAGTAGTTCGAAGTTCTAGGGGACTGATGACCATAGTTGTTAAGTCCCATAGTGCTCAGAGCCAAATTTCCATAAGCAGAAAGACTAGGAGCTACTGTACTATCCTTGTCGAAATAATGAGTGATGGAGCAGAAATCTGCAGAGAGGCTTTAGACTCGTAATAAATATTTTTTATAATGGAAGCAGATTTGAGAGAGAAGCCCGACGCCAACGACGAACATGAATTGCACGCTCCAGTCACAACATGCTGCACTAAGGAGGACCTGATGATGTTAGAAACTAGAAGATTGGAGGCGGGGTAGTGGTGCTCGTGAAGATACAGAGCCTACGTCGATGTACATAAGTTATTCGGAAATAAGAGAACAGACTTGAGATAAGATAAAATAGGGAGTGATGGTGGCTACCCAGTCTTAGACGTCAATATAGATGATTGGGTTTTTCAGTGGATATTTGGTACTGACAGTCAGGTCTCAGTGATAACTCCCCCCCCCCCCCCCCCCCACACACACACAGACCTGTACACAGTCCGATATTACTGTTCTGGAAATTGAAAGAATCTGACGTCATGACCAGGCAAAAGAAGCAAAACAGAGCGTTCTGCAGAAAGAATTTGTCAGCTGGGAGCAATGTACTGATATAATCATAATGGTTCTGAGAGAAATACAAATAACTCTGTAACAAAGTTTTCAGTGTACGCTTTAGACCATTCAGAGCGCGAAGGAAAATAAAGCCAAATACTTTCTAAGTGGAAATAACGTGTACAAGAAGGTCATAAGGAGTCCAACAAGTGAGCAGCCACAAGGTATACCGAGTATAAGCAACGGGCAATAGGTGAGAATAATAATAACTAAGATCAAGACGATTTAATGATGACTTTTCCGATCTGATCATACTGTGTATAACTTGGACACACTGTGGTCCATTATCTATAATGAACTGCATGAAGTTCTGTTTATTACAGGTGGAAATTTTTTGCTACTGATGAAGCAGCGGTCAAACCCGGTTGCGATGTTTTAGTTGTAACTCTAATGACTGGCTGCTGTGATGAATAAGATGTCGAAGAACTGCATTACGTGAAGGGTGTAAGGGTGCAGTGACCTTATTATGAAGAATGAGAGATTCAAGGAATGTTCTGAGCTTTACTTGTATTAATAGGAATCAATCGAGGGATCTGAGTACGTTGTTCAAAGTGACGTGCGATTATTTCGAAATCAATTGGTGAGAAGGTCCACGACGAACAAACAACGATTAGCACACAATAACTTTGAATACCTTCACAGAAGGATGAGCGGGATGCCAAACTAATGAAGGTAAATAAAGAAAATTAAGATAGGTGTTAGGACAAGAATTTGAAATGGAATCCATTGAGAAGGCCTGACACCAAATAAGTAATCAACAGTGTAGTAAAAGTATCGAATAGAATCATTGATATAACATAAAGAATACGAGTGAACACAATACTTATGTCAACATCGAAGTGAGAAGGAAAGGCGCCAGGAGGAAGAAGAGTCACAACAGGCTCTTACAGCCGACAGGGGACTTGCAGTTTGGTTTCGTAGATAAGCTTTGTGGTGTAATTAGTAGGCATGAATATTAAAAGTAGGAAGAAAGTAAACCTGGGCTTCCATGTGTAGGTATGTAGCTGCACGATTGTGATGACTGACATTCTAAGTCTGAATTGATTACTTGTCACTTTTTGATAAAAGCTGTAAATGAGGGTGCCTTGTTGTAATATGGTAGAAAGTGGGATAGCAACAACAAAAAAGTTCCAAGCCACAAATGATTTTCAGAATTTTGATTGTGCATTTTTTGTTTTAATATGTAATTTACGTTACAATGGACATTTAGATAGTGTTATTTGTGTGTCAGTGTTTCCCATTGTTTAACCAAATCTCTGATCTTACATCTTCTATGTTAATTGATGCTAGATCAGATGAGAAACCAAAGCACGCAAGTCAGGTGTATATTTAGTTATTCTATCGCTATGCAATTTATGATTTGCACATGGCGACCTCTGTACTAAAGTATCTGTTACTTTACGCTGCCAGCAAATACTTTCCTGTATAAGAAAATGAATGTTGTCAAGAGAATTTTACGTGATGTTGAAACTATCATAGACATACCCTTAATTTTCTTTTTCTTGTACGTAGAGTAGTTTGAGGTACTCTGAAGAACATTTGTCACCTGACAGACAGTTAGCGAAGTCAAACCGTGTTCAGAACAAAGACACTTCGATTGTCAAAATTTCATCAGAAAATTGTCAGTATTCGTAATATAGTTTCTGAATTTACCACCCTCCAGAAAAGTTCTCGCGCTCTCTCTTGGGACTGAGAGCTGGATGAAATTCGAAGTAGAAAGCTCCGAAACATTTAGCGAGTCATGGGATGTGTACCGGAAAGACAGATTAGCCGATTAGGAGGGGGTTGTTCATTGCAGTTGATACAAGTATTGTCTCTGTTTAGGTCGATGTTAAGTGTGACAGTGAAGTTGTCTGGTCTCGTATGAATGGTCTAGGTGAAGTTAACTGAACTGTTGGATGCTTTTACTGGTCAACTGATTCCGCTGTGACAGTTATGGAGGCTTTCAAAGAAAGTCTACGGTTAACAATGCGTAAACACGCAGATCATTCAGTATTGGTTGGAGGCGACTTTAGCCTACCGACTATAGACTGGGACGTCTACGGATTCATTGCGGCGGGGAGGGGGAGGGGGGGGGGGGGAGGGGAGTGGTACAGACAGACAATCTCGGGCAGTACTTTTCAAGACGCTTTTAGAAAACTGCCTTTAACCGCTAGTTCGGCAGCTCACAGCAATGGAAATATCTTGGACTTTGTAGTTACAAGCAGGCCAGACCCAACCGACGTCGTCGGTATAAAAACAGGGATTAGAGATCATGATATCACCATAGCGACTATTGTTACGATATTTCATAAATCAGTCAAGAAGGCTTGGAAGTGTTGCTGCTGGACAAAGCAAATAAGCAGTTGTTTGCACCTCACTGAGACAATACAGTGACATCATTTAGTTCCAGTAAGATGGACTTAGAGAAATCTTAGTGTACGTTTAAATAAATTTTAAATCGTGGTGTGGAGAACTTGTACCTAGTAAGAGAATTAAGGACGGAAATACCACCATGGTTTAACGACGAACTTCAGAAAACATTAAGAAAGTAAAGGATGTTGCACTCTCGGTTCAAAAGAGAACGCTAAAAAGATGACAGGCAAACTTTGATACAGATTCGTGCGTCTATGAAAAGATATGTGAGCGAAGCATACAACAAATATCACTGTCGTATCTCAGTACAACACCTGGCAGAGAACCCGAGAAAATTCCGGTCCTATATTAAGTAGCTAAGCAGGTCTACGTCTTCAATTCAGTCCCTTGCTGCTCAGTCTGGTGTGGCAGTTGAAGATGACAAAACGAAAGCCGAAGTTTTAAATTTCGCGTTCAAGAAATGATTCACGACGGAGAATGGTACAAACATATTGTCGTTTGACCGTCGAACAATTTCCGGTATGGACGACTTAGTGATAAGCATTCTTGGCGTAGAGGAACAATTGAAAGAGTTGAAAAAATACGTCACCAAGTCCGGATGGAATTACATTTGAAATTTACAAAGATTACTCTACGGCATCGGCCCCTTACTTAGCTTGCATTTATTGCAAATCTCTCGCCCTGCAAAAAGACCCAAGCGACTGAATGAAAGGTAAAAATAACGGACCCGCAGGATTACAGACATTGGCTTGCTTTAGAATTTCTGAGGAGAGCCCCAGGAAAGTCTGATAAGATCATTATTTTTTCCTACAGGGTGTACATAAAGTCCGGGAACACTTTCAATTATTTATTGCACAAGAACCAAACATTGTACAGATATTATACATATGTCATTTTTAAAAGGAACCTGAAAGGGTTTTTTTTCATGTATATCGCCACGGCATGGTTTGGTAATTTGCCGATAGTCAGCGCTAATCGCAAACATGGCGAGTACAGGTGCGGAGCCAGCTTTCTGTGTGTTGGAGTTCGACAAAAACAAGTCTGCTACAGCTGTTCAACGGATATTTACAACCAAGTACGGTAAGAAGCCATCAACAAGGAAGGCCATTTATCACTGGCACAACAAATTTGTTACGACGGTTTGCTTGTGCCCGGCAAAGAGAAGCGGACGTCCGCGTGTGAGTGAGGAGAGAGTGGAGCAAGTAAGAGAGACATTCATAAGGAGTCCAAAAAAATCGGTGCCTGCCGCATCCCGTGAATTCGAAATGCCTCCAATGACAGTGTCGAAAGTCCTGCGACAGAAGCTGTTTATGAAACCATTCAAATTGGAGCTAGTGAAAAAGCTCAATTATGATGACAAAGACAAGCGTTTTGAGTTCTGTTCGCAGATGCAACAACTGAGTGAGGTAGGTGATGGCATTGTTGATCGCTTAATTTTTAGCGACGAAGCCACTTTTGACACTAATGGAAAAGTGAACAGGCATAATTGTCGAATATGGGGTACAAAGCATCCACACGAATGCACTGAATTTCAGTGTGATTCCCCAAAGGTAAATGTTTTTTGTGCCTTGTCACGTCGAATACTGTACGGGTCGTTCTTCTTTGCCGAGGGCATTGTCACTGTATATTCCTACTTGGGCATGTTCCAGTAATGGCCGATGCATCAAATGCAATCGGACTCTCAGTTCGTCTTTCAGCAGGATGGGGCTGTACCCTATTTAGATCGTGAAGTTCATTGGTACCTGAATAAGGAGCTGCTGCATCGATGTATCGGCCATGCTACCGAAGGGGACAGCTGTCTCATGAAATGGCCTCCCCGATCATCAGATCTCACTCCGTGTGACTTTTTGCTGTGGGGTCACATTAAAGATTTGGTGTACATATCGCCTCTGCCATGTGATGTAGCAGAGCTCTGGGAGAGAATACGAGAAGCGACTGTCACAATCGACGACGCCATGTTGGGACGGGTACGGCAAGAATTCGATTACCACATTGACGTCGTTTCTAGCATTTGTAGACTTAGAGTGAGCTTTTGACAATGTTGACTGGAATACTCTCTTTCAAATTCTGAAGGTGGCAGGGATAAAATACAGGGAGCGAAACGCTATTTGCAATTTGTACAGAAACCAGATGGCAATTATAAGAGTCGAGGGGCATGAAAGGGAAGCAGTGGTGGGGTAAGGAGTGAGACAGGGTTGTAGCCTATCCCCGATGTTATTCAATCTGTATATTGAGCAAGCAGTAAAGGAAACAAAAGAAAAATTCGGAGTAGGAATTAAAATCCATGGAGAAGAAATAAAAACTTTGAGGTCCGCCGATGACATTGTGATTCTGTCAGAGACAGCAAAGGACCTGGAAGAGCAGCTGAACGGAATGGACAGTGTCTTGAAAGCAGGATATAAGATGAAAATCAACAAAAGCAAAATGAGGATAATGAAATGTAGTCGAATTAAATCGGGTGATACTGAGGGTATTAGATTAGGAAATGAGACGCTTAAAGTAGTAAACGAGGTTTGCTATTTGGGGAGCAAAATAACTGATGATGGTCGAAGTAGAGAGGATATAAAATGTAGACTGGCAATGACAAGGAAAGCGTTTCTGAAGAAGAGAAATTTGTTAACATCGAGTATACATTTAAGTGTCAGAAAGTCGTTTCTGAAAGTATTTGTATGGAGTGTCGCGATGTATGGAAGTGAAACGTGGACGATAAATAGTTTAGACAAGAAGAGAATAGAAGCTTTCGAAATGTGGTGCTACAGAAGAATGCTGAAGATTTGGTGGGTAGAGCAGGTATTGAATAGGATTGGGGAGAAGATGAGTTTGTGGCACAACTTGACAAGGAGGAGGAACCGGTTGGTAGGACATGTTCTGAGGCATCAAGGGATCACAAATTTAGCATTGGGGGCAGCGTGGAGGGTAAAAACCGTAGAGGGAGACCAAGAGATGAATACATTTAACAAATACAGAAGGATGTGCGTTGCAGTAAGTACTGTGAGATGAAGAAGCTTGCACAGGATAGAGTAGCATGGACAGCTGCATCAAACCAGTCTCAGGACTGAAGACCACAACAACAACATTGACATCTACCGGATTACTCATGGTTCGCATATCGAATGTTTGTAAAAAAACTGTCGGAGTTCACTTTAAAATGCAATATGTATGACATCTGTACAAGGTCTTGTTCCTGTGCAATAATATATATATATATATATATATATATATATATATATATATATATATATATATATATATATATACGAGGCCTGTTCAGAAAGTAAGCTCCGATTGATTGCCAAATTGAAACCACAGTGAACATCCGAAATGTTTTACTTGTAACAATTAGCTACACCTTTCAGCTACTTCTCTACGTAGTCGCCGTTCTGACTTAGACTTTTGTCATAGCGTTGTACCAACTTTTCAATAGCCTCATCATAGAAGGCAGCCGCCAGTGCTTTCCGCCAATTCTCCACGCTGGCCTACACCTCGTTGTCTGTGTCAAAATGTTGTCTTCAAAGACAGCGGTTCATGTGACCAGAGATGAAACTCAGGGGGAGACAATTGCGGACTGTATTGTGGGTAATCTCACATTTCCATTTGAAAACGATGCAGGATCATCGTCATTGCCCCTGCAGAATGCGGCTGAGAATTGTCTTGAAGAAGAAACAGCACGACAGTTATGTAATGTTAGCTGCATAGCTTCAGGCGAAATGTCTCACCAGGCCCTCGTACTTGGCGGCAGACACTATTTTCTAGACATCTTTACGCACTCACTGCGAGCTCAGAAATGAGAAGAGCGACGTGATGCTAACTGGGGTTATACTAGAGACACTACCCAACACATCTGTGCAAGGCTTTATCGGATTTTCATAGTCGTTTCCATTTCGCGACCGATCGGAGCTTACTTTCTGAACGCCCCTCATATATATATATATATATATATATATATATATATATATATATATAGAGAGAGAGAGAGAGAGAGAGAGAGAGAGAGAGAGAGAGAGAGAGAGAGAGAGAGAGAAAACGTAAATCAAAGTGGTGGATGAGTGGCAAAGCCTAACCACTAATGATCGGATACAGCATTAGAAGTGTCCAGCTTGACACATTCACATCGTTTAAATATCTGGGCGTAACGGTAGAAAGCGCTGCGAAGTGGAAGAGACTATGAGGATTGTGGTAGGGAAGGCAAACGACCGATTTCGGTTTATCGGGAGAAATTTGGATATAGAAGATTGCATGTAGGACGTTAGCACGAATTGTTCTTGAATACTGCTGGAGTGTCTGGGACTTGCACCATATCGGATGAATGGAAGACATCAAAGTAATTCAGAAGCGGTCTGCTAGAAATGTCACCAGTAAGTTCGAACGACACACAGGTGTTACAGAGATGATTTGTAAACATAAATGGGAATCAGTGGAGGGAAGGAGACGTTCTTTTCGAGGAACACTATTCATAACGAAACTTCCTGACAGATTAAAACTGTGTGCCGCACCGAGAACGGGACGTTTGCATTTCGTGGGCAAGTGCTATACTATTGATAATATTTAGAGAATCAGCATTTGAAACTGACTCTAGAACATTTCTACTGCAGCCAACATACATTTCGCCTCAGGACCACGAAGATAATATACGAGAAATTACGACTCATGTGGAGGCACATACACAGCTGTTTTCCCCTTGCTCTCTTGGAGAGTGGAGCTGCAAAGGAAATTACTATCGGTTGTACATAGTACCCTCTGCCACGCACCTTACGGTGATTTGCGGTGTATGTATACTGATGCAGATGTAAAGCTGATAAATAGAGTCTCTGCAAAGATTTAATTTGTGTTAGAGACTGTTGTCAGTGCCAGTGTGGTCACACTCGGCTGTGTTGATGTCATGCCACTTGGTGAACATGTTCCATGTTACGACAACTTGACATGGCGATGTGGATGCGTAGAGCCAGCTTCATGGAGCGGAGTCTCGATGAACCAGGCATCTTGAGAGATCCCCAGAGGGAAGCAAGTGTGCCACGACAAGCGGCCGTGTGCCCCTGATGAATGAACTGGCTACAATGTCAGCGGGTACCAGAGCTGAATACCTTGCGGATTTCCTTGTCGAATCCCCATATTTCAAGCACGCCAAAATTATGCCATCTATCCGTCTCCTTGCGACTGCACCATCAAACAATATCCAGAGAGATTAGCCTCCGCCAAGATTCGCACGTCACCCAGGACAAGCGAAAGCCAGTGTCTTCCCTCCGGACAGCCTAAGCGCCGACGGACTCAGCTGCAATAAACCGGTCGCCGCCAGTTGCCGAGAGGCTTGTTGGCGAACAGAGGGATGAAGAGGAGTCGTTCCCTGCTGAGCGCAGACCAAAAACAATTTTCTGACCTGCCAGTGAACGACATGTAATTTCGTCAGGAATCATGTCTTTATGAACACTGTTTCACTTGTCGCTTGTGCGCCACAAACACTTTCGATAAACCAAGAAAAATCAGTAACAAATAAACATTCGCTCATTGGCGAGCATATGCTATAGACACACTGGGATGTACTAAAAATTTGTGCGCACTATACATTTAATCGAACTGTGTTAATTGTGTGTAATGTACAAGATTTATTGCACCACGATTGAATAGGCAGCTACCTTTACTGACATTTGGTCGCTTGTGTGTGCCTTGAATCTAACTGAACGAAACGATTTCTGCTGAAGATACTATAAGGACTGCAGCGGACAAAGTTAAACCTGTACATAAATGAGTATGCACTTTGACTTTCAGGAGCAGTATTGTTTTCTGCCAATGAAAATCTGAAAGAGACAACACAAAACCACTGTGGAATAAGCACTGTGAAACTTTTTGTATTAGTAGAACCAATATGACCTTTGTACGCGGCGCAAACATTAAATAAATCATCTTCTATGGACAGAACCTATTCAATGGCGAGCCGGCCGCTGTGTCCGAGCGGTTCAGGGCGCTTCAGTCCGGAACCACGTGGCTGCTACGGTCGCAGGTTCGAATCCTGCCTCCAGCATCGATGTGTGTGATGTCCTTAGGTTAGTTAGGTTTACGTAGTTCTAGGTCTAGGGGAATGATGACCGCAGTTGTTAAGTCCCATAGTGCTTAGAGCCATTTTATTCACTGACGTGCGTATTTTATTTAGAAGAGCTGATTGGTATATCAATGACGGACTAAAACATTGCATGCTAATAACTCGGCTAGTAAACATTCAGCTTACAAAGAGCTACGTCAGTATGCCTTGACCCTCTGAACACCCCCAAGACATTGTGTATCGACTACGTCAATCTTCGAAATACAGGGTGTCCCACTCAAACCACGCTGATTTCAAATACCCAGGAAAAAAAACCACAATAGATATGACAATGAAAAATGCACCACATTGTAGAGCATCTCAAAGAATTTATTTATTTACTTTTGAATACATTATGGGAAGGGCAGTCATCAATGTCTTACAAATATTTACTATTAAAAACAGTCTTGATCACTATTTATTTATCAAGGTGTCCGGTTTCGACCGCTACTGTGGTCATCTTGAGACCATTGAGTAGGAACCTCTTTCTGTTGGAGAATCACTACTGTGGTCATCTTCAGACCATTGAGTAGAAACTTCTTTCTGTTGGGAGAATCACTACTAATTCTCCAACAGAAAGAGGTTCCTACTTAATGGTCTGAAGATGACCACAGTAGTGGTCGAAACCGGACACCATGATAAATAAATTGTGATCAAGACTTTTTAATAGTAAATATAAATAAAAAAATTATTTATCATCAATACACCTTTACATGTGAACCAATTGTAGCACGAAGAATATCGGGTCTATATTCAATTTCTTGCCAAGTTCTTTGTAACATTTCCTCTGTTATTGTTGCAATCGCATTAGTGATACGATGTCGCAACGTAGGAATATCGTTCACTTTGGTGGCATACACGCAGTCCTTTACGCATCCCCACATGAAGAAATGATGCGGCTTAATATCGGGTGAACATGGTGGCCAGGCAATGGGTCCTTCGCGTCCGATCCAACGATTGGGAAATTTCCTATCCAGGAACTCGCGAAAAGCCGTTGACCAATGTCGCGGAGTTCCATCTTGTTGAAAAGTTTTGATGGGTTGCAAGTCTTGTATCTGAGGGCGCACAAACTGCTCCAACATATCCAGATACACTGACCCATTCACTGTTTGTTCCGTAAAGAACAACGGTCCAACAATCCTGTCGTGCATTAGCCCGCACCAGGCGTTTAGTTTAGGGCTATCACGAACATGTTCAATGATAACGTGCGGATTTTGCGACTCCAAAGCCCGAACATTATGCCTATTAACCCTTCCTGATAGATGAAAGGTTGTCTCATCTGAGAATTAACATCTTTCCAGGAAGTTGGCATCCATTTTAATACGCTGCAGCATATCCACAGCAAATTATTGTTGGCGTGGTTAGTCGTTCGGCGTCAGATGTTTCAGAATTTGCATTTTATAAGCACACATTAGAAGACGCTGGTGAACTACATGATGAAATGTTGAACGAGGTACATCAAGTTGCCTATATGCTTGACGAATTGACTTACGTAGGCTTCTGAGAAACGTTTGATGTCCTCCATTGTCTCTTCTGAAACTCCGTAACGTGCATTACCAGAATGTTTCCGAACATTTCCTGTTGCCAGAAGCTTCCTATACCATTCCTTAATCGTTTTCACATCAGGTGGATCACATTAATACACACGACGATAATATCTTTGCACAATAATCGGCGATTTTGTTTCTGCAAAACACACTACTGCTTGCGCGCTCTGCTGTGGAGTCGCCATTATCACTTCATGCGACCATGCGGCACTCTGGCGACGATACTTGGCACTTCTGTTCTGAGGCGGAAATATAAATTCTTTGAGATGCTCTACAACGTGGTGCAGTTTTCACTGTCGTAACTACTGTGGTTTTTCTCTCCTGGGTTCTTGAAATCAGGGAGGTTTGAGAGGGACGCGCTGTATTTTTACCACTTGACTGAAACGTACAATGAAGTGCCAAGTTCAAATATTATCCCCTATGTCTAAGTAATATATTGAAGTGATTTTGTTATATTCCGTGAGTGCTGCTGAAAACAAATGTAATGTACTCTGAGCTTCCAGAGTAAATTTAATTTTGTGCGAAAGAGAGTAGTCATATTAGTTTGTTGCTTTTGTGCTAATCCTTAAATCCAAGAGCAGTTTTAATGTTCCTTTCCTAGTTTCCCGTCCTTAGAACTGACAAATCTACGCAAACATTACTGCTCTCGGTCGTTAAGCGAAGGAAAGAGTTTTTAGTGCTAACAGACAAGCAACACTGAGATAACTGCAGAAATCCATGTGGGACATATGATGAACGCATCCGTTAGGTCAGTCCGGCGTAATTTGGCGTTAATAGGCTATAGCCGCAGACGAAAGACGCGAATGCCTTTCCTAACAGCACAACACAGCTTGCGGCGCATGTCCTAGGCTCGTGATCATATCGCTTAGACTCTAGACGACTGAAAAACCCTGGCCTGGTCAGATAACTCCAGATTTCAGTTGGTGAGAGCTGATGGTAGGGTTCGAGTGTGGCGCAGATCCCACGAAGCCATGGAGCCAAGTTGTCAACGAGGCACTGTGCAAGCTGGTATGGTTCCTTAATGGTGTGAGCTGTGTTTACATGGAATGGACTGAGTCGTCTGTTCAAACGTAATTGATCATTGACTAAAAAAGGTTACGTTCGGCTATTTGGAGACGATTAGCAGCCATTCTTGGACTCCAGTTACTATAGACGACACTATACTGTGTCACCAGGCCACAAATGTACGCGATTGGTTTGAAGAACATTCTGGACAATGCCAGTGAATGATTTGGCCACCCACATAGTCCAACATGCTTCCCAGAGAACATTTATGGGACATAACCGAGAAGTCAGTTCGTGCACAAAATTCTGCACAGGCAACACTTTCGCAATTATGGAAAACTATGAAGTCAGCATGGCTCAGTATTCCTGTATGGGACTTCCAACAACTTTTCGAGTCCATACCACGTCGAGTTGCTGCAGTACGCCGGGAAAAAGGTTGTGTGACACAATATAAGGAGATATTCCATGACTTTTGTCACCTAACTATATACGTTTTGATGTTTTCTCTTATTTCATGTCAGTGCGTAAAGATTTGTCTTTTTATTTGTCTGGAATCACCTCACATCCCCAGATCGGGTATCTTTAATTTAACTGAATAATTTTTCTGTGATTGGTATATTAATGGTTTTACCATTTTCTCATGTTTTGCCTATAATTGCAATGTGTAGCTTAAGATTTTGTTGTGTGTGCATTTGGTTATGGTCTGGTACAACTATATTACTTTTTGTACAACTGACGGTCTCGTCATCTGCTTTAATTAATGAACCTTTCTGTTGTTCTTCGCTCTTAGTAATTATGAAATTTATTTTCACTCTGTTTCCATTCTGGAATTTTCTTACAATTAACACTTTCAAATTGACTAATTTTTGTGTTTTGTGATCAGCAACTTTTGCACTACTTTTATTATTATGTCAAAGTGTTGCAATTAGTATATTATGTTGACTAATTTTTGTGTTTTGTGATCAGCAACTTTTGCACTACTTTTATTATTATGTCAAAGTGTTGCAATTAGTATATTATGTTGATTATATGTTATGAGATGATTTGATTAGTCTATGAGAATATTTTATATGTGTTTATTAAGGATTAGTACTAGCCTTTTTGATAATTTGTCACAAAAGAAAGATAAAACTGTTGTTTTGAAGACAGAGTCCCTTCCTTATGTATATTTTTGTGCCCAGAGATGCAAGACCTAAGAAATTTCCTTTATATTATCCTTCATCAAAGCAATGAGTCTCTAAATTTTTCTTCAGGCATTGCAGTGATAAAAGAGGTCTTATTTTTGTAACCCCCTTCGTAATTTCATCTTTCCTGACTTACTATGATTTTTTTCAATATTTCTGACAGGTACATTTCTGTCTGCCACATGTCAATGCTTGGACGAGGATTTTCTGTTGGACATTTCAATTTACTTTATTTTTCATTTAGCTGTTGGAAACTGCAACCTCATTTCTCTCCATATGCTAATCCAGTGTAGTCACCGGTATGAGATCATGTCAGTATAGCTTCATGCAATCCCTTTTTTTCTCTCTTGGCACCGTGCTCGAGATCGTTGACTCACTTAATGCCAGCCGGAGGGAACAAGTCTCAAGGGCAGAAACGAGCTTTTATGGCATTTTTAATATCCAGTCTTTGATTGGCCTTGTAGAATCCTATACAGAAGAAACTTACGGGCATTGAATGCTCACACTACACCAACACCTGTGGTTAGCTTAGTGGCCTACACCTTTTAATAAGCGCTTGGGATTTGTCAGTTACTGCAACTCCACAATGAACGGACTGGACCCAGTGTATGGGGAAGGTTGTTATTGAGACACTTGAACCCAACCAGCTGGTGAGTACACACATCCTGCTGGAAAGTGGAATTACATACTGAGGGACTATCAACGCCTCCAGCAGTAATGCGTTATTTACTTCATTGTGTTTGCATTTGTGCGTGAAGTTTAATCAGTCCACGTGGAGACTGAAATCAAAGTCAAGTTGGTGTGTTGGCACGTACCGAGTCGCGGGTCGCTCTATGAATTTGACTATCAATTCTGCACTACTCCTCTGTGACCTTCAGATGCAACTAGGTGGCCGAAGATTAAATACCATTTGATCTAAATTCACCGCTAAGCGAGTTTCATTAGTTTTCTTGCCAAGGTGTAGAACACCACGTGAACATCGGTGCTTCGACCTTTGACTGTAACTTCCTCAGCTGGAGATAACTCAGCCAAAAGAGTCCATCGCGCGCTAATAGTAATGGTATCAACTGAACAATCCATGCGTGGCTCCCTAGAATTTATTGTAGTTTGGAGCGACAGGTCTTCCCTTCTTGCCAATTCCTTATGTTAATGCATGTCCGTAGATCCATACCAAAAGTATTAACTGTATGAAGAGGTTTTTCGCTTTGAATTCCCATGTTAAAGTAACGAAACCCATCCGCCTTTCTGTATACGTATAGATTGTCTATGTTTTGCCGACCGGAGTCGCTGAGCGGTTCTAGGCGCTACAGTCTGGAACCGCGCGACCGCTACGGTCGCAGGTTTTAATCCTGCCTCGGGCATGGATGTGTGTGATGTCCTTAGGTTAGTTACGTTTAAGTAGTTCTAAGTTCTACGGGACTGATTGCGGCGCGGTACGTTTCTTTTTACCGCCCTGCCAGTGTCCAGCAATGTTCATTTGTCTACCTAAAAGCTGTAGTAGAAAATACTAGACCTCTACTCTCTACTGCAGGTCGCAACATACATAGAATTTTACTACATCGTGACTGTCTCCTTACTCTCAAAACAAATGTGAAATTTGAAAATAACTAATGTAAGTTACAGAATTCTTACTTCGGACTTGGCATAATAGTGCAACTAAGTTTAATATTTTACAAAATTTTGTTTTTTTAGGGATTTTTTACAAAACTTTATAACTGAATTAATTAATTTTTTCCTTCAAACCTAAACTTTCCACAAATTGTGACTTTACATAAAATGGTTCTTGTCCATTACAGTTATTGTTTCGCCTTTTACGTCCTCTTATTTACATGAACTCAATATTTCATTGGATCTCCACTCGCACTTTGATTGGTGTCCTGGTGTAATTTTGAAATCACTCCTACCTTACACGTTGCACTGCATAAGTGTCCTCTACCTCACGATTTTTCTCTTAGCATGTCACAACACCTTGGTTGGTTGGCGTCCATAACATTGCACGTTGGTCCACTCTCAGGCCAGTCATTATTGTACAGTAGTTTTTACCTATAAAACATAGTTTCGCCTAAGACTACTAATATACGTAACCGTCTCAACATATAGTATAAAATTGTTCTCCCTATGCTATACTCTTTAATTAATTATATTTTAACTATTCAAAGCAAATTAACAGAACATTTAACTCTTAAACAGCAAGAACATTTGCATTTTCTTTTAAAGTGTTTAACTACTCAACAAAATTATGCGTTGCTATTGAAGGCATACGCTGAAATCACTTAATTAGGTTAAATTCTGATTATTCCCTATCCACTGAATCTTTTCTCAAGACTTGACAACTACGGCAAAGTCTTTATGACAGCTTTTACCAGGTTCCATAAATTCGCTTAACTTTATGATTTCTTCTACAAAAATTTTCAAGAAGTCTTTAACAATAGCAAACAATACACGAAATTCAAAACTTGAGCATGACTTCAAAATCACATAAGATATTAAATTCAAATTCACACCTGGTAGCTTTAATATTAGTAATATTTTCGTTGTCATCTCTATCGGTTTATTTTATTAGTCACCTCTGGTAAATTTCATGTTATTTTTGGGATAGATTCATTTTCCATTGTGACCATGCATCTTCATGCAAATCATCTTACTCGCTTTCCATTAGTAATCAAATGCTAATAAACATTTTTTTTAACATCAACTTTTTAACTACAGTCCACAATTCCTTTACCATTTTCCAACAGGCTAACACTCCCTTCTACAACAAGTTATGCCCTTCCTCCTCATTACTCTGAGCCCTTTTATTATACTCTATAATTAGTCATTTCTGTTACTTCTCGCACTACTACTTCAAAACATATACCTTTCCATACAACATGACAACACCTCACTACTGCAAAATCACCATAACGCATCATTTTATTTTTCAAATTATATCCGCCTGTCTCATTACTCTAACTTTCTCACCTCCTTTTTCCACACATACTTTACTCGCACTGTTACCACTATTGCCCGCATCTCGTGGTAGTGCGGTAGCGTTCTCGCTTCCCACGCCCGGGTTCGATTCCCGGCGGGGTCAGGGATTTTCTCTGCCTCGTGATGGCTGGGTGTTGTGTGCTGTCCTTAGGTTAGTTAGGTTTAAGTAGTTCTACGTTCTAGGGGACTTATGACCACGGCAATTGAGTCCCATAGTGCTCAGAGCCATTTTTTTTTGTTACCACTATTCGTCACAACACGCCCTGCTACTCCTTCCATTTCCAATAGAGTGAAGAATAACTCCAACTTTTCCCTCTAATTTATTCTCTACTAAGAGCATTTCATCAGGATCTACCTCCACTTCTTCCCCATATTCGTTATACCCTTCCAGATCTGTTCTCTTCCTACAATAATCTGAATCTGCTCACTTTCTATCTTTGTAAGCTTTCTTTTCTTAGAGAAAGGCACTATAATGTTTACCCCACTCACTTCCAGGCTTATATTGTCAATTTCAAAGTCCAGCCTCCCCTTGTACTTCATTAAGAAATCTGTTTCCACTAACATATCTATACTTAAGCCCTCAATAACTGGAAAGTTATGATACAACTGGTTACCATTTATACTGATGAGCAACATCACTTCATACTTTACATGCTTCTTCACTTTTCCTGTGGCTACAGTTCTCTGAATTCCCATGACAGGCATAATTACTAGCTCTCTTATTAGGCAAAGCATCTAACCATTGCTGACTAACCGCACACAAATCACTGCCACTATCAGCTAGGCACTGTACTTCTTCCCCTTGCACTAACAGATTGATTACTGGTGGAACTTTCTTTTCTTCCTTGACAGTGACTTCATCCTCCTCAAGCCAGTTGTGTACAATTTTACGCCTTTCGAAACCTTCCTTGTGCCCAGAGATTATACAAATATCTATAGGATTGCTTTCACTACTCTCCCTTCCTACATTCTTTATCCTATCTACTGTGGATAGATTAAAACACTTCTGCAAATCTGCGGTTCCCTTTTCTCTAGTAATTAGTTTCTCCACTAATTCTTCTACCTCATCTTCTCCTTCTGCATTATTGTTACTCGGCTGACCCCCTTTTTGGTCATCACCGGCATGAAATGCTTCCATAGCTTCCTCTAAGTCCCTATTTACCGACATCAATAATTCTTCTACCCATTTCTCATCTAGCTCCTGCAATCCCTGTATATTCGTATCTCCTCCTTTTACTACTTTCAATTGTATCACTATTGTAAAAAATTTGGACTTCAGTTACTTTATTCTTATTGTATACAAAAGTTATGGCCAGTGGATTCAAATTACTGCTACCCGTTCTGCAAATGCCAGCCCCTTCAGGGGGGATCTAGTTTCCCGTGCCCTGTGATTCTGCTTCATTTCTGCCTCGCACCCCCATCTGATCTCTCTCCTGAAAATCATTGTCATCATGAATTGGCGATCGCAAATCTGTAAGCGTGCCCCTGATCATTATCAATTGTCCTTGGAACTGGAGCATAGCGCCAACCCCTTCCTCTCCTTCCTCGGCTATTATGTGACACACCCATTCTGTTTACATTAACATTCTGACCTCTCTCAACTGTATTCTGAGGCCTAAAACTACGATTTGTCTGCTCCCCTTCCTGCACAAGCTTCTCTACCCTTTCCAAATAGCTAATAAACTTATCAACATTGTCCCTAGGAGCAGCAACTATTTTATTTCTCCAGCTTAGAGGCAACTTTCCATCTAACCCCATAATTATTTGCTCAGGCTCTAATTTGTTCGTCAAATATGACAAATTTGTCACCCATCTTAAAGCAAATCTTTTTATATTCTCTTTCTGGGGATTGAACTTTTCCCCAGCCCAGAAACTGTTTTCCAATTCTATTAGCTTTTGCTTGCCCCAATATTTTTTGAAAAACGCTTATTTAAACTGCTCTAACGTCTCATTGTTCCGTTGCAGTCGTTCCCCATATCCTAGCCTCACCCAAAAACTTCGATGTTACGAAACCAATCTTCTGTCGGTCACTCCACAAACTAGGCAAAACATTTTCAAAATCGTTCCAGAACTCTTTCGGATGAACATTTCCAGCTGGATCAAAACGAAGAAACTGTCTGTTTGTAATATAAGACTTCAGCAGTTTCCGTCTCCATACTACAGTTCACACCGTTAGCACCCAATCTAATATTACGTTCCACTTTGTTTAGTCTACTGTCATGCGCATTTAATTTTATGGTTATTTGTTCAGTTTTGTTAGTAATTTGTTCTACAACACTCACAACCGCATTCACTCGTTCAGACACAACTTTAACACTGTCCAAACAATTTTCATTCACAAAATCTATTTTTCTATTTAAATTTCCATGTGCAGTTTGACACACAGATTCTACTGACGTCAGATTTGACTTGACCTACTTTTCTTATCTGATCTATATTCTGTTTGCTTCCAATAGAAACCTTGCTAAACAGCTCTGTTAATTCACTTTTTACGTTTTCTGAGGACTTTTTACACCTACTTTCTACATCAGAAATTCTCTTATTTACATGAATATCAAACACCTGCAAATCCGTCCTCCACATCTTCTTAAGCCCAACAGTCTGTTGATCTATTTTCATATTAATTTAAGTCTTAAACTGTTTCAGATCATTAGCTAGCTTGATAATACTACCAGACTGTTGTTCAACTTTCTGATCTAACATCCCAAAATTTTGTTTTACCTCAGTTAAATTCTGATTAATATTATTGAAATTTTAATTCATATTCGTCATTAAAGCTGCAAACATATCTTGTAAATTTACTGGTTTGTTTTCCTGTTGCACAATTTTTTGTTCATCTAATTGTACAGGCACAATACCAAATTTGGTATCTGTTCTGTCAGCCTCCTCACTCACATTAACACTACTGACATCAAACAAACTATTAATACTGAAATCATTCAACTGACAATCGTGAAGATTTAAACTGTCACCCATACCAGAATCGGTCGGAACATTATGTTCCATTTCCATCTTTACAACTGGATATATCTGAGGCACATTGTTACTTAATACCTCCATATTAACGGTATCCCCTACTTGCTTTTGTTCAGGAGTACTTGCCTGACTCACATCAAACTGACTTACATCGCCGTCTCTCACAACCAACAGGATTATCATTCCCATCCGTACTAACAAGTCTGTTTACACATGCAAATAATACACTATATAAACTTAGCTTATATTTCTTCGACGTCGTCGCAGCGTGTTGAAAATAGCAATCTGCCCTTCTCCCCGCGGTGTTCCAGATTCGCGGCCTCCAAGCGCTGCCACTGCGATGGAAGCTGCAGCGCCTTGCTGTCCGCTTACTGTGCCATCTGTTGCTCAGCGGACCAATTCTACGCTGCGCCTTCAGTTCCGTAGCATCCAGTTCGCCATAAAATCTCCGTTCCACAGGTTCTCTCCTCGTTGCATCTCAAAACGTATGTTCGTCTTCACAACAATATCTCACTCGCACCTACAGTCACTGTTGTAAAATTGCTTATTGACCGTTCCTCTTGATCACGGATTCGGTTACTACAGCTTTAGTTTCCCGGCACCGATGCACCATGTGCGGCGCGGCACATTTCGTTTTACCGCCCTGCCAGTGTCCAGCAATGTTCATTTGTCTAGCTAAAAGCTGTAGTAGAAAATACTAGACTTCTACTGCAGGTCGCAACATACATAAAATTATCCGGTAAACGGGATGTGGCTAGTACTGAAATAAAAGTGTTAACTAGGCAATGTAAATTTTCAGGTGTGTTTTTACGATAAAGATCACAGTTAATACTGCCAAGCCTGTATTAAGCAGCTACGCAATGTAAAGTTCCCACGCATACCACAATCACACACGTAGCCAGTTTATGGTATTTACACCCTTTACCGAACTTAATAGAGTTCACTGGGTCGTTTGGTTATGAAAATGCTCGCTCAAATGTTGTGCACTCTGCTCTACACGTAACACCTGTTCCAGTCTTAGATCGCACAACACGCCACGCGGTTTTAACTAACAGTCAAAAGAAATAATTTTGATATTCCGTCCGAAATAACCACACGACTTTCACTACACCGTTCACTTAAATACACTTTGTACTACTTCGCGCACTCGTAATTAGCATTTTTCCGCGATTTTACAGTACTTTCATCGGAGCTGCTTTCAATGAGATGTTGCTAGTTCGAACCCTCAGCCCTGACTTACTTAGATCACACCAAAGGCTTTGTTCCCAGCATAGATTGGCGTTAGCCTGCATCTTTCTGATAGGCTGATATCACAAACAGCAATTCAGGTTGCATTATAATCCCACGCTATCCCGCGCTTTACTTCAATGACCAATCATAATAAAACATTTCTTTCCATGGCAATTGCTAAATAAATAAATTTAGAGAAGAATCAAATATAAAATTACTCCTTCTCAAATTACCGATTAATTTTGTGTTCTACTCACCATTTATTTGTACCATAAACTGACTGCACATTTAATTATAGTAAATCCCCTGTATAGTTTAACTGGTACTTCGTGAATAAACAAAACAATTTTCATTTACTTCTGTGCTTCTTCACTCATACAACACTCACACTGCTAATTACTACACATATAAAACAATTATAATTATGCAAATGCATTAAATATTAATCAACCATAACTTTACAACATTGTTTTGACTACGACTTCTAGCACTGTTCGTCAACTGCTGACCTCTGCCGCCTACTAGTACAACTACGTGCAGCTCTACAACTCAGGTCCATGTCAGCTGGTGACATCTGTCGATGACTCATGCCTATAACGCTATTGTCCTAACAAGTGACAGGAGCGATGCGAAGGCGCTATGCCTCATGATGACCTCAGAAGTTAAGTACCATACTGCTCAGAGCCATCTGAACCATTTTTATCTATGTTTAGCATGCGTACAATCTGGCACCAAGGCTTGTAATATATCCAAATTTCTGAATGCAGATTACTTGTCATTTAAAATTTTTTACCCTCCCTTTTACTCCAGAAAGTAATGGTTTGATGTCAGCAATCTATGAAAGAAAATGCATTCTGAATGAGAGTAAATAGCGCCGGCAGTGCTTGGTCGTGCCGGATCTCAGCGTATCTGTTGGTTTATTTGATGTTTTTCCTTTTTGCATATCAGTTATAAAGTGTAGGGTTATGATGTTCTACCTTATCTAGTCAAGATACCACATGGCTCTTGCTTATGCAGTGGACGATTCACCTGGCCACTCTACGAGATTACGTCAAATGAAACTTCCTTCAGTGTGCTCACTTACATAGATTTTTCCCTCTGTTATCATGTTACAACGCTCGTGACTGCTAGTTAATCGCGTAATATGGCAGACTATGCTCACTTTTCATCAGTGGTAACTAAAGATAAAATTAAGGCGCCCTCCTTTCGTCTAGCGGGTCTGCCTAGGGTTGCAAAAGGAAAATTGGAAATTTGTGGTAAGTCCTATGGGACCAAACTGCTGAGGTCATCGGTCCCTAAGATTACACACTACTTAATCTAACTTAAACTAACTTACGCTAAGTACCATACACACACACACACACACCCGTGTCCAAGGGAGGACTCCAACCTCCGATGGGGGGACGCCGCGCGAACCGTGACAAGGCTCCTCAAACCGCACGGCTACCCCGCACGGCCAGTTGTAATAGGAAATAGAGAGCCATACCATAACTCAAATTAACACAACCACTTTTCAGTTTGCAATATAATTTTTGTTTCTGTTTAATAAACACGTAGTATGCTCGTGTGTGTGTGTGTGTGTGTGTGTGTGTGTGTGTGTGTGTGTGTGAATGCTTTTCTGTTGCTATGTTATGTACGTCATATGTTAAGTGCAGTGATGACAGTGCTTGTTGTAAATCATTGGCCGTTCCTTACATAAATTACATCATTTCACTGACTTATTTCAGCTGATAAATACACACGTGAAGGTACAGTACCAATAATACCTACATCTACTTACATATAGCCACCAAGCGGTGTGTGGCGCAGGACCCAGTACGCGCAAAAGTCGCATTTCACCCCCCCCTCCTCCCCCCCATCGAATCGCGTGAGGGAAAAACTACTGTCTGAGCGCCTCAGTACGAGGTCCAATTTCCCTTATCTTTGAATGGTAATCATTGCGCGATTTGAAAGTTAGTGGTAATAATATATGCTCTACATCCTCGATGAAGATCGGATTTCCTGAATGGTTTTAAAATTCAGTAAAACAATCTCGATCACGACAGATTTATTTTGGCTGGTTACCGGTTTCGATCAACTGCTGTTGACGTTAGTGTTCTTACGGATTTTGCTAATTTCACCGCTAACAAGCCGCCATCATGGTGCTTACGACCTGAAGTGGTCAGAATTATAGACCGAAACCTGTTGACAACCAAAATAAGCAATGTTGTAATCGAGAGTGTTTTAGTGAATTTCAATATTTTACTCCAAAAGCTGCTTACACTCCAATAGAAAGGATGTTCTCTAAATTTTTTGATGTTTTTGCTGCAATATGATGCTGGTTATCCGATTAACCAACGGTAATTTTTTTTTTTTTTTTTTTTACATGGTAAATCCTCCTCAAGTCTTCCAGCGTTACTTTGCAATTTTCTAGTGTTGCGACAGTAGAATCAACCACGAATAACCTCGTGGGGCCTCCGATAGTATCCACTAGATCATTTATACTTAGCAACAACAGAATATTACACATGTGGTCTGTATCATTCACACATGCCTTCCTGCTGGACACCGACTTCTGAAAGCAGTTTGATATATTGCCTTATTATGAAGCTTACAAGCTAATTTTCTTTTTATATTTTATCAACAAACAGCTACTTTTTATCTCTAGATTTCTACTATTTGTGATCTCGAAAGCTTGATCTTAGCTCACATTAGCTTAATAATCTCCGTCGTGTAAAGCCGAAATCATGTCCAGCTATTGTAAGCCAGCGTTTACCGATATGGTTTCACATGTGCTTCAAAATCAATCCTTTCAGGTTTGAAACTGATCGCAAACAATAAGAAACTAATGACCACAGCTGACTGTTGACAAAATGATGATAATAATAATCAGAGAATAATTAGATTATGCTGTCCATAAAAAGATATTTATCAACTCATGTCCCCAATTCTTGCCGCACCTTCGAAGTACTGTGAAAGCCTCAAGACTAATTTGGTAGACGTATGAGGAGGTCGCTTTATTCTAAAGCGCACTCCGCTAACGCAAATTTTGTTTCGCATTTTCTACCGCTATCGTAGCGTATGACAGAATAAGAATATCTAGGCAAAGTTCCCCGTCAAGATGTGTCACCTCGTTGTGCAGTCTCAGCACGCCTGCGATATCCTGAGTGACACTGTGAAATTGCTCCACGTGCCGACAGACTGCGCTGCAATCGCGTCTACGTGGAATATCGTCCATTTTCGGTGTCTGCGGAACGGGCT